>NC_057796.1:174288905-174588905 GCF_018294505.1 Triticum aestivum
AGAGGGGTTTTGGGCTGTTTGGGGGGGGGGGGTTTGCTGCAACACACAAAATGACTTTGCGGTTACCCGGTTAACCGTTGGAGCATCAAACGACCTCCAAATGGAACGAAACTTGACAGGTGGTCTACCGGTGGTATACCAAGGCCACTTGACAAGACTCCGTCCATTCCGAGAACGTTCAACACCCGCTCACGAAAAGAAACGAAAAGGGGTGCGCCGGTGCATGTGGGACTGTCGGATTGCAAAACGGACAATGGGGAAAATGCTCAGACGCATGAGACGACCACGTATGCAAATGAGATGCACATGACGACATGATATGAGATGCATCACATGAACAAAATGCAAAACGAAAAACAAAACCCGACCACGAAGGGAATAACATAACACATAGCCGGAAATGGCAAGAGTTGGAGTTACAAATATGGAAAGTTACATCTGGGGTGTTACAGATTCGATCACGGAGCGCATCTACATCAACTCTATTGCCCTTCTGATGGAGTGTGAGTAGTTTACCTTAGACCTACGGGTCCATAGCTAGTAGCTAGATGGGTTCTTCTCTCTCTTTGATCCTCAATACCATGTTCTCCTTGATGTTCTTGGAGATCTATCCGATGTAATCTTCTTCTGCGGTGTGTTTGTCGAGATTCGATGAATTGTGGATTTATGATCAACTTATCTATGAATACTATATGAATCTTCTCTGAATTCTTATATGCATGATTTCATATCTTTGTATTTCTCTTCGAACTATCCGTTTGGTTTGGCCAACTAGGTAGGGTTTTCTTGCAATGGGAGAGGTGCTTAGCTTTGGGTTCAATCTTGCGTGATTTCACCCAGTGACAATGTAGGGGTAGCGAGACATGTATTGAATTGTTGCCATCGAGGATAAAAAGATGGGGTTTACATCTTATTGCATGAGTTTATTCCTCTACATCATGTCATCTTACTTAAGGCGTTACTCCATTCTTTATGAACTTAATACTCTAGATGCATGCTGGATAGCGGTCGATGTGTGGAGTAATAGTAGTAGATGCAGACAGGAGTCGGTTTACTTGACACGGACGTGATGCCTATATTACATTCATTGCATCGGATATCGTCATAACTTTGCGCTTTTCTATCGATTGCTCGACAGCAATTTGTTCAGCCACCATATTATTTGCCTTCATGAGAGAAGCCTCTAGTGAAACCTATGGCCCCCGGGTCTATTTTCCATCATATTAGTTTCCGATCTACTATTTTGCAATCTTTTACTTTCAGATCTATAAATCAAAAAACCCAAAAATATTTTATCTTTTGTTTAGTTTTATTTATCTATCTCTATCAGATCTCACCTTTGCAAGTGACCTTGAAGGGATTGACAACCCCTTTTTCGTGTTGATGCAAGTCTTTGATTATTTGTGCAGGTGTCGGTGCAACAAACCCTGGGTCTGTTGCCCAACTGTGCACAAGCACAAGATCAAGATTGAAGTACCAGCTTAAGCCAGAGAATGAAGGACCAAGAGATTTGAAGAACTAACATGCAGCCCCAAAGGACCAAGATTGAGCCTGAGGAGCAAGATATCGGCAAGATATGGGACTTCCTTGTCGGGCAGGCGAGCCCGGCAAGGGGCGAGGCCACTACCAGAAGCAGGAAATCTAGACTCCCCGGTAGAGCCTGCCGGGGCTCACGGGGGGCAGGACCACCCCACCAATGACTCAAATACGACCCACGTCGTCGATCAGTGCGGTGTCAAGCCGCAAGGTGATTAAGTGGCAGCCGTTTGCCACATGGCAGCCACTTCCTACAGGAGAAACCCGCAGAAGACACCCGTCCTACGACGTGTCAAGAGAACAGGTGCGGAGCTGGCAAAGATAACCCGGCAGGCCTTGCCGGGCAACCAGTGATGTGACACTAAGCGGCGCATTTAATGCACCCTGACAGCCCGCAGAGTTAGGTATGATAGCACTGTTTGCTATCATATCAGTGGATAATGACCAATTTTCCACTGTGGTGACCCCTTAATCTATAAAAGGCGGCCCATGGCACTCGTAGGAGGGGTTAGAAGGTTAGAAACTTGACAACCCCAATCCACCATACGCGCGTAGTCGTTGCGGCCCCTAGGCAAACCCTAGCGGGCAAGTGTACTACAGGCTACCACAGTCTTTCCACCATCAATCCACCAAAGCAGGAGTAGGGTCTTACGCCTCGTGGCGGCCCGAACCCTGGTAAATTTTTTATGTGCTCTCTGTCGTGCTGCCGCATGCTGTTCTGCTCTTTGTGCAATGCGTCGTCCCCCCACCGAACTAGCAAGGGGCCACCCGGTACCATAGGTGGCTGCGGATATCCCATGACATCTTTGGCGCACCAGGTAGGGGGAGCGCTTTGAGCGAACCTGAAAGCATGCGTAGCACGTCATCTTCATCGCCATCTTCATCTTCGACGACGCCATCGACCATGGCACCTAAGAAGAAGAAGTCCGGCCCTTTGGCCCATCCGTTCACCTCGAAGGCTCCGCTGCCCGCGGCCTCTCGTGCCTCGGAGGATGCGGGGGCGAGCGAGGACGTGCATGCTGCTAGTGGTGTGGTTGGAGTAGGTGGCACCATCACCACTCCCCCTGCGGCCGACACGGGGGCTGAAGACACCAGAGGAGGACAACATCAGCAACGCCTTGGCAGTCATGCTCCACAAGCTGCGGGCGAGGGGGTCATTTCGTCTACACCCTCTCCCCCCACCGACGAGCACAACCACAACAACGGCGCTCGGTCCGAGGTGAACCATCGCCCTCAGGCCGCGCCCACCACGGGAGGGACCGCGGCCCTGCCTCCTCCCGGATGAGTCGACCAGACCGCTGCACTCGACGGAGCCGCTGACCCTCGATCACCGCCGCCGCGGACCCCGCTGCCCAGGTGGTCGACACACAACTACGTGGACATGGCACCCCCGCCGTCACCGCCGCAGGCACCATCAGGAGTCGGGCGACGGTGTGGTCGACGTCATCAACATCTATGGCAAGCACAGCCACGGAGGCTATGGCTCGAGCTCAGTTGCTGCTGAGGTTCCCGCCGGCAGCCTAGTATATGGATGAATGGCGTGCCACTATCCAGAGCCTGCTCTGTTTCGCCGAGGCTGGGGGCTCATGGTGAGCTGGCCCGCCACGACCTCCCCAAGCGACAGCAACTGCCCGTACTGCCGGCTGAACGGAGGGGGCCGTCCCCACCGTGCAATCCCCACCACGGCAGCCGACGCAGGTGCAGCTGAATTAGGACCCCGACGATGTCTCGATGGCCTCTTTTGACCCTCGAGCACGTCCAGGCCAACGTCGAGCCCTCGAGGATAGGCGGTGGGGAGACGTGTGCGTCATCATCGATCGGCACCGCGACAACCTCCGCGAGACCAACGGGTGCAGCGGCCTCAACGTTGACGAGCCTGCGCTCGGTGTTGGCGGGTGCCTACCTTTCGAGGTCGGCTGCCCTGCCTTTACACGGGAGCTGCGGCAAGTCCGTTGGCCGTCCATTCGCACGTTCAAGCTGGAGATACCTAAGAAGTACGACGAGAGGCTGAACCCGGCAGAGTTCTTGAGCATCTACACCATCGCTGTTCAGGCTGCCGGGGGAAGAGATGAGAAGGTGTTCGCCAACTACTTCCCTTTGGCCCTCAAGTCCAATGTGAGGTCTTGGCTGATGCACCTGCCAGAGAACTCCATATCGTCATGGGCGAATCTGTGCCACGAGTTCATCGGTGCCTTCACCGGTGGCCACCAAGAGCCCGGCAGGCCCAGCGACCTCCAGCTTCTCCAGCAGAAGGAAGGAGAAACCGTCCGTAAGTATTTACAGAGATTCAGTAAAGTTCATAGAAATATTCCAAATATCCATCCGGCAGCTGTTATAGCAGCCTTCCAGTCCAATGTGCGCAACCGTCGCATTCGTTCTAAGATGTGCGGCTACCCAAAACTGTGAAGGAGCTATATACACTGGTGGATAAGTGTGCTCAGATGGAGGAAGGAAGGAAGTTGCCCAAAGAGGAGGATTACATCAATGTTGATTCAGAGGATGAAGATGAATCAACCAGTCAGAGAAAGGGCAAGAAGCGCAGTAAGAAGCCAAGAGATAAGGTGGTGATGATTGTAGAAGGTTCGGGCACACCTAGTACCGGCAAGAAGGCCAAGGCTGAGACCCCCGGCAAGGAAGTTGCCGCGTGCGTTGCCTGCCGGGAAGCCGCTACTGCGGAAAAAGTTGGGAAAGGTGATGGGCCGTACTGCAAGATCCACCGGACCAAAGCCCACGACCTTCAGGAGTGTTATCAGGTTGAGTAGCTTGTCAAGAAGCAGAGGCCAGAGTATGATAAGCGTGATAAGGAAAAAGGTCAGAATGCTGTTGGCGGTAAGGGCCGAAGTGGTGAAGAAAATCGCCCCGGCAAACCCTTTCGGAACCAAGGAAAACCTGCCAGGGGCCAAAAGAAGGAAATCTGTGATGATGTGAGTGATGAGGAGAATGAAGAGGAAACCAGTGAGCAGAATTTTCAGAAGGCCACTGACGCCCTATGCATTGATGGAGGTGCATCTTTGCACACCTCCCATCGCCAAGTTAAGCGATGGGCACGAGAGGTCAATGTTGTGGAACCAGCGCCAGAGGCCTAGAAGCCGCTCAAGTGGTCCCGCACATCCATCATCTTTGACGAGGAGGATCACCCTGGCCGCACTACAGCGGTAGGGTGTTTGCCATTGTTGGTCTCCCCAACAATTCGCAACCTCAAGGTCAGAAAGATGTTAGTGGATGGCGGGGCCGGGTTGAATCTGATTTCCCCGGCGGTCATCAACAAACTTCAGATAGGAGAAGAAGAGCTAGAAGTCACTGGCACGTTTCAAGGAGTCAATCCCGGCAAGAGCCATCCCAACGGAAAGATTACGTTGTCAGCGACGTCCGGGGGAGAACTGAATTATCGAACCGAGGAGATGCATTTGATGTGGTTGATCTCCGCCTGCCGTACAATGGGATTCTGGGACACCCGGCCCTGGCTAAATTCATGGCAGCATCACACTATGCTTATAACACTTTGAAGATGCCTGGGCCACTGGGGGTCATCACTATCCCGTCAGACGATAAGGATGCAATTATCTGCGTAGACAAGATGTACCAGGATGCAGTCGCAGCAGCTCCCGCCAAGGGAAGCAAAGGAAAGAAGAGGGATTGTAGGAGCTCCGGCAAGGAGTCCGGGAAGCGTGCCCCCTCCGAGTGCATGACACCCGTTGACGATGTGCCGGAGTGTTCCAACAGCAATAGATCGAAGGTTGCTGCACCCCAAGTGAAGAAGGTCCCGGCAGGCCTGGCTGGCGTTGATGGTACTTTCACTATCAGCACCACCCTTGATGACAAATAGGAAAGTGCGTTCATTGCCTTCCTATGGGCGAATATCGATGTGTTTGCCTGGCAACCATCTGATATCCCCGGCGTTCCCAGGGAAGTAATCGAGCACCACCTTACTGTCTTCCCACATGCCGGACCTGTCAAGCAGAAAGTTCGGAAGCAGGCCTTGGAGCGGCAGCAGTTCATTGCCGAGGAAATCAAGAAATTAGAGGCAGATGGTTTTGTCAGAGGAGTACTGCATCGTACATGGTTAGCAAATCCAGTGGTGGTCCGGAAGGCGAATGGGAAATGGAGGCTTTGCATTGATTTCACAGATTTTAACTAGGCTTGCCCGAAGGACCCATTCCCTTGCCGCGCATCGACCAGATCATGGATTCTACTTCTGGTTGTGACTTACTCTCCTTTCTGGATGCATACTCCGGATATCACCAAATCTTCATGTCCAAGGAAGATGAAGAGAAGACATCGTTCATCACTCCGTGTGGTACGTACTGCTTTGTCCGCATGCCTTTCGGATTAAAGGATGTCGGGTCCACTTTTGCAAGAGCAGTCCAGATTGGTTTTGAGCCACAGTTGCACAGAAATATAGAAGCCTATATGGATGACATCGTGGTCAAAACCAAGGATAAGACCACCCTCATCCAGGATTTGGAGGAGACATTTGCTAATCTGCGTAAGATCAACTTGAAGCTTAATCCGTAGAAGTGTGTATTTGGTGTTCCCTCTGGCAAGCTACTTGGATTCTTCGTGTCCCATCGGAGGATTGAAGCCAACCCCGACAAGATCAAGGCTATTGAGCAGATCCAAGCGCCAATGACAGTTAAGGATGTGTGGCGCTTGACGGGATGCGTTGCCGCGCTAAGCAGATTCATTTCCAAGTCTGCCGAGCGTGCCCTGCCATTCTATAAAATTTTGAAGAAAGCAGGGCCTATGAAGTGGACCCCGGAAGCAAATGTAGCTCTGCAGGAATTGAAGGCCTACCTATCGTCTGTGCCTACCTTGGTTGCACCCAAACCCCAAGAGCCATTATTACTTTACTTGGCGGCAACCAACCAAGTGGTCAGTGTGGCCTTGGTAGCACAAAGAGAAGTGGATGAGGCAGAAAGTGACCAGATCACGGCAGAGTCAGAAAATGACCAGGACAACAATGAGCACGGCAACGAGAGCAACCCCAAGGACGCGGCAAGGAAGAAAGTGGTGCAGCGCCCAGTTTACTTCGTCGGCTCCTTTTTACAAGGAGCTAGATCGAGGTACTCTGGCGTGCAAAGTTGATCTTTGGCCTCATCATGGCCTCAAGGAAACTACGCCACTACGTCTAATCCCATGAGATCACGGTTGTCACTCGTTTCCCATTGCAAAGGATACTTTGAAACCCTGAGGCCACCGCAAAATAGTGGAGTGGGCTTTGGAGTTATGCAGCTTTGGTTTGAAATTTGAGAGAACATCAACTATTCAGAGCCGGGCACTGGCAGAGTTTATTGCAGAATGGACGCCAACCCCTGATCAGGAAGTGACAGAAACAGCTCTCCCCGGCAAGGAATCACCCCAAGAATGGATTATGTATTTTGATGGTTCCTTTTCCCTACAAGGTGCGGGGGCTGGCGTGCTTCTTGTTGCCCGCTCGGGGAGCACTTGAAGTACGTCATCCAAATGCACTTTGCCCGGGAAGAAGCCACCAACAATACAGCTGAGTATGAAGGGCTCCTTGCCGGGCTCAGGATTGCAGCAGAATTGGGAATTAAGAAGTTGTTCATTCAAGGAGATTCACGGCTTGTGGTGAGACAATTCAACAAGGATTATCAAAGCCCATTGATGGAAGCATACGTCGAGGAAGTAAGGAGACTGGAGGAGCACTTTGACGGGTTGCAAACAGAGCACATACACCATGCAGAAAACATCATAGGTAATCACCTGTCAAAGTGTGCTGCGCAGAATCTTCCTGTGGAACCAGGAAATTTTGTTCTCCATCTCTCTCAGCCCTCCGTATCACCACCCACAATGGCCCGGGAAAGGAGAAAGTTGGACTATGGTAAGCCTCTCCCGGTCGAGCCATCCACTCCCGAGAGAGACCCTGCCGGAAACAACTCCTCACAGCCTGATGGACCACCCCCTCCAGCAGGGCCTATGGACCCCGCAAATGAGGCTGGTTCTCCCGCAGCAGAGGAGGTGCCGCTAGTCCTCGTTGCCGAGCCCTAGGCTCCAACTTGGGCAAGGCACATTGTCCGCTTCCTCCAAACCAGAGAACTTCCCGGCGACCAAGATGAAGCTGAGAAAGTAGCCCGGAGGGCCAGTATGTATCAGTTTGTTGATGACACTCTGTACAGAAGGAGGCCCAACGGTGTGAAATTGAAGTGTGTCTGCCGGGAGGATGGAAAGGAACTGCTGGCTGAGATTCACAGAGTATGTGCGGCTCACACATTGGATCAAGGGCATTAGTTGGGAAAGCATTCCGGCAAGGATTCTATTGGCACACAGCCCTCCAAGATGCAGTTGAGCTCGTCACGACATGTGAAGCCTGCTAGTTCCATTCCAAGAGAAAACACCTGCCTGCCCAATCCCTTCAAACAATCCCTCTATCATGGCCATTTTCGGTCTGGGGGCTCGATATCCTCGGCCCCTTCCCCCGAGCAATTGGGGGCTTTGAATTCTTGTTCGTCGCCATTGACAAGTTTACAGAGTGGCCAGAAGTGATTGCCATGAGAAAGGTGACTGCTCAGTCAGCTATCCAGTTCTTAAAAGAATTGGTGTGTCATTTCAGAGTTCCGGCAAGGATCATCACTGACAATGGCACCCAGTTCATGAGCTATGCCTTCATGCAATATGTTCATTCCCGCGGATGCAAGATCTCATTTGCTTCTATGGCACACCCCTAGAGCAATGGACAAGCTGAGAGGGCGAACGCAGAAGAGCTTCGTGGACTCAAGAAAAGAACTTTCGATACGCTGCAGAAGCATGGAAGGCAGTGGATCGAGGAGCTGCCGGTAGTTCTCTAGTCCCTCAAAACGACACCTAACCGAGCTACCGGGCAGACTCCCTTCTCTCTGGTCTACTACGGGGCAGAAGTAGTTATCACCACGGAACTCATTTACGGGTCCCCTCGAGTGCTTGCCTACGATGAAGTAGCGCAAGATCAGCACAGGTGTGACGATGCTGTGCTACTCGAGGAGAATCGTCTCCAGGCTGCTACGCGTGCTGCACGCTACCAGCAAGCCCTGCGTCGCTATCATAGCCGCAGGGTTCATGCCCGGTGTTTTGAGGAAGGTGACCTTGTCCTTAGGCGCGTTCAGTCCGCCAAGGGTACAAACAAGCTGTCACCAAAGTGGGAAGGCCCTTACCGGGTGGTACGAGACACCAGACCTGGCGCGGTCCGTCTGGAGACCGGGGATGGCACTCCGTTCCAAAACTCATGGAATATTGAGCATCTCCGTAAGTACTACCCGTAAGGCACGAGGCTACCGGGCACTGCCCGGCAGCCACCCATTTGTACAGGCCTTGCCTCAGCTGCATGTAACCCCTTGTACAAAGCTGGGGCGATGACCCCGTGCAAGAGAAAATAAAGAAGCGTTGTAGGGGGGCCCCAACTAAGATTGCATGCATGCACAAGCACACCCAGATCACTACATGAGCATTTCATGAGCATTTGCATATGCATATAGATAGGATTGCATCCTGCATTCATTCTCATCTACATGGAGTTTCTGGTCCCTGCCGTGAACTTGACTTCGACAAAGGATGAGAAGATTGCACGACACAGCGATCCCCGGCAAGCCAAATAGATAAGTTTACCTCTTGTCCATTAGTGTTCTGTAAGGCTATAACTTTGCATATGAAAACCTCGCCTCTCTTTTGATACTTAGGTGCTCCCATCTATGACTCAAACGTTGCTTCAGTCAGGATGGTCGCAGTAGCCTTTGGTAAAAAGGAGTTGGCAGGGGGCTGGCGCCTCTGTCTGTTCCCCAGCAGACGGAGCTCTACGGCAGACAAAGAGGGTGCCGGCAGGATATCCTGCCGGTGGAAAACTCGTTTATCTTTATTAAAGAGGCACTCCGCCTCTGCATGGACATATGCATGCACGAGTTCCCGACAAGGTTCATCTTTTTCATTCATATGCTAACACAAGTACAAGCATTACAGAACACAAAGATGGACTCGAGAGACAACATTATTTGAATTAAAATTTGGTGATTGCCAGCGGATTTAAGATTAAAAAAAGATAATAACCCAATAACCCCTCTTTTGCTTTCTCTGCTCCTCCTCTCTAGGACACTAAAGCAAGAGGGAAAGGAGAATAAAAGGGGCATTTGGGAGAGGACAGAGACAAAGGGACCAGTGGAGCGGTCATCCGCCGCGGTCCGAGGGTGGCTTGCACCCAGGAGCTGCGCAAGGTGACGAGCAAGGTCCGTCACCCCTCCCTGAACAAAAAGAAGGGAAAAGGGGGAAGGGACAGAGATGGTAGCAGCATCACTCACAACGGGCATGCAACGCTACCATTGCCTCGGCGGACCGGAAGGCGCGCCTCTCATCGACAGCAGCCCCAAGACCTCCGGGAGGGGCGATGCTGGGATTACCGATGATCTCCAGCCCCGCCTCCCGGTCGAGCCTCGAAGATACCAAGAGATTCACCATGCCAAGGACCAGGCTCACTCTCCGATTGACAACACCAGCATGGGGCAACAATGGCCCCAAACAGGAGCCCGGCGGAAGCAGAGAAGAAAGCAAGAAGGAAGAGGAGCGCAGAGATAGATGACTCCGCCCTCCTCCGCCCCTCCCTCTTATAGGCCGGGCGTGGAAGGGCAACTGCTCCATCAATGGGTGACAACCGCCCTCCTCCACCAATTCAAGGCGGGCGGGCCCTCTCCAAGATGCTCTCCCGTGCCACGCGCCTCCGTTACCTATACTTCGTGATGCATGCAGCATACGTGGCTAAGGATAAGGACGCGCTATGGCAAGAGTAAATTGGCAGTTTCTACCCCGTGCATAAAAGTCATTCACGGGCCATCACTGGAGAGGCCCCACCATTATTGGCTTTACACCACGCGTGGGGAAGCTGGAAACTGGCCCGAAATCAAGGCTGATGAAGCAGCAGAGGAAAACTCAAGGGGCCAACCCCTTCAGCAAACCTGCCTGTGCACTTATTAGACCCTACCCCGACAATGCTCAGCAGCGTGTTCGGGGCAGGCCCGGGGGCTTCTGTCGGTGCAACAAACCGTGGGTCTGTTGCCCAACGGTGCACAAGCACAAGATCAATACTGAAGTACCAACTTAAGCTAGAGATTGAAGGACCAAGAGATTTGAAGAACCAACATGCAGCCCAGAAGGACCAAGATCGAGCTTGAGGAGCAAGATATCGGCAAGAGATGGGCCTTCCTTGCCAGGCGGGCGAGCCCGGCAAGGGGCGAGGCCACTACCAGAAGCAAGCAGTCTAGACTCCCCGGCAGAGCCTTCCGGGGCTCACGGGGGGCAGGACCACCCCACCAACCACTCAAATACGACCCACTTCGTCGATCAGTGCGGTGTCAAGCCGCAAGGTGATTAAGTGGCAGCCATTTGCCACATGGCAGCCACTTCCTACAGGAGAAACCCGCAGATGACACCCGTCCTGCGACATGTGAAGAGAACAGGTGCGGAGCTAGCAAAGATACCCTGACAGGCCTTGCCGGGCAACCAGTGATATGACACTAAGCGGCGCATTTAATGCACCCTCTTAGCCTGCAGAGTTAGGTATGATAGCACTGTTTGCTATCATATCAGTGGATAATGATCACTTTGCCACTGTCGTGACCCCTTAATCTATAAAAGGAGGCCCATGGCACTCGTAGGAGGGGTTAGAAGGTTGGAAAGTTGACAACCCCAACCCACCATACGCGCGTAGTCGCTGCGGCCCCTAGGCAAACCCTTCCGGGCAAGTGTACTACACGCTACCACACTCATTCCACCATCAATCCACCAAAGCAGGAGTAGGGTCTTAAACCTCACGGTGGCCCGAACCTGGGTAAATTGTTTATGTGCTCTCTGCCGTGCTGCCGTGCACTATTCTTCTCTTCGTGCAACGCGTCGTCCCCCCGCCGAACCAGCAAGGGGCCACCCGGTCCCATCGTTGGCCGCGGATATCCCGCGACAGCAGGTATTGGTGATTTGCGCGTTCTTCTCCTACTGGATTGATACCTTGGTTCTTAACTGAGGGAAATACTTATCTCTACTTTGCTGCATCACCCTTTCCTCTTCAAAGCAAAAACCAATGCAAGATCAAGAAGTAGCAGTACTTCAAAAGCAATAGCGTTGGATGTCGAAGAATGGCGGACAATTTTATTGTATATCTTCAACAACCTAACAGAAGTGCGGCCGTACATCGGGTAATTTCTTGGAACATTGTTTTGCAACTTCTAATTCCTTTGGAATGCTCTTATTCCCGGATATTTGATACAGTCGATACGTCACCAAATTCTCGGATGGAGAGGTGATCCAAAAGGATACCATTGAAGAGTATGATCTTCTAGCAAAGCATGGAGGCGGCTATCCCGGTTTCAACTCTTAGTTCAAACAAAAGGATACCATTTCATTTCTTTGTCTAATTTGCGGATAATGCCCCAATCCATTCGTATTAAACTTGTAGGCTAATTCAGAGTCTATGGATGCCGAATTGAGACACGTCGCTAATGGCTTTGACTATAAGGTCAGTTCATTTGACAAATACGACATCAACGGGTATCACTTTCATACCTTTGGCAAAGAGCTATCTATGTCCGACCGAAAGTCTACAAATTGTTGTGTCTCTGCTATCGGTGAAAGAGGTACCGAGTATTATGGAAAAGTTGAAGCAATTTATGAACTTCTATTCTATGGTGAAAACCCACTAAACGTCATAGTCTTCAAACGTTATTCGTTCCAGCTGAAGGAGACTAGAAGGACTCATGAACATATAGGGCTAGTCAAAATCAAACAAAGCACCCATTTAGATGTTCCCGATATCTATATTATGGCTCAACATGCGACCCAAGTTTTCTATCTACTATGGGCCTACCAAACTGATCCAAATCTTAATGGTTACGATGTCGTTTATGAAGTGCTGCCATGTGTTAGACCACCTACCCCCAATGAAGAGGATTATGAACCTCACATTAACCCAGACACATATGAAGAAGAATTCTTTCAAGAAACACGTCCTTCCAAAAAATGTTTCAAGAACCGCTTTACTTCACCCCAGAACATTGAAGTAGACAGCGATAGTGAATCCGACTTCACCCCTGAGCCGGAACAAGAAGAGGTTACTGCTGCGGATGACCTTTCAATGCTTGACCATTTACATAAAGGAGGCCTTCCACATGTTGATGCCGCTGAACCCAATGAGCACGTCATTCATGATAGTGATGATGATGCATTTATTTATCCCGGAGCATATATAGACGATCAAGATTATTATTAGTTCATGTCAAGTATTCAATTTTTATTATTTACACATATATTATTAGTTCATGTTAGGTATTCAATTTTTTATGTTGTACATGATGATGATACACTTAAATTATATACATTTTATTATTCATATTGAATTTTTTAATGTTGTACTAATTTCATTTACTCTTTGTCATGGCACGTGTTGAAGATGGTGGGCGCGGGTCCAGAGTGCTCAGAGGTTCCTTCTTTGTCTACGCGTGGTCGGAGGTGTACTTCCATTCCACCCTAGTGTCTACAGAGAGCGTTGCTCGATAGTATGCAGACACCGGTGGGCGCTTTTTCATCTGCGTCGTTGCCCACCGGGAGAGGAGGTTGGCGAGGGAAGAAGAGAGGAGGTCGGGGAGGACGTGTCCGCGGGAGAGGTAGGCAGGCTGCTACACCTTCCTTGCCGCCACCCCCAGTTGATTCAACCGAGCACATGACTCCTAAGATGGACACGTCTGAGGAGGAGGCTACGCGGACTCCGGTCCACGAGCCTCGGGTCGATGGGCCTTCAGCCCACGACACTTTGGTCCAAGAGACTCCGGACTAGGCTACGTCTCAGGAGACGTCAGGATGGGGTACCTGGACGGATCCGCCTGAGGGGCCGAGTGGCCATGCTGATGGTGGCGTGGATCAGATTTCTGATAGCGACGGTGAGGTGGTTGAGGGGGGCACCGTCTACCAGCGTGGTAGTACTCGGCTCCCGTCCGTGCCGGAGACGCATGAGCAGAGGTGGTTGATTAGGCCTGATGGGGAGAGGTAAGTGCATTTACCCTTTTTGTACCTTTTGCCTTCACGTTTCTTCAAATATCTAATGCGTTGGACTTGTCATACTAAGGGTTTGGCTACACACTCAGGATGTCCACAGGCCCAACATTGTCCTTGGTGTGATTTGCCAGCAAAACTTCCCGGGGTTTGTCACGTTGCCTGGTGAGGGTCAGCTTCCACAACTAGGATTGAGCTGGGAGCACTACTTGGCTGCCCCAGCCCCGCCAGAGGAGATGATCGACAGTGTCTTGTGCCACACGAGGGCCGACATGGCGATAAGAAAGTCTTCGGTAATTTCCTTTACAAATTAGAAATCTTCAAATAGCTAGTTATTGTACTAATCTGTTGTCTCATTTGATTGCAAACCTTCTACAGGTGTGAGGAGGGATACGAGGAGGCGGCGGCATAGGTTGTCGATGCCGAGTGCAAGCACCTACTACAAAACATAAGGCACGAGGCTCGGGTGCAGGCTGTTCGAGACTACTACGCCTTGCATGGTGTTAAGAAGGCCAAGCCGTCGTGCCGTGGAAAGTTTCTAAAGAAGGAATAGTACATGAAGGTAATTACCTATTCTTAAGGCCTTGTACTTAGTTTCCTTGATTTGATCCATAGGCGTAGCGCTCAAATTTCTCTTTACTAACTTAGGTGCCCCCAAGATGGTGTGAGGATAAGATAGATTGTTGGGAGGCGTTGCTGGATGAGTGGTGCTCAGACTAGTGGCTAGCCCTCCACAGCAATGCCAAGGACCGGCGTGCCCAAATGGAAGGTGTGTCACACCATCAAGGTAGTGCCAACTTATATAAGTTCGGGCAGAACTGGGTATGTGGTTTGCTTCATGATACATGCAATTCATTCTTCATGCTAGCTTGAGCCCTTTAATTCCTAATTTACTTTCTTCCTCTCTTTTAGGAGCAACACAATAAGGTGGAGGTGCAGAGGTGTACGACCTCTACGCCATGGCCCATACTGCCTGGTACAGGAAGCCCAAGGCATTATGTGCGTCTGACCTCGATCATCTAGAGAACTTCACCAACATCTCCTCCCACAACAAGCTCGTGGTACATATATGAGGGGAAGGCGAGGAAAGGGGAGGACTTTAACCAGAGCTAGCAGTTTGATCCAGAGCTGGTGATGATATCTAGTGGCGGGAGGTCCCATGGCTTAATAGCCATTGGAGATGGACTTATACGTTGTCCTCACACTCTCCTGGAGATCAAGGAGCGCCAAACGAGCTCCTATCCTGCCTTGTCCACGGCCAGTCAAGCTCGCGTTCGAGGTTAGTAATACAAACTCATATATCTTTCCTCCATTAGATTGTGTGTGCAGCCATCGATGATTACAATGCTAACGAGGAGTGGTGTTGCCGGTTGCTCTTCAGAAAGAGATAGAGGCAACCCAGGTGCGTCTGCAGGAGAGGGAACGGCAGGCGGTGGAGAAGGAGAGGAAGTTGGAGGAGAGGATGGCTTGGTTGTTGGGGGAGGAGAGGTCACAGAATAACGCGGCTCACCGGGCCATGTACGAGCTCCTCGTGGTAAGTTTCTTCTGCATATTATCCAAATCATGCACGTAATGTTCGTTTCATTAGTAACTAATATGCGTTTCATTAGTACCTAATATGACTGACTCATCAAAACCAAATGTGCAGTCTATGTGCGAGAAGACCGGTCAGACCCCTCCGCCGATGCCAGTCATTGCTCCCGGGACCACGGTGAGTTTCATTTGAATGGTCATTAGTTACTACTATTAACATTTGAGTGTCATCATGCGTTCGAGACATTGCAAATGATCTTTGGTGCATCATAACTCCAGATAAGTATCACACGAACCGTCTCCAGGTGTAACCGACACGAGCAACCCCGTTGTTCACCTCCGTGATGACAGTAAGTTGTCTCTAGTGTTTTGCTTAACAAATGCATAATGAGCTATACTTAGCTTATTTAGTTCATTTATGACATAATTAGCTTACTTAGATAAAAAAATTGCATAATAACCTTAGCTCATAAATGTCATATACTTAGCTTATTTTCCTCCAAAATGACATAATAAGCTTAGTTTACCTAAGTTAGCTCTAAAATGACCTATACTTAGCTTTGTTTCCTCCAAAATGACCTAAGTTAGCTCTAATATGCTAAGTTAGCTCTAATATCCTTAGTTACCTAGGTTAGCTCAATAATGACCTATACTTAGCTTACTTATGTCAAAAATCGCATAAATAGCTTACTTAGGTCAAAAATTGCATAATAACCTTGGTAACCTCATAAAGTCATATACTTAGCTTATTTTCTTCCAAAATGACATAATAAGCTTACTTAGCTCCAAAATGATCCATCTTACCTATGTTAGCTCTAAAATGACCTATACTTAGCTTTGTTTCCTCCAAAATGACCTAAGTTAGCTCTAATATGCTTAGTTACCTAGGTTAGCTCAGTAATGACCTATACTTAGCTTACTCATGTCAAAAATGTCAAAATTAGCTTACTTAGGTCAAAAGTTGTATAACCTTGGTAACCGCATAAACGTCATATATTTAGCTTATTTCCCTCCAAAATGACATAATAAGCTTACTTAGCTCCAAAATGATCCATTTTACCTATGTTAGCTCTAAAATGACCTATACTTAGCTTTGTTTCCTCCAAAATGACATATGTTAGCTCTAATATGCTTAGTTACCTAGGTTAGCTCAATACTGGCCTATACTTAGCTTACTTATGTCAAAAATGCATAATTAGCTTATTAGGTGTAAAAACTGGCATCATAACCTTGGTAACCTCATAAATGCCATATACTTCTTCTTCTTCTTCTAGTTTTCTTCTTCTAACTTTGTTATTTCCCATTTTGCAGATTTGATTCCTTTCACAGAAACTTGCATTGATGAAGCACTTGTGTTTACTTTCTGTTTTGATTTGAACAATGTGGAACTTGCTACCTATGGATGAAACTATTGTAATATGGATTAAACTATGTATGTATGGATGAAGCTATGTATGTATGGATGAAATTTATGTGTTGGATATCATATATTTTCTTTGAGACTTGCTCATATTGTTTGCCCTGTGAAATATACATATATATATACATATATATATATATATCATATATTTCCTGTGAAAATGCTTGGATATAACAAACAACAGAATAAAAAGGTGCAATATAGGCATTTTGCCGTCTGCCACCGACGGCAAAGGGCTCTTTGCCATCTGCCACTGACGGTAAAGGTGACACGTGGCCGCAACCTGTGCATCCTGGGAGCACTGGGTCTGAGCCATTTGGTTACTTCGCCATCGGTGGCAGACGACAAAGGTTGGTGTGACTTTGCCGTCGGTGGCGGACGACAAAGTCTGCTAGGCCCCACCTGAGGTTAGCTGACGTCACTTGGTAGAAGGCAAAGGAGCTTATCTCTTTGTCATCTACAGCCAGAGTGCAAAGTCTGTTGTTAGCCACCTAATGCGGCTAACGTTAGTTCTATGCCATCCACTAACTTTGTCGTTTGTTTGGCCTGGAAGGAAGACGGCAAAGGTCTTTGCCATCCGCTTTATTTATGCAGACGGCAAAGCAGCTCTTTACCGATGTTTTCTGTGCTGGACGTGGGGTCGTCTGCCAGCAGACGGCAAAGGCTTTTGCCGTCCGTGAACCTGTCCTTTGTCGTCTGCCATTGTCGGCGTCCTGGGAACGGGGGTACCTAGACATGCCTGTCTGCGGCCCATGGCGTGGCTCCAGCAACGGCCTGGTACGGCCCATCCTCAACAGCAACCACTCCGGACCCTCACGAGGGGCCAAGCCTAGCGAGGCGGACGACTCTAGGGCCTCCCTGGGGGCGGCCTCATCAGGCTGGCTCCCGAGGAGCGGAGATATGTATGCAAGGGGTACCTCGCGAAGTTCACGTGACGTGAGCCATAACGACCAAGGCCAGGCGGGCGCCAGCGGGCGTAGTGTACCAGTTTCCTCTTTGGTGCCAAAGATGCAGGCGCAGGCGAGGAGTCCCGGGGCATCAGGCAAAGGTTTTCATATCGGTGCAGTGAGACCAAGACCAGCAGGACGGCAGGACAGAGAACACCACCAGAGCCTTTGGCAGACGAAGACCACCTTTTGTCAGGATAGCTTGTACTAGTTATCCCCCTTCAAACTTGGCAGTTGTGGGATCCCTTCCCGCCTACATTTGGGAAGAGGACCCGGGCCTCTATAAATAGGACTAGCCACCACCATGGAAGGGGACGGATCATTCAGACCACCCTCACACTCACCAGCTCACCGAGCTCAAGAACACCTCTCCTTAGGAGGCTGTTCATACATTGTAGTTGTTCATCCTCAGCCTACAAGGCAATCCACCACCACCACACTGGAGTAGGGTATTACACCACAACGGTGGCCCGAACCAGTATAAACCTCTGTGTCTCGTGTTCTTTGGGTTCGACGAGCTAGGCCGTGAGATCGTTGTGCGAGCGAACAAGGGAGAGGGAGTTCTTCGTGCGCACCCTGAATTTCGAACCTCAAGGGTTTGCCGGAACCTAGAATCCAACATTTGGCCCGCCAGGTAGGGGGGTGTCGAAGCCCCTCTTCCATCGATCGACCCGCCAACACCCCGCGGTTCCGAAGTCTGACGACCCAAGGACTCATGCCGACCATTAGGCTGCTTGGCCCGCCCGGGCGGCGCCGTCCGCCCAAGAAGACCTCAACTCCGCACTCCAGGCGGCCCGCACACCGCCGAACACAGCCGGACGCGGGCGGCGCGGACCGACGCCCCCCACCCTCGCGACGCGGCGCACACGAGCCAGCGCGAGATCCTCAGGCTACGCCGCGGCAACGGCACCCCACACCCGACAGAACAAGCGAACATGCAAGCTGCGCTCATCGTGGCGCAGGAGCTGCTGCGGTGCCGGCTGGTGGAGAGCGGCCGCGACGCGCTGCTGGAGCGCGTCGGCGAACTGTTGGACGCTGCATCTAGGGGTACGCCGCCTTTCTGCTCCTTGCCTATGCCTCAAGTTCTGGCCAGATCGCACGGCGGGCCCCGTCACGCTCGCATGCTCCCTGGCACACCAGGAGGGTTCAACAACGTCAGCATGATCGATGACGCCGTTCGTCCGGCCGCGCCTGCGCTTCCTTCGGGTGGCACGAGTCTGGGCGTCCCCCACACAGCCATACAGGGGCGCCACCCTACAACCACCAGGGGGACAAGCAGGGCCCGGCGGCGCAAGGCGCGGGGCACCTAGGCGAAGGTTCCGGAGCGGCGACTTCAGAAGCCTACGTGCCCAGCATGGTGGACCAGGAGTACACACCGGAGGATGGCCCCTGCTTGTTTCTCGAGCCGGGCTGGGAAGAAGATATACTGGAAGTTGAGGCCTTCCACGATCTGCCCAGGAGCCTCACCGACCCCGCCAACGACAACAATCGCAGGGTACCACTCATTATCTCAGGAGCAGGCTTACGCTAACCATGGGTCGCAGGTGGACCAGGCCACAGCAGCGGTCAGGGACCCCAGGGCGGCAACCCCGTTCCAACCGGGGGTAGCGCACTGGGGGCTGCGTGGGAGGGGTCTGGAGCTAGGCCCTCCCCCGCGCCGCACGGAGCAAGGCACTGCACAGAGGTAGGTCCTCTGCCGGGGAGGCACCGGCAAACCCTTCCCCCTGGCAGAGGGCCCGTGTTCGCCGAGGGTGCCACTAGCGTCCCCCTTGCCCCTTGGCCCTGTCCTGGTTTCTGGACGCCCCAACGGTTGTTGGGGGTGGCGCAGGGCGGGGCCCTCATTTGGCGATATGAAGCAAGGCTCACGCCTGTGTAGGTCTCCGCCCGTGACACTCTCATGTAATAATGAGTGGGGCTGTACATGCCCCGGAGTCTCCGGAGAGCCGCCCTCGGGCCTCGGGCGCTCCCGCCCACGTCCTAGTGGAAGCACCATGCCCCACGCTGGACGTCGCCACTGTCCCCCAATGACTATGCTCACAGCCAGTGCAAGCACTTAGCTCCGCGCCGGCGGGAAGACAAGAAGATTAGCTAGGTGTCGGGCGCGGCCATTTGCTTTTATTCCCCTTTTTGTGTAGCTCGATTTTCCGCTCCCCTTTTGGATTGAACTCAGAGTCTTTTCTGCCGTCAAGCGTGGGGCGTTCTTCTCTTGTTGTGTCGATTTCTTGCGTTTTGGTTGCATGCTTTGTTCCAGGGTCACGCCTGCTAACCCTCACCCTTGCGAGCACCTCGCCAGCAGGGGCTGGGCCTGGTGTGCGCACAACAGCCGCACTCGGGCAAACCTGGGTGGTCACAAGCCGCCACCACACACACACCCTGCCATAGTCTGGCATCCGATCCTCTCGAGGCCCTCACGGGCGAGGCGGCAAGCCCCTCGGGAGATCGAAAACCTCGCGAGCCCAGAAGGGGCTCCTTTCGGGAGAAGGGCGCATCAGCAACCTCGAGGACCGCACAAGGCCTGCCGGGACCATGGTAAATCACAACAAAAACCCAGTTGAGGGGTTCGCAAGTTCACAAAAACACATTTCAAGCCCAGCCTAAAGGAAAATGAAAAATATCAATTTACATGCACGAGGGGCTCCCCCTCCAAAATGCTCTCACGCCCTGCGGGGCCGTGTCCAAGTCTCTGCGAGCAGGTTCAAGCGAAGGAACACGGGTTCAGTCGGACATCTCGCTCGCAACGTCGTTCTGGTCGCTCTCGTACGCGCTGCTGGCACCGTCGCTGGAGTCGTCTTCGCCGTCGTCGACTGCATCGTCTTCGTCCACCACGACCACCACTGCATCGTCTTCGGTGGCGAACGCCCTGACTAGGGCGTCCACTTGATTATCCACCCAGTGCGCCAGGTTGTCACGAATAAACCCGGGCACTAGGGCAATGACGGCGTCGAAGTCAAAATGGGGGTCACGGTCCTGGAGGTGGCTGAAGACACGGGAGAACGCACGCCCAAGGAGGCCTTGGCTCCTCTCTTCAACAAGCTCGTGAGCCGTCGCAGCCTGGTCCTCCAGGCGCGTCACGATCTCGGTGAAGAAGCGGAGATGGCTGGCGTAGTCCTCCACGCGGGGATGAGGGACGTTCTCCTCACAGATAGAGCCCAATGCTTGGTTGGCCCTCACTCTGAGGGCCTGGAGCATGGGGGCGTGCTCGCACTGTAGCGTCTGTCGGCGACACACCTCCTCCCTGTTCTGCTGTGCGAGGGACGCGTCACCATCGATCTGCTGTTGGAGCGAGAGCAGATCCACACGAGCCTCGGCCAGGTCGGCCTGGGCTGAGGTCACAGCCTCTGAAGCGGCCTTCTCGCGCCGTTCCGCCTCATCCAACCTTGCCTTGAGGGCGGCGGTCCTGCCCTCGGCTTTGGCCTTGGAGAACTTCGACTTCAGATCTTACTTGTTGGCAAGGTCCGCGCGAGCTTCCACTACTCTCCGGTCAACCTCCTCCTGGATCTTGGCTTCGCGCGCGGTGGCGGCATCTTCGGCCATGGCCACCTGGCGCTCCCTTGTTTCCAGCCGCTCGAGCTCTAGGCTGCGCTCCGAGGCTTCCAGCACTAGCGCTTCCTCACGCTTCAGGATCTCCTTCTCTTCGGAGGGCGCTCCCCTCATCGACGCCAAGACGGTCCAGCGCTCCTGGATCTGCTCCTCCAGGGCGGCACTCAAGGCCTGGAGCTCACGCTCCCGCTTCTTGGCGTTCTCATGATAGTGGCCGGCCTCCTTAGCTTCCTCCAGGGCCAAAGTGCTAGCCTCGCGGGAGGCCGCGGGTTCCGCTACGGCCTTTGCCTTGTCACGCTCGTGCTGAAGCTGCCCAAGGTTGATGGCGACCTTCAATTGGTGCCATTGATGAGCCAGGCGAAGGTCCTTCGTCTCGAGTCGAGCGTCAACCGCCGCGAGCTCTCCTCCAAGGCGGCTCAGCGCACTCATCGCCTCCTGCAAGAGCTCGTGGTGGACGACACCACGAGCACGCACAAGCTCCAGTGCGCGGCCAAGTCCATCCTCCGCACCTGAGGTCGCTGGGGAAGTTCGAGTTGGCCTGCTTGTCCTCGGCGAGGAGCGTGAGGTCGGCACCTTCTCCACCGCCTTGTGGGCCCCGGCAAAGGTGCTAGATGATGCAGCCTCACCACCCGAAGACGAGGCCATGCTGGGGACGCCCAGCTGCCAACGATGACCAATGAAGGAGTCCTTGGCACGCCGGCTGCGCCCCAGGCCGGAGCGCGAAGAAGTGACACCAAGAAGGACGAGTCAAGGCCCCAGGTTGACGCGCCCACCTCCGAAGCAGGCCCCGGGCCCCGCGCGGCGGTCCGGCAAGCAGAGCTCAAGGTCAATGACGAGCCGGTGGCCGGTGAGGGCCGCACCTCAAGACATTTCGCCGATCCAGCCCAGGGAACCCTGAAGATCGTTGGTCAGAAAAGGATGCAGCACTCAAGAAATCGCGCATATGAGGCACTTACTTATCTTTGGCATTGTATTTCCTCTGCTTCAGCTACCGGTACGCACCACCATTGCAGCTTGGAGACACCTTCCTCTTGCGGAGTGCCCCAAAATTCAGGCGAAGTTGCCCAAAGCCCTGGGCGCAGCCACCGCAACCTTGAGCAGCTGGCGGGGTTCCTGAGGGGGCGGCCTTGGGAGCGCCCATCTGCGTCGGCCCCACGACCTCCACCTCAGGACGACTTGCCTGAGCCTCGGGAGCCTCCACTCCATGGGCCTCCGACCACATCGACGCTCCTGCTGCCGCTACGAGAAGGCTCGCCCAAGTCTCAGGAGCCGCAACCTCAAGGGCCTCGACTGGCCTCACTTCCTAGGCAGCCACTTCGCTGGCTCTTGATCGTGCTCGCCCCCCTGCACCAGCTTCTGGGGCGAGCGCTGAGGTGACGACAGGCAGGGGGCACAAAGATGAGGCTTTCACGCAGCCCCTCAAGACCGACTGGGCGCAGCCCCCATTCGTCGAAGGGGGCATCTGCTTCACGAACTCCACCTTGTTCGAGCAGCAGTACAGAAGCAGCCTTCCTCTGGCAGATTGGCTGGCGCTGGGTCGCCCGTCAGGAGCTCGAGCACTGTGCGTCGCGCCTCGGGAGGAAGACGAGGCGCATGAAGCCTCCTGGAGTCCTCCTAGCCGGAGAAGGCCCACATCGGCCGGGAGTGGTGTTGACGCGGAGCAATGCGACAACGGATGAACTCCTTCACCACCATAGGCGCTGTCACCCCAAGGTCCTTCAGCTTGGCCAGCCGACGCCAAACATGGGCGAGACGCCGGTCAGCAAGCTTCGCGTACCGCCAGCCGGAGCTTGGGGCAGCCGGAATCCGCGGGAGTAGCAGCAGGGGCTAAGCACGCCAGCATCCACAAACACCCACCGCTTCCGAAAATCTTCCACGACCGGCGAGAGCTCGAAGTCGATCCCTGAGCCGGCCGTCGCCGCAACAGCCTAGAGGGATACACACCCCGAGAGCTGGAGAGCGTCCGTCAGATGCAGCGAGAAGAAGTGGCGAAGCAAGGCCACGGAAGGGGCAATGCCCACCATGGCTTCGCAGACGAAGGCTAAGACGGCAAGGAGGAGGATGGATTGGGAGTCGAGGTGCAGCGCATTGATCTGATAATGCGAAAGCATAGCGTTGAAGAAAATCGAAGAAGGGAAGAATCAGGCCAGCCCAGAGGGCGTGAAGATGGATGGGGATTTCGGTGGCCGTCCTATCAATCGTGGCGCGATAAGCAGGCCAAGCCACCGCGCCCCCCACTCATTGAAATCAGCGGCGAGCGCTGGGCGAACCTTGTCCATCGCTTCCGGGTTAAGCACCACCGACCGCTCGATGGCGGGCTCGAAGACCGACGACGTGGGGACCAAGGTACGAGACTTCTTCTTCCCCTTCTTCTTCCGTCCTGGCGCCATGGTGGCGGGGAGGGTTGGTATCGGGTCGGACCGGGGGGAAGGATCCGCTGTTTTCCAGAAGACGGGGGAGCGGCGAAGCGCACTGCGGGTAATGGAGGTGGAGCGGTGTACACAACGGCGGCCGCCTAGCCAGACGGAAATCGAGGCTGCATGGGGAAGTGGAGGCGCCCATGTACCATTCGTCGCCACGTGTCAGTCAGGGCCGCAGGCGGTTGGGGCCCGTGGTGCTCCGTGTCGGTGTCAAAACCGGCGGATCTCGGGTAGGGGCTCCCGAACTGTGCGTCTAAGGCGGATGGTAACAGGAGGCAGGGGACACAATGTTTACCCAGGTTCGGGCCCTCTCGATGGAGGTAATACCCTACTTCCTGCTTGATTGATCTTGATGATATGAGTATTACAAGAGTTGATCTACCACGAGATCGTAGAGGCTAAACCCTAGAAGCTAGCCTATGATTATGATTGTTTTGTCCTACGGACTAAACCCTCCGGTTTGTATAGACACCGGTGGGGGCTAGGGTTACACAGAGTCGGTTACAAGGGAGGAGATCTACATATCCGAATTGCCAAGCTTGCCTTCCACGCAAAGGAGAGTCCCACCCAGACACGGGACGAAGTCTTCAATCTTGTATCTTCATAGTCCAACAGTCCGGCCAAAGTATATAGTCCGGCTGTCCGAGGACCCCCTAATCCAGGACTCCCTCAGTAGCCCCTGAACCAGGCTTCAATGACGATGAGTCCGGCGCGCAGATTGTCTTCGGCATTGCAAGGCGGGTTCCTCCTCCGAATACTCCATAGAAGATTTTGAACACAAGGATCGTGTCCGGCTCTACAAAACAAATTCCACATTCCACCGTAGAGAGTACAATATCCCACAAATCTAATCTGCTGACAAATTTCACAGCATGACATCACACCACGGCCCGGTCACTATTCGAACCGTTTTCTCAACCAGCTACTGCACATATTGCGAGGTGGTTTTCTTGGCACATCTTGTCGAAGCATAGATCGTGTCCCCTTATCACGGGATTCTCATCAATATGGGTGTGGGTAACCCAACCGCGCCATCAATCACGGCGCTTGGGGAACAAGCGAGTTTACCAGGCAAGTGGGGAGGCGCACAGCTTCTACCGCCCTTATAAAGGGACAAGGACTCCTCTTTTTTTACCCACGCCTTCTGCTTCCCTGCCCATCCATTCTCGCGCACTCGAGCTCCAGCGCCCAAGTTCTCATTTTCTCCGCAAAAGCCATTCCAAACATGTCCGGAGCGGGAGGCAAGTGGATGGTCTCCTCCGTTACGGAGGAGAACATTACGAAGCTCCGGGAAGCCGGATACCTGGCCGCAGACATCGCGCACCGGCTCCCAGACGCGGGGCAGATCGTCCCTACTCCAGAACCCCACGAGAGGGTTGTATTCCTTACCCACTTCGTTTGCGGGCTGGGATTTCCCCTCCACCCATTTGTTCGTGGGCTCATGTTCTACTACGGGCTGGACTTCCATGATCTGGCCCCCAATTTCATCCTCAACATCTCGGCGTTTATCGTCGTGTGCGAGGCCTTCCTCCGCATCAAGCCCCACTTCGGCCTGTGGCTGAAGACCTTCAACGTGAAACCGAAGGTGGTGGTCGGCCAGCAAGCGGAGTGCGGAGGCGCCATGGTGGGCAAAATGCCCAACGTCACCTGGCTCGAAGGATCCTATGTGTAGACCGTGAAGGGGTGGCAATCAGGGTGGTTCTACATCACCGAACCGCGCGACACCAACTGGGTGGTGGCCCCTGAATTTCGATCCGGCATCCCCATGCGGCTCACCTCCTGGAAAGAGAAGGGCCTATCCTAGGGTTCATCGGTAGAGCTGACCGGACTCCAGAACTGTGTTAAAAACATGATAAGCAAGAAAATCAAGCTTGTCAACGTGGTCCAGGTCATGCTCTTCCGCCGGATCCTCCGTGTCAAAGACGGGCATTCCAATATGTGGGAGTTTCGACCCGGCCAAGCACCAGACGCTGCGAGAGCTTTTCGACACGACGCACCAAGATGTCTGGAAGGTGCTGTTCAAGGCCGCCGAGGTACCTCCTCCCCTTACCGAGGATCGCGGACTCAGCGCAAAGTGCCCTGCCAATCCGGTAAGCTCTTTATATCTCATAAGATGTTCCTTTCCCCAGTATAATCATGTGAGGGATCTGAGCCTCCACGCCATTTTAACAGGACTGGGTAGCGACAGCGGAGCGGATCGATTGTCCGGCCCCACTGCCGAAGATCCAGCAAGGGCTCTCTTAACGGAGATGCTGGTTCCGGCGCCGAAGAAGAAGGCCAAGAAGAAGGCCGCGGGGACCAGGAAAGGTCTCCGGTGCAAGGTTGTATCGGACACATCGTCCGATAACACCGAGGCGCCCTCCTCCCACGAAAACGAGGAGGAGGAAGAGGAAAGTTCTCCCCCCCAGCCGGGGAGACAAGAAAAGGAAGGCCGCCCCATCTGGGGAGGCCGAAGGGTCCAAGAAGGGAAGGACCCTCCTTCCGGACTACTCCACAACAGCCGCTTACAGCGACGAGGAGTGGTTGCCCAGGGACAAGCCCCTGGCGAAGTCGTAAGTATCCGGATACCATAATAGTTCTGGTATGTTTTGTTTTATTGCTTCTTATCATGCCAAACATGATCATGCAGTCCATCCAAAGCCCATATCGACGTATCCTCTTCGGATGAGTCTTTGGGCCAGTCGGCGATGAACAGCGATTCACTCCCGACCGCCACCTCCCCCGCCCTACGGACGACGTCGAGGTGTTGTCTCAAAGGGCACTGAACCAAGGGGAGATAGTTCTGGAGGCGCCCCAAGGCGACATCCCAGACGCTGGGCGCATGGGGGGCAAGACTCCCATGGGCTCTAATGACGGGGGCAGAAAGTTTGGCCCCCAACCGAATACTGCGCCGGAACCTCCAGTGGTTCTGGACTCTGTCCGGCGACCCCTCGCTAAGGGGGGCGAGCCGTCTGTGCCGATGGCCTTTGTCCATCCAGAGGCATCGGACAACTTGCTGGAAGCGCTTCGCGGCGCTTCCATTGACGAAGAGCACCGCACTATCATGAGTGCGGTGGTCGAGAAGGTTCGGTCCGCCAAAAGCGGACTGACTGAAGCCTGTGCCAGCCTCCTAACAGGCTTTGAGGTAAGTAGTCAAATTATGAGAAAATGTTACAACATAGACAGTAGCCCCTGATGCTCTGTTTGGTGTTCGCGAAGAAAGGCCGAACAGAGGATCAAATGACAATCACAGGAGTCTAGTCATAATATGTCTATGTGAATAAGCAGGCTTCGCTGCTGGCCGCTGTCGCTCGTACTGCGGAGGTCTCCACACTGAAGCGGGACCTTGAGCGGACCGAGGAAGAGCTCAGCCTTACCAAGAGGCAGCTCGAAGAGAACAAAGGTAAGTGATACCCCGTCTGTATATTTATAAATAAAAAGGAAGGTGGTTGTTAGATCATAGGATCGTCATGAATTTTTCTAGGGGCCACGATCGAAGTGGCGGCCCTGAAGAAGGCACTGTCCGAGGCCGAAAACAAAGGGGCCAAGGAGCGCACCGAGCGCAAGAAGCAAGAGGCCCGAGTCTGCGAGGTTCAGCAAGAGCTCCAGGATTTTGTCAAGAAACACGAGTCCTTGGAGCGTGACTCTAAGACGCAAGGGTTGCGAAGGCCCTCGAGAACGCACAAAATGCCAAGGCCGAAGCCCAAAAGGCCCTCCAGGAAATTCAGGCGGTCAAGAAGATAGCGGAGGGTAAGGCATTCATTATGCAAAGCAAGCATGTGAAGGAAACTTTCCTTTTACTTACCCGAATTCGGAGCTCTCCAGGAGCGTTCGCAGATCTACCCAGCAGCGTATCGGATGCCGCGGAGTTCTACCGGGCCGAGGAAGGGAGCTCGACGGAGAAGTTGTTCTGGTCTCAGTATACTGGGACCGAACATCCGATGCCCTTGAGCGACCAGTTGAAGCAACTGGTCGAGCTTCACAAGGCGGCCGAACTGGCCATGAAGGGTCTCATAGTCCGGATGTGGCCTGGCGAGCCCCTGCCTGGCAGCTACTTCGGCCTGGTAAAGCGGCTTGTGAATGCCTGCCCACGGTTTGAAGTCATAAAGCGGTCCGTCTGCATTGAAGGTGCGCGCAGGGCCTTTGCCCGTGCGAAAGTGCACTGGGCGAAGATGGACGCCGAAAAGCTGGTGAAGGAGGGGCCGCCGGAGGGCAAGGAGCATCGCCACCCCGAAAAGTATTATGACAGTGTCCTGAAGGGTGCTCGCCTTGTGGCGGAGGAATGTGCTAAGGATGTAATATTTGAATGAATGTACTCATGTGATCCTGTAATATGAAAACGAGTTCATGTGCGCTACATAACGCTTGTTGATTTAAAATATTACCTTCTGTGCGGCCGTTTATAAAATCTGAGAGTTGGCTAGTCGTCGGCTTCTGCCCCCATGTAACTAGTACTGAGGTGTTTGGGATAAACCTGATCACTCTTTATCCCAGTTTTGGGTCCTTCGAAGGAGGTGTTCAGCACAACGAACCAGGCAATCAGACTATAAAACTTTATCACTCTCACTTAGCCATAGAAGTCTATAATTTTAAATTTTGGCGAAGCCCCTAGTATTCGGAAGGCCGAACTTGGGGCGCTATGTATGCCTAAATCGGACAAGGCCGACTCCCGCCCGAAGCGGAAAAAATCTTCAAGGATTTGAGACCTCTCGAACAGCGACCAGCTCTCGCCGCATCATGACAGTCAGTTTTCGGCTTTCTCTACTGAGGTGCTCGTCCGGAAGAACCGGGACACAATCGCAGTAGTTCTCCCAGTGCTACCTTTGCCGATATAGCGGAACATAAGGTACCAAAACATGGGAGCCGGGCAAACCCAACTATTGACCCAAGACATGATTCGGAGCTGATGCATATAATGCTATAAGTTCGGGGTGCCGCACTGTCGAAAGTGTTCGGACTTTTCATGCCGTGTTATGGGGTACACTGAAGCCCCTGGCGCACTGGACGTATCAGAATGTACGGGTGCAATTTGTCGTAAATAAGCAGACAAGGAAAAAAGATGAAGAAATGCAATAATGAGCTAATGCAGTACATTGTTATTTAAATGATGCGTCAAAACGTATGTATACAAGTAGTGCAATAAGTAAAAATAGGACTATTTGACATGTCCTATCCAAGGGCAAGCTGCGTGTGGGTA
The DNA here is from genome assembly GCF_018294505.1 of Triticum aestivum. Classification (NCBI taxonomy): domain Eukaryota; kingdom Viridiplantae; phylum Streptophyta; class Magnoliopsida; order Poales; family Poaceae; genus Triticum; species Triticum aestivum. The sequence continues at coordinate 174,317,493 of NC_057796.1, forward strand.
TGTAAAACAGGTATAGCGATCGTTATCAGAGACCACCTGGGGATTCCCTTGTACGTCAAAGCTTCTTGCTTCCTTGGTGGGTTCCTTCCCATGACGGGTCCGATAATCAGGCGATCGGAGAGGGCCTTCAGAGAATAGGGGCCTGAAGGAAGAAAATGTTAAAGATATACGGGTCCTGAAGCGGTTGAGCCGCATTGTGGGCCGTGCCATAGCCGTGCCTCCGCCTATGCCCATGGTATCTTGAGTGCATAATTATGTACGCGCGGCACAAATTTCGCCGCTTGACTGGGACTAGGACGGAGGCCGAATTGCTAGGCGAGCTCTGAACGTGCCTGGCGATCCTGTTGCAGGGTACTCCAGACTCGCTTGAAGGTGTCCGGGGTCTTTTTCGCCGAATTGGCGGTTTGCCTCATAAGGCTGCTTTGCACTTCTACTGCGAGGGCCGCAGTGTGCTCCTCCATGCGGAGCGAGCGTTCTGTGTTTCCATTAACTGTTATAACCCCGCGAGGTCCTGGCATTTTGAGCTTGAGGTATGCATAATGCGGTACCGCATTGAATCTAGAAAATGCGGTTCGTCCGAGCAGTGCGTGATAGCCACTGCGGAAGGGGACGATATCGAAGATTAACTCCTCGCTTCGGAAGTTGTCCGGAGATCCGAAGACCACTTCCAGTGTGATTGAGCCCGTGCAACAGGCCTCTACACCTGGTATGACACCTTTAAAGGTGGTTTTGGTGGGTTTGATCCTCGAGGGGTCTATACCCATTTTGCGCACTGTATCTTGATAGAGTAGGTTCAGGTTGCTGCCACCGTCCATAAGGACTCGAGTGAGGTGAAATCCGTCAATGATGGGGTCAAGGACCAATGCGGCAGAACCGCCATGACGGATACTGGTGGGGTGGTCCCTGCGATCGAAGGTGATCGGACAAGAAGACCATGGGTTGAACTTTGGGGCGACTGGCTCCATCGCATAGACGTCCCTTAGTGCACGCTTCCGTTCCCGCTTGGGAATATGGGTTGCGTATATCATGTTCAACGTTTTCACTTGCGGAGGAAATTTCTTCTGTCCTCCTGTGTTCGGCGGCTGGGGCTCCTCCTTGTCGTCGCTATGCAGCCCCTTTTCCTTATTTTCGGCATTTAACTTGCCGCCCTGTTTGAACACCCAGCACTCTCTGTTAGTGTGGTTGGCTGGTTTATCGGGGGTGCCGTGAATTTGACACGAGCGATCGAGTATGCAGTCCAAACTGGACGGGCCCGGATTGCTTCTTTTGAACAGCTTTTTCCGCTGGCCGGACTTAGAGCCACTGAATCCGGCATTAACTGTCATGTCTTCGGCGTTGTCGCCGTTGTTGCGGCGCTTGTATCTGTTGTGACGTGGCCTGCCGTTACTATCTTTGGCATCTGAATTGCCAGGATTTCTTGATGTGTTGTTGCTGCGAGCCAGCCAGCTGTCCTCGCCCGCACAAAAGCAGGTCATGAGTGTCGTGAGGGCTGCCATGGACTTCGACTTCTCTTGGCCGAGGTGTCGGGCGAGCCACTCGTCGCGGATGTTATGCTTAAATGTCGCTAAGGCCTCGGCATCCGGACAGTCGAAAATTTGGTTCTTTTAGTTAGGAACCGAGTCTAGAATTTCTTGGCTGATTCCCCTGGCTATTGGGTTATGTGACTCAAGTCATCGGCATCCGGTGGTCGCACATAAGTGCCCTGGAAGTTGTCAAGGAATGCGTCTTCCAAATTTTCACAACTGCCAATGGAGCTTGCTGGCAGGCTATTGAGCCAATGCCGAGCCAGTCCTTTGAGTTTTAATGGGAGGTATTTGATGGCATGTAGATCGTCACCGCGGGCCATGTGGATGTGGAGGAGGAAATCTTCAATCCATACCGCGGGGTCTGTTGTACCATCATATGATTCAATGTTCACGGGTTTAAAACCTTCTGGGAATTCGTGATCCATTACTTCGTCAGTGAAGCATAGGGGGTGTGCGGCGCCTCTGTGCCGGGCTATGTCACGACGCAGTTCATATGAGTCTTGTCTGCTGTATTCGGCCCGGCCGGATTTGCTTTTAGTATATCCGGCATGACGGTCATCGTCACGCGTTGGGGCGCGCCCCCGTGATCCGTAGATCGATCTTGTATGTCCTGCTTTGTTTTCCAATATGTCTCGCAGGTCCTATGTGTTACCCCGGGCCTTGGTATTTTTGTTTACCTGGCGACGGGGTGCGGGCTGGACTTCAGGCTGATATGCCGCTTTGTCTCGGCCGTGAGGTGGCCGGTCAGCCGCATCATATGCTGGAAGTGTGGGCTTTAATGCTTCCTCCTCGAGTTGGGGTAGCAACTTGCGCTTTGGGTAACTTTTGGTTGGGCGCTCGAGTTCGTATTCCTCGGCCGCCAGGACCTCAGTCCATCTGTCTGCTAGCAGATCTTGGTCAGCTTGAAGCTGTTGTTGCTTTTTCTTCAGGCATTTTGCTGTGGCTATAAGCCGGCGCTTGAAGCGCTCCTGCTCGACAGGATCCTCAGGCACGATAAATTCTTCGTTGCCGAGGCTCTTCTCGTCTTCTGAGAGGGGCATGTAATTGTCATCCTGTGATTCTCCGTCTGCTGCCTGTTCCTTAGGGCTAGCTTGCCCATCCTCCCGCTCGAAGCCTGGCTGGAGGGGTTTGTGTTTGTCTTTGGCACTATCCTCAGCGTTATTGTCTCTTGTGCCGGTATCGCAGCATTTGCTATGGCGGGGCCTAGAGCAGCGCCGTTGACGCCGGTGCTTAGATTGCTTCTCGAGGGGATTATCCTCCGTTGCCTTATTGCCATCGCTTTCTTTGGGGGTGTCCACCATCTATATATCATATGATGAGGTGGCAGTCCAGCGCCCTGTGGGCGGTGGTTCCTGTTCTTCTCCTGCATCGTCGTCCATACCGTCGATGTCTTCGGAGCCGAAATCAAGCATGTCGGTTAAGTCGTCGACAGTGGCTATTAAGTGGGTGGTGGGTGGGGAACGAATTTCTTCGTTGTCCGCTTCCCACTCAAGCCGGACATAGTTCGGCCAAGGGCCTCCTGATAAGGAGAGAGACCTCAATGAATTTAGCACGTCGCCCAAGGGCGAGTGCTGAAAGATATCCGCGGAGGTAAACTCCATGATCGGTGCCCAATCAGATTTGATAGGCACGGACGCAGGCGGTTCGGAGCCAGTGGCCGGGGACGGATCCGAGGTTCCGGCAACACAGGTCTCATAGGGGGTGAAGTCAGTATTCGGCTCTATCGCCGCTGAGTGTGCGGCCTCCGTGGCGGGGTCCATCCACCCGTCCTCGGACGGCGCGATCTGCTCCTGATCGACGGCCGGAGTTGCCACAGGTGTGATCTCCCGAACACTGTCCGGCGGCAGAGCTAAGTCATGCTCGTCGTGACTGTGCGGCGCACCCAACATGGGCTCGAATCCGTCGAAGATCAAGTCTCCGCGGATGCCGGCAGTATAGTTCAAGCTTTTAAACCTGACCTGATGGCCAGGAGCGTAGCTCTCGATCTGCTCCAGATGGCCAAGCGAGTTGGCCCGCAGTACGAAGCCGCCGAATACGAAGATCTGTCCGGGGAGAAAAACCTCACCCTGGATCGCATCGTTGCTGATGATCGAAGGAACCATGAAGCCTTTATGGTGACGGCACAGTGGAACTCTAATTGAAAGCACCAATGTCGGTGTCAAAACCAGCGGATCTCAGGTAGGGGGTCCCGAACTGTGCGTCTAAGGCATATGGTAACAGGAGGCAGGCGACACAATGTTTACCCAGGTTCGGGCCCTCTCGATGGAGGTAATACCCTACTTCCTGCTTGATTGATCTTGGTGATATGAGTATTACAAGAGTTGATCTACCACGATATCGTAGAGGCTAAACCCTAGGAGCTAGCCTACGGGATGAAGTCTTCAATCTTGTATCTTCATAGTCCAACAGTCCGGCCAAAGTATATAGTCCGGCTGTCCGAGGACCCCCTAATCCAGGACTCCCTCACTCCGCACTTGCCCTTTAGTTTCGCCTCGAAGCCAAGTCCGAGCGCGCCTTGGGCCTGGGGGCTACTGTCGGCGTCCTAGGAACGGGGGTACCCAGACTTGCCTGCCTGCGGCCCATGGCGTGGCACCACTAATGGCCTGGTACGGCCCTCCTCGGCAGCAACCACTCAAGACCCTCGCGAGGGGCCAAGCCTCGCGAGGTGGACTACACCAGGGCCTCCCTAGGGGCAGCCTCACCAGGCTGGCTCCCGAGGAGCTGAGATATCTATGCAGCACCTCGCGAGGTTCACGTGACGTGAGCCATGACGACCAAGGCCAGGCGGGCCCCAGCGGGCGCAGTGTACCAATTTCCTGTTTGGTGCCAAAGAGGCAGGCGCAGGCGAGGTGTCCCGAGGCATTAGGCAAAGGTTTCCATATCGGTGCAACGAGATCAAGACCAGCAGGACGGAGGTCACCGTGGAGCCCACAGCTGCATCACCGCTAGAGCCTTTGGCAGGCGAAGACCACCTTTTGTAAGGATAGCTTGTACTAGTTGTCCCCCTTCAAACATGGCCGTTGTGGGATCCCTTTCCGCCTACATTTGGGAAGATGACCCGGGCCTCTATAAATAGGACTAGCCATCACCATGGAAGGGGACGGATCATTCAGACCAAGCTCATACTCACCAGCTCACTGAGCTCAAGAACACCTCTCCTCGGGAGGCTGTTCATACCTTGTACTTGTTCATCCTTAGCCTACGAGGCAATCCACCACCACACTGGAGTAGGGTATTACACCACAATGGTGGCCCGAAACAGTATAAACCTTTGTGTCTCATATTCTTTGGGTTCGACGAGCTAGGCCGTGAGATCGTTGTGCGAGCGAACAAGGGAGAGAGAGTTCTTCGTGCGCACCCCAGAGTTCGAACCTCAAGCGTTTGCCGGAACTTAGAATCCGACAGCCATGGTAGACGGCAAAGTACCTGATTCCTGTAGTGATGCAGAGGCATGAGAAATTTGCAGACCTTGGTGAAGAAAAATCCTCTTCATGACATCTTCAAAAGCTTCGCCAAGAAGGCCCGGAATGAATATGATGTGCGAATCAAGCATGTAAGAAGTGACAATGCAACTGAGTTGAAAAATACTCACATCGATGAATTTCTCGATGAAAATGGTATTACTCATGAGTTCTTTGTTGCATACACTCCGCAAGAAAATGGAGTTGTTGAGCGAAAGAATAGAACTCTCATCAAATCGGCAAGAACAATGCTTAGTGGGTATAAAACTACTATTCGCTTATGTGCTAATGCTAATAACACTGCTTGTCATGTTATCAATCGTGTTTATCTTCACAACTTCCTTCAGAAAACTTCATATGAGCTTATCACTAGCAAGAAACCAAATGTTTCTTATCTGCGTGTTTTTGGTGCACCTTGTTACATTCTTGATATGAATCATTCTTCCAAGTTTGCACCTAAGGCACATGAAGGTTTTCTCCTTGGTTATGGCTCAAACTCGCATACCTATCGGGTCTATATTGTTGGGGAACGTAGTATTTCAAAAAAAATCCTACGACCACGCCAGATCTATCTAGGAGAGCATAGCAACAAGCTGGGAGAGTGTGTCCATGTACCCTCGTAGACCCAAAGCGGAAGCGTTTAGTAACGCGGTTGATGTAGTCGAACGTCTTCGCGATCCAACCGATCCAAGTACCGAACGCATGGCACCTCCGCGATCTGCACACGTTCAGCTCAGTGACGTCCCTCGAACTCTTGATCCAGTTGAGGCCGAGGGAGAGTTTTGTCAGCATGACGGCGTGTTGACGGTGATGATGAAGTTACCGACGCAGGGCTTCGCCTAAGCACTACGACAATATAACCGAGGTGGAAATATGTGGAGGGGGGCACCGCACACGGCTAAGAATCAACTTCTGTGTCTATGGGGTGCCCCCTCCCCCGTATATAAAGGAGGGGAGGGGGGCCGGCCGGCCTCATGGTGCGCCCCTAAGGTGGGAATACTACTCCTACTAGGAGTAGGCTTCCCCTTTCCTAGTCCAATTAGAAGGGGGGAGGAAGGGGAAGAGGAGAAGAAGGAAAGGGGGGCCGGGGCCCCTCCCCAATTCGGATTGGGCTTGGGGGGCACGCCCCATCTCCTTGCCGCCTCCTCTCTCTTCCACTAATGCCCATGTAGGCCCATTAAGCCCCCGGGGGGTTCCGGTAACCCCTCGGTCTTCTGGTAAATGCCCGAACTCATCCAAAACCATTCCGGTGTCCAAACATAACCTTCCAATATATCCATATTCATGTCTCGACCATTTAGAGACTCCTCGTCATGTTCGTGATCACATCCAGGACTCTGAACTACCTTCGATACATCAAAACAAATAAACTCATAATACCGATCGTCATCAAACGTTAAGCGTGTGGACCCTACGGGTTCGAGAACTATGTAGACATGACCGAGACTCACTTCCGGTCAGTAACCAATAGCGGAACCTGGATGCTCATATTAGTTCCTACATATTCTACGAAGATCTTTAACGGTCAAACCGCATAACAATATATGTTGTTCCCTTTGTCATCGGTATGTTACTTGCCCGAGATTCGATCGTCGGTATCATCATAGCTAGTTCAATCTTGTTACCGGCAAGTCTCTTTAATCGTTCAGTAATGCATCATCCCGTAACTAACTCATTAGTCACATTGCTTGCAAGGCTTATAGTGATGTGCATTACCGAGAGGGCCCAGAGATACCTCTCTGACAATCGGAGTGACAAATCCTAATCTTGATCTATGCCAACTCAACAAACACCATCGGAGACACCTGTAGAGCATCTTTATAATCACCCAGTTACGTCGTGATGTTTGATAGCACACTAAGTGTTCATCCGGTATTCGGGAGTTGCATAATCTCATAGTCATAGGAACATGTATAAGTTATGAAGAAAGCAATAACAATAAACTAAACGATCATAGTGCTAAGCTAACGGATGGGACAAGTCAATCACATCATTCTCTAATGATGTGATCCCATTTATCAAATGACAACTCATGTCTATGGCTAGGAAACTTAACCATCTTTGATTAACGATCTAGTCAAGTAGAGGTACACTAGTGACACTCTGTTTGTCTATGTATTCACACATGTACTAAGTTTCCGGTTAATACAATTCTAGCATGAGTAATAAACATTTATCATGATATAAGGAAATATAAATAACAACTTTATTATTGCCTCTAGGGCATATTTCCTTCATATATCTCTAACCACTGGAAAGATATGGAAATGGTAAATGTGCGGTTTCATGAAACTATCAGCTCGCAAAAAGGAGCACATGCCCAATGTGATAGATGAACCACAGATTTCTGATGCTATTCGACAAATGGCTATTGGGAGCATCAAGCCTGTTGAAGGAAATGCTCATGAACCCTCTGATGATGATGGCCCCATGACTCGAAGCAAAACTCGCCAAGCCACTACCGAAGCAAATGCCACACTGAATGCAAATGGCAATCAAAGTTCAAATGCCGATCAAAATGGCAATCCCGAAGGGAATGATGATACAAATGCTGATGCTAATGAAAATGACAACAACCATCACGAAGAAAATGCTCATCCCCGAGTGGCTAATCGAGTTGATCCTTCATTAATTCTCGATGAAATTGAGAATCCAGGTTATCGACCCAGAACTCGTTCACGCACTCATTTGGCTAACTACCGTGGCAGTTTCTCCTTTGTTTCATTGGCAGAACCTACCAAGTATGAAGAGGTAGTGAATGATCTAGATTGGATGAATGCCATGCAAGAAGAGTTGGTGCAATTCGAACTAAATGATGTATGGGAACTGGTTGACAAACCGAATCCCAAGAAGCACAATATCATCGGCACAGAATGGATTTTCCGCAATAAGCAAGATGAAAATGGCATTGTGGTGAAAAACAAAGCACGTCTTGTTGCTCAAGGGTACACACATGTAGAAGGTATTGATTTCGGTGAAACATATGCTCCTGTTGAACGCCTGGAGGCAATTCGTGTTCTTCTTGCTTATGCAAATTACAATCATATCTTGCTTTATCAAGTGGATGTGAAAAGTGCTTTCCTCAATGGTGAAATTGATGAGGAAGTTTATGTTAGATAGCCAAATGGCTTTGAACACCCTGAGTTTCCAAATAAAGTTTTCAGGTTGAAGAAAGCTTTCACTGGTACAACGAGGTGCTATACAAATGGTTTTAACCCCTTTTCACGACGGCATTCTGAACCGTCGCCTAGTGAGTGACTGTGATAGGGGGGTCCTTCCCACACGACCCAGAAACCGTCGAGGATAGGCCCTCCTGGCACACAGGCTGGAGCAAATTGAGCTCGTGTGCGATCGGGAAAGGCATCAAAACCCAATCGTTTCCGTTCGCATGTACATCCCACACAGTCAGTCCCAAACAAACGTTTCCGTTTGTTATGTACATTCCACACATTCAATCCAAGGAATACATTTTTGTTCTTATGTACATCCCACACAGTCAAACCAGGGAAAACATTTATGTTCGTATGTACATCCCACATAGTCAATCCAGGGGAAACATTTCCGTTCGTATGTACATCCCACACAGTTTTATGTATAGGCTCGTGTGTGATAGGTGTAACTATCACACATGCTCTGCCTCGATTAACTGTTTGCTTTTACTCAACTGCATCACACACAATTTGATGAAGAAAACTGTGTGGCATTGGGCTATCCATCACAAGCGCTTTTACTTCTAGAACCGTTTGCAAAGTTCCCTGATCCATTTAGTAGGTTTATTAATTTAGAATTAATAATTCCAGTATTACGCAAATCCACATTTCATATGGAACAGTTGTTTGCCAATTTCATATCACGCACATAAACATATTTTAACATCACAGTACGATAGCTACCTGACAATAGCACAGTACAGTATATAGCTACTTCAGCTTCATAAGAATAATATATTCATATCCCTAATCGAGATCATCTAGGCTCGTCTTATCCACCTCTACTTTCAGTTCAGTAAGAACCTGTTTTGCACTGGCCAACTGGGAAAGTGCCTCCTCCTTCGCCAACACCATCTTAGCAAAGTCTGATTAAAAAAATCTGAGCTCATTCTCCACCTTCCTTGTTTTATCCCGTATCTTCAAATATTCTTTAGCGTTGACAACACTTTCTCTAAGCCTACCTCTATTCTCTTCCTCATACATTATCCAGAGCTTTGCCAGGCACATCTTCAAAGACTGTAGCGACTCTTGATCAACCCTCTCCAAGTAAGAACACTTCTGTTCATCTATAATATTTAAAATTAGATCAGTAACAATTGTAGGGGAATGAGTTTATAACAACATAGAAAATCACCAATTCTTATTTTGAAAAAATGAAGAAACAGGTTAATTTTGACATATCTTCTCAAAAAGATCAATGTGCAAATGAATTAATTGCTAGCGAGACAATAACCAATTTCTGAAACATCAGAAGCTACAATTAACTACAACAACGCTACATGTTCTTAGTCATGTACTATAAATAACAAATTGAACATTTTATGAGGAAACTAAATATAACTGCAACACCATAGCGATAGTGTTTGGATGACAGCAAATTGATACTAACATGTGTGTACATGCACAAATTTAGTAACACAGAACTAATAGCACTAAGGCCGTCAACTATGTATGCCAAAACCGGTGTAAAAACAACTGTTGCTACATCTCGCATCGGTGCCCTGCACTAGCGAGCCGATGCGGCAGAAAAAAATCAGGGTCGCGCACTCCGGAGCACCTAGTTGCTCCGATGCCCGGTTCCTTCGTGCCATAAAGATTTAGTATTTTACTGGTTGGCTGCTCGGATGTGTGGACCAAAGTTGGCTGCACAAACTGCTGAAGCGGTGCCAAATAATTTTCTAATGGCACCGCTGATGAGATGGCAACACTTTTAGATACTAGGTACAAACTGTGACACTGTCTTAGGATGCGTTTGGTTGAAGGTATGGTATGAATGGGTTGGGACCGTGTCAGTGTCTGAATCACATCTAACAAATGATTTGTAACAATGAAAGAGGGGCTAACCTTCTATGCACATGCCAGAAACTTCCTCCCACTTTCCACAGATTCAAACGCAACTAGCTTCACGCATGGATATTGATGGTGACAACATGCAGACAGATCTTCAGCCACCCCGCTCCGTTCGTTGCAACTGATGGTCGTAGGGAGCTAAAATAGGAAGAACTGACTCAAATCGACCGCCGGGTTAAAATCCTTCATTCCAAGTCATAGCGCGCGAGAGAGAAGAGAGGCATACCCGGGTGGTGAAGGAGTCGTCGTCGGAGGAGGAACCGCTGGAGAGGTCATTGAAGAAGACCATGGCGACCCTGGCGGTAGGATGCGAGACAGCGAGAGCGAGGAAGCAAGCAAGGAAGCGGCTATAGCTTAGGAAGGATGGAAGGAGGAAACAGGGGAAATGTGACTTGTGGTCGGGGAGAAAAGGGGGTGGGGAAGGGGGCGGGGGTAGATATTCGGCGGTAGGCCAAAAATTTCGAAATGTGGAGGGAAAATTTGCGCGCTGTGTCACCGAACACCATTCACTTTGAATGATTGTGTGCATCGCAGACGATTATTCTACTTTACGTGCATGGGATGAGTTTGATAATTCAAATTTTGGTGGAAATTTCCCCGGGTACTGTCCCCATCCACGTCATTGCATAATTTAACATCGCTTGCTAATTTGGGCACACAGAAGAGCGTACAGGGAACATATCACACTTACTGAATCGAGCAATTTGAGTATTTAAACAGAGCCAATTGACCTAAACATTGCTCTAACAAAAGACTAGCATTAAAAACAAAGCCTAAGTATGCATAATTTTAACAAATCTGCCGCTGCGTCGACCTATGCATCGCCGGTGTAAGATGAGATGTCGATGACTTGTCCTGCCTACATGCCGCCGTTGGTGGACTCCGGGTCCCCCCTGCTCAACTCGACCGCGTCCTCGTCCTTGTCCCCGGCGCCGCCCCTAAGGTTGTAGTACTCCTAGTAGTGGCTGCGCTAGAGCTCGAGTTGGTACTCCACTGCCAATTCCTTGATGGATAGACTCTTCTCTACCTCGACCTCAGCCACGCGCAACTCCTCCTACCGGCGCTCCTTGATCTCTGCCGCCTCCTGCATCTCCAGCTCCTGCTCAGCAATCTCATGAGGAAGCAGGTGCTCCATGGCCACTACCGCCTTTTCGGACATGGGTTGCATGCTGGATTCCGAGGTGGTCTGGAATATCTTGGCGTGTGCGTCCTCGATCTTGGCGTGGATGGCCTCGACCCGGGCCAGGGCGACATCGGCGGCACGGACGGCAGCTCGAACACTCTCGGAGTTTGCAGCCGCCGTCGCAGCAGTAGTCTCAGCTGCTCCAGCTGCCCTGTTGGCTGCCACAGACAAACTATCGGCGGATGCGGCCGTGCTCAATGCGGATGCGACGACACTCTCGACATAGGTGGCCGCGCTCTCGGCGCACGCGTTGGCACTCGGGGAGGACGCGGCCACCGTATGGGCCTTCATGAAGCATTTCCACGGCGTCATCTTTGCAAGAAGGGGTTGCGGGAATGGGGGTCAGGATTCGTGGATTCGAGGGTTGCCGGCACTGGAGAAGATGAGCCGGCGAAGCTTAAGGAGGAAGACATAAATAGACCCAGGAATTTTCATCACAAATGGTTCCTACAAAACACCCCGTGTTATCTTGTTGATATTTTTTATTAGCTGTGAAAGACAAATTTGGAGTAAAGTGGAAACGGATGGTGTTTTAAATGTATGAGAAAATTTGTAGTACTAATACAACTGTCATGTCAAATTTTGGAAAAATACAGGGGTCATTTGACCTTTTAAGACATTTAAGTAAATTTCTAGCCATATAATGACCGTAATTCAAATTTGAACTACATGTACATGCAACACCTAACCATAACGGTTTGAAAAGTCATATTTTGTGTACTTGTGTGCAAGTTAATTCCATGTGCAGTAAATAGGAAGGAATTTTCAAACATATTGGTCTCACAGCTATGACACAATTAAGCATGGAGTGTCATGGCATTTAAGTTCCAATTTTTTTTAAAAAGATCAGAAACACATGAAACCTTGCTTGATGTAATGTCATGCCACCATGATGATGTGGTAAAAAATTTGGCATGTTCGACGAAAGTTTGGACACGCACCCCTCACAAACCAAAGCAACTCACTAGAAGGCTCGTGGTTCCGAGAGGGCACAATGCATGTTTGATGAAGAACGGGCGATAGCTTCCTCTTATGGGCTTCAAAAAAAAGTCTACAGTTAACGTGCACTAATACAACTATCATGTCAACATTTGGAAAATGTCAGGGGTCAGTTGACCTTTTTAAGACATTTAAATGATTTTCTAGCCATTGAATGACCGTAATCCAAATTTGGACTACATCTAGGCTAACCATAACGGTTTGAAAAATCATATTTGTGTACTTGTGTGCGAGTTAATTCCATGTGCAGTAAATTGGAAGGAAATTTCAAAAATATTGGTCTCACGCCTTCGAAACATGCATGGAGTGCCATGGCATTTAAATTCCAAAAATTAAAAAAAGATCAGAAACACATGAAACCTTGCTTGATGTAATGTTTGACATAAGTTTGGACACACACTCCTCACAAACCGGAGCAACCACTACTAGGGACATGCTTATACATAGGAGCTTAGTAGTAGCGCTGGAAAATAGCCACCGCTGCTACTAGTTAACAGTAGCGCTGCTCCAGGGCGGCGCTACTAGTAACTCTTTATCAGTAGCGCTAGAAAGAAAGAAAGTGCTACTACTATGTGGGACCAGACAAGGCCACCGATGGTAGCTGTAGTAGCAGCGATGTGGAGAAACCAGTGCTACTACTAATTGTTTAGTAGCAGCGATTTATTTTATTGAGCCGCTAGTGCTAATGGGCCCCACTTAATAGTAGTGCTTTTCCTGGAAAGCGCTACTACTAATAAGTCGCATAGCAGCAATGCTTTTTGGTAAGCAGCGCTACTGCTAGTTGTGGCTGGTGCCACCTTTTCACCCCCTCCCCCTCCTCCCCCACTTTGCCCTCTCTCCCCCTCCTTTCCCCTTTCCACTCTCCACCATTGTTGCTCTTCTTCTCTCTTCCTCCTACCTATCTTCTCTCCTCATTAATGTCCCCCTCCACCATAACTCTCCTCCATAAATGGCCTCTCATCTCTCTCTTCCTCTCCTACCTCTCTTCTCTCCCCATTAATGCCCCCCTCCACCATAACTCCCTCTCCAGTAGTTAGCTAGAGTCATCTCTCCTCCCCAACAACTATATCTAGCTAGCTATTTAGCCATCCACACTTTCGATCCGTATAGGTGGTGAAAGGCCTCATCATCGAACCGTGCTCTCTCGATCGGTCTCTTTTGGGATATATATATATATATATATATATATATATATATATATATATATATATATATATATCCCTGGGTTTGACTATTCGTCACCCCCTCTATTTCGGGATTGACTATTCGTCACCCTGGGTGAGGAATAGTTATTCTTCACCCCCTCTATTTTACCATTAATGCACCGTAATTTTACGTTCCGTAAGTTTCGTCTTATTTCTGACGTAAAAAGAGACTGTAAGAAAATATATAATCGTCGTAAAAAATATTTTATGTTATGTAAAATTACAAACATAAAAACATAGTGTAAAATACACATAAACTGCAAATTTTCTTGACCTATATTTTTATTTTTTTGTTATGCCAAATTTTACGTAGTGAATCAATAGGAATGTAACTATTTGAATTCCAAAAGTAATTTAATTATGAAATGATTGTAAGATTACCTCAAGTCAAGAATAACTTATTTTGCACCCTGGGTGATGAATAGCATCACTATATATATATATATATATATATGTATATATATATATATAGGTGAGTAAAAAGTTGTTCATTTCAAGAATGGGAATATGTGTGTGAATGAGACGATGTGTGTTTGGGATATGGAGAGATTTGCACGAGTGACATGTGCCCCTGAGTTGCTTATGTTTTGCCGAAATGTCGATTTATATACGTTTCGGTGAATTTCGAGCAAACTCGATGTGTCCTATTTTTAGGCAAGGTCATGCCAAAATTTTATATGACTTTGAAGCATGCATGCATTTTGTTTATAACCCTTTTGCTAGTTATTCCGTGCAGTCGGTCATGAAGGTGAGTGGATGATCATGGAGCGATACATCCAATCCGCGGTGATGGACATGTATGCAAATAATCGGACTAGGATTAGATGTCCGTGTGCAAGATGCAAAGAAGGAGTCCTTTTGGACCCTTTTGATCGTGGCACTTTGAAGGCACACCTACTGATGAATGGTTTCATGGATGGCTATACTCAATGGATAAGTGAAGAAGATGATCATGATGAGGATGTCCACATGGCAGGGAATAACGACATGGCGGCAGGGTAGATGAAGAGACGACCGATCGACACGAAGACGATGGCGGTAGACATGGCAGCAGGGAAGAGTCCGAAATGTCAGCGGCGGAGAAGACTCCAGACATGGCGAAGTAGAGTCCGGACATGGCGGAGAAGAGGCGGCGGTCACGCAGCAGTCTTCGATGCTACTAAGTGCAGTCGTGCAGGACCCTCATGTTCGAGACCTCCTTCACAAGAGTACGACTAGCGAGAGAGCTGCTTCTAGAGAGGAGGCCAAGCTGGCGCAACTTGAAGTAGACTCGAAGACTACATTGTATGATGGTTGCGATCCCGAGGTGACCCGCTTGAGTTTCACGCTCGAACTTCTAAAGACAAAGGCCAAAAAGAAATTGACAGACAACAGCCTCGATGATCATTTGAAGTATCTACAGAATAAAGTTCTTCCTGCGGGGAACCTGTGTCCTACTAGTGTCAAGTAGGCCAAGAATATCATTTTCCCTTTTGATTTGCCGCACACTAAGTACCACGCATGCATCAACGATTGCATCATTCATCGGGGGGGAGCACGTGGAAAAAACCAGTTGTCCAGTGTGCAATGCTTCTCGATACAAGAAGGCAGGAAAGAAAGGTCCTCAGAAAGTTGTATGGTACTTTCCGATCACTCCCCGTCTGCAGCGGTGTTTCATAGATCCTAAGGAAGCAAAGCTCATGCACTGGCACGCGGAGAGGAAGAAGCCCGACGATGGAGATGATCCGAAGCTGAGACACCTCGTAGATGGTAGCCAGTGGAGAGCATTCAACGCCGCATATGGATTTCCTGCAGCAGATTCAAGGAACATCGTGCTTGGTGCGAGTACCGATGGCATGAATCCGTTTGGAAACCAGAACACCAACCACAGCACATGGCCCGTGTTTGTATGGATGTACAACCTCCCCCAGGGAAGTGCATGAAGACAAAGTACATACACATGAGCATGCTGATTCAAGGGCCAAAACAAGCGGGAAATAATATTAACATGTATATGGGGCTTCTGCAAGAGGAGCTAGACACATTATGGAAAACACCGGCATGGACATGGGACGGCAGCAAAGGAGAGTATTTCCATATGAGAGCCGCGCTCATGACGATGGTGCACGACTCTCTCGGTTACAGGTAAACCTTAGGCCATGTGTGCCACGGATACCGTGGATGCACGAGGTGCATGGATGATACAACGTCTCAGCAGCTTATGTCAATGAAAGATGGCGGGTCCAGGAAAATCATGTACTTGGGGCATCGTAGATGGTTTGAGAAGGAGGACCCGTGGAGAAAGCGTGGAGATCTATTCAATGGGTTGGCTGAGCATTGAGGACCTCCACATAAGTGGAGTGGCGCCGAAATCAACAAGTTGTTGAAAAACTGGGAATAGTGACCCGCGCCAGGAAAGATGAAAAAGGCGCCGGAGCCGCTGCTGAAGGTATGGAAAACGAGGTCTATTTTCTGGGACTTGGAATAGTGGCCCAATCACGACACGCCTCATTGTCTTGATCAAATGCATATCACGAAGAATGTCCTCGAGAGCTTGCTTTGCACACTGATGAACATGCTGGAGAAGACCAAGGATGGGCCAAAGGCAAGGAAAGACTTGGAAGACTTGAAGATCAGGAAAGATCTCCACCGTAAAAAGTCGACGGAGGAGGGGGAAAGGGCCAGACAAGTTAACAAGAAGGAGGAGAATTATTGCCCCCCCTTTTGCTTCACCTTAAGTGCGAAGGAGATTGATCAATTCATCAAGTGCCTTATGGGAATCAATGTCAGTTCCGGTTACTATGTGAAGATAAGCAGATTTCTAGACCCCAAGAAGAAAAGGTTCAGCGGGATGAAGTCTCATGACTGTCATGTGGTGATGACGCAGATACTCCCGGTTGCCATTAGAGGGATAATGCAGAAGCACGTCCATGACACGCTTACTGGTCTCTGCAACTTCTTCAATGTTATCTCTCGAAAGTCCATAAGTGTGAAGCAGCTTCGAAGGCTACAGGAAGAGATCGTTGTCATACTATGTGAGCTTGAGATGTACTTCCCGCCCGCGTTCTTTGACGTCGTGGTGGATCTATATGTCCACATCGTGGACGACATCATCAACCTCAGGCTGACATTCCTTCACAGCATGATGTCGTTCGAGAGGATGAATGGGGTCATCAAAGGATTCATACGTAACATGTCTCGTCCCGATGGGAGCCTCGTCCAAGGGTATATGACGCATGAGTGCATCTCCTTTTGCGAGAATTATAGAGGCATCGAAGGCCCTGTTGTTGGTTTGCCCGTCAAGAAGCATGATGGGAAGCTCGAAGGAGATGGTCACAACAACGGTCGGAGGGAATTGCACATGGACTACTCGGATCGACGGAAGGACTTTTACAGGGCTAACTTCGTAGTGCTACAACACCTAGATGTGGTAGATGATTATGTAGCATGACATAGAGAAAGTATCACAAAGAAGTACGGTGATAAGCGGATGCTCAAGACGGACGACGAAGTTACTATAGAGCACTACACCACTTTCTTGTGTTGGTTCAAAGAGAAAGTTCTTGAAAATCACCCGGAAGAGGGCAGTTCGGACGGATTGCTCATACACGCCTTAGCACATGGCCCCGCGCCCAAGCTCGCGACCTATCAGTCATACGATATCCACGGGTACATGTTCTACACAGAGGCCAACGAATGGACAGTCATTACCAGAACTCCGGGGTGACAATTGAATGCGTGACCGACGCCAACGGCACAACTGAACGATTCTACGGAAGGGTAGAAGAGATCTGGGAGTTTGACTATGCCGGAATACACGATGTGACGATGTTCCATGTCAGATGGGCCAAGGACGTCGTAAGAGAAAATAAGTATTTCACTACCATGTATGTACCCCACGCGAAGAGCACTCCCGTGAACGTTAACGTCATTGCCAAAAATGAGCCATGGGTAAACACTAAGCACGTGACACAATGCTTCTTCATAACCAACCCGGCCAATCCCAGTCGTGTTGTCGTGAGGAGATCCAAAAGGAGCACCGTCGGAATGGATGGAGTCGCCAACAAGGAAGACTACGACCAATACGGCAACCCGATGAGGGAAGATGACGATGACAATGAAGCATACGTGAAAAGAAGAATCAATACTACGTTACCTAAGAAATATCATACTCCATGGTTCCAGAAAAGTCACAAGGAGGGGCTGAATTATTCAGCAACGAACAAGAAAGGGAAGAAGCTCAATGTGAAACGTCGTCCACGCAACTGAGAAACCATCATTTATATATATGTATCTATTTTGTCAACTGATATGTTACCACCACATGCATGGTTCCGATGATATTCGCGCAGTGTGGGAGAGCAAGACGCCGTCGTCAGGAGAAAAACAAAAAAACAAAAACAAAAGGGAGAAAGCAATCCAAAAGAAAAAGGAAATTAAACAGAAAAAAGGAAAATAATAAAAGAAAAGAAAACTAAAAACTAGAAAAGGAAAATAATAAAAAGAAAAGAAAAATAGCGGTAGCGCTGGGTTGGGAACAAGCGCTATAGCTAAGTTAGCTATAGCACTGGATCCTAGTCCAGCTCTACTGCTATTTGTATTTTAGAATTAAAAAGTAAAAATTGGAACAGTTAGCAGTAGCGCTTGTTTAGGATGCAGTGCTATAGCTAACTTAGCTATAGCGCTGGTTTCCAAACCAGCGCTACCACTATTTTGAGTTATCCACCGCCGCGCGACGGGCTCAAAATTTCACCAAGTCTCATTTCCCCCATCTCCACCTCTCCCCCATCTGTCGCCCCTGCGCCCACCGTCGACCTCGCCGGCCGTCACCCCTGCGCCCGCCCTTGACCTAGCCGCCGCCCTCGACCTCACCACCGCCACCCTCACCCCTGCCCTCCTCTCTCTCTCTCTAATTTGAACCTAGCCCAGCAATTTAGTTTAGGGAAATTTAGCAAATTTAGTTTAGTGCAATATAGAAATTTAGTTTAGGGCAATTTAGTTTAGGATATATAAAATACCTATAAATAAAAAATAGTAGCAAATTGCACTAAACTAAAAAATAGTAGAAAATATTTATGAAAAATAGTAGCTAAAATTTATAAAAACAGTAGCTAATTAGTTTTTGTAAGTATATAAATTAGCTATAAAAACAGTAGCAAAAATTTATAAAAAATAGTAGCTAATTAGGGCAGTAGCAAATATAGCTAGTGCCAATTTTTTAGCAAATGAGAAAAATTAGCTAGGGAATATTTTGAAGGGCACTAGATAATGCAATAGCTAATTAGGGTATATAAAATACCTATTAATAAAAAACAGTCAGGTGAAAATTTGGAAAATTCTAGGGGTCATTTGACCTTTTAAAGATATTTTAGTGAATGTGCACTAATACAACTAATACAACTGTCAGGTGAAAATTTGGAAAATTCTAGGGGTCATTTGACCTTTTAAAGATATTTTAGTGATTTTCTAGCCATTTAATGATCGTAATTCAAATTTTTTCTACATTGAATGTGCACTAATACAACTGTCAGGTGAAAATTTGGAAAATTCTAGGGGTCATTTGACCTTTTAAAGATATTTTAGTGATTTTCTAGCCATTTAATGACCGTAATTCAAATTTGAACTACATCTAGATGCAACGGCTAACCATAATGGTTTGAAAAATCTTATTTTTGTCTACTTGTGTGCGAGTTAAAAAATCATCAAACGATGTAAAATATCTGGTGTTCAAAAAAGAAAATGTAAAGATCTGGTAAGATAACCGGCCCCACACGATTGGCACTCTATTTCGCGCCTCGAGGTTTGGAAGGTGAGTGGCGGGGGTTACTAATCAGACACGGTTCTGTATTGGAAACCGTCAGCTGTTAAGTGCATACACGGATTTAGCTGTGGGAATAGTCTTAATTCAAACCACAGTACTCATAAATTCCAGCGACTAGCGTGTGTATTGTTGTCGTCGATATAGATTCCGGCCGCCAATAAATACTGCCTTGCTCACGTCGTCCCGTCTGCATTCTCATCTACATCCTCCCCTCGCTCGCCCTCTCTCTCTCTCAAATCTCCATGGCGCTGCCAATCTGCCCACACACCGACGAGGAGTCACTGCCCCCCGAGGACACTCAGTTGAAGAGCAGCGACGAGGAGGACCCCTACGCGCCGCCAAACGAGGTTGCGCTGGACCCCCCAACTTTGGATTGGTTTTGGGGCCAGTACAATCTTTGTATGTGGAAGTCGATGCCGCTGTGTGAGAAAGCCAGGCAAGTGGCCTTCAAGAAGGAGATGGCAGAGGAGGAAGCCAGGTACCAGGCGGCCTGTGAAGCCCGTGATGTCGCCTGGAAAAAGGAGGCGGTGGAGCTTTGGGGGTGGGCACGTCGTCATGCATGGAGGTGGGAAGATAAGCTCAAGCATGCCACCAAAGAGGAGCTTCGGTGGGCGCCCAACGAAATGGCAAGATCTTTCGCGCTCGTCCGCCAACAAGAGGCAGATCTGTACGTCAAGCACTGCGAGGCGGAGGAGGCGGAGTACTGTTTCCGTGCTGGAAGACGCCACGCACTAGGGAGCTGCTGGCGAGGGGCTGCCAGAATACTGCCCCCAGGAGGGATTATTAGTTTTAGTATTGTTCGTTTTCAATTTTATGCATTGTACCTAGTAGTTAAGTATCATCACGTATAGGTGATGATATTATGTATATTCTGTGATGAACTAAAAACCAATTAATATTTTTTTTTTTTGAATTCCATTTTCTATCTGTTTTTGTATACTAATTTGTATCTAGTTGTTATCATCCACATATACAGAATGTAAATCATATATACACACATTGAAACAAAACATATAAGAACGAAAAACAGAGTACACACATTGAAACAGAGCAATATTATGATTGCTGCGAATACATAGCGATCCACGTCGAAACGACTCAACAAAACAAAACGCGTCCATGAGACCATGACCAGGAGCCCTTGCCTATGGTAGCTCTTGGCTCTGCCTGAACTCGTGCAGGCGTTCGTCCAAGCGGTCGACACGCTCGCGGTACATCTGGAGCGCGATCTCGGGCTCCAAGTTGGCTATTTCATTGGAGATCACCAGCTCAAGGATGCGACGGCCATGTTCCTCTACTGCGCCCAGGTGGACACCTGGGCCAAGGAGGTGGTCGAGCCTAGCGACCAGTGCGTTGGCATCGAGTGGGCTTGTCGCGGGATATCCGCAGCCACCTATGGGACTGGGTGGCCCCTTGCTGGTTTGGCGGGGGACGTCGCATTGCATAAAGAGCAGACCAGTGCGCGGCAGCACGGCGGAGAGCACACAAGTAATTTACCCAGGTTCGGGCCGCCGCGAGGCATAAGACCCTACTCCTGCTTTGGTGGATTGATGGTGGAAATGAACATGGCGGTGCATGGTACACTTGCTCGGCAAGGCCTGCCTCAGGGCTACGGTGACCACAAGCGTATGGTGGCTTGGGTTTGTCAAGTTTCCAACCTTCTAACCCCCTCCTACGATTGCCATGTGCCTCCTTTTATAGATTAAGGGGTCACCATAGTGGCAAAACAGTCATTACCCACTGATATGATAGCAAACAAAGCCATCATACCTAACCCTGCGGGCTGACAGGGTGCATTGAATCCACTGCTCAATGTCACATCACTAGCTACCCGGCAAGGCCTGCCGGGCTTATCTTGCCAGCTCCGCATCTGTTCTCTTGACACGTCGCTTGACGGGTGTCACCTGTGGGTTTCTTCTGTAGGAGATGGCTGCCATGTGGCAAATGCTGCCACTTAATCACCTTGCAGCTTGACACCGCACGGATTGACGACGTGGGTCATACTTGCACGGTTTGCGGGGTGGATCAGGCCCCGCAAACCCCGGTAGGCACTACCGGGGAGTCTTGGTTGCTTGCTTCTGGTGGCGGCCTGGCCCCTTGCTGGGCTCGCCTACCCGGCGAGGGAGGCCCTTCTCTTGCCGATATCCTGTTCCTTTGGCTCGATCTCGATCTCTCCGAGCTGCATGTTGGTTCGTCAAGTCTCTTGGTTCTTCAATCTCTGTCTTGAGCTGGTGCTTCAATCTTGATCTTGTGCCTGTGCATAGTTGGGCAACATACCCGGGGTCTGTTGCACCGACAGAATGTTGGAAATATGCCCTAGAGGCAATAATAAAATGGTTATTATTGTATTTCCTTGTTCATCATAATTGTCTATTGTTCATGCTATAATTGTATTAACTGGAAACCGTAATACATGTGTGAATACATAGACCACAACATGTCCCTAGTAAGCCTCTAGTTGACTAGCTCTTTGATCAATAGATGGTTATGGTTTCCTAACCATGGACATTGGATGTCATTGATAACGGGATCACATCATTAGGAGAATGATGTGATGGACAAGACCCAATCCTAAGCATAGCACAAGATCGTGTAGTTCGTTTGCTAAGAACTTTTCTAATGTCAAGTATCGTTTCCTTAGTCCATGAGATTGTGCAACTCCCGGATACCGTAGGAATGCTTTGGGTGTACCAAACGTCACAACGTAACTGGGTGGCTATAAAGGTGCACTACAGGTATCTCCGAAAGTGTCTGTTGGGTTGGCACGAATCGAGACTGGGATTTGTCACTCCGTATGACGGAGAGGTATCTCTGAGCCCACTCGGTAATGCATCATCATAATGAGCTCAATGTGACTAATGAGTTAGCCACAGGATCATGCGTTATGGAACGAGTAAAGAGACTTGCCGGTAACGAGATTGAACAAGGTATAGGGATACCGATGATCGAATCTTAGGCAAGTAACATACCGATAGACAAAGGGAATTGTATACGGGATTGATTGAATCCCCGACATCGTGGTTCATCCGATGAGATCATCGTGGAACATGTGGGAGCCAATATGGGTATCCAGATCGTGCTATTGGTTATTGGCCGGAGAGGTGTCTCGGTCATGTCTGCATGGTTCCCGAACCCGTAGGGTCTACACACTTAAGGTTCGGTGACGCTAGAGTTGTTATGGGAAATAGTATGTGGTTACCGAAGGTTGTTGGGAGTCCCGGATGAGATCCCAGACGTGACGAGGAACTCCGGAATGGTCCGGAGGTGAAGATCGATATATTGGACGAAGGGTATTGGAATCCGGAATTTTTCTGGGAGTACCGGGTGACGACCAGCGTGACCGAAAGGTGTTTCGGAGGCCCCGGCAAGCGTTGGTGGGCCTTATGGGCCAAGGGGAGGGGAACACCAGCCCACTAAGGGGCTGTGCGCCCCTCCCAACCCCTCTCACGTAACGTGGAGAGGTGGGGGCACCTCCCCTAGGGCAGCCACCCCTCCCGGCTTGGGGGGCAAGTTTCCCAGGGGTGGGGGCGCCCAAACCCATCTAGGGTTTCCCCTGTGGCCGCCGCCCCTCCCCTAGGGAACCCTAGGGCTCCTCCTCCACTCCCCTTTCCCCTATATATAGTGAGGGAGAGAGAGGGCTGCCGCACCCCTGGCCTGGCGCAGCCCTCTCGTCCTCCAACTCCTCCTCCTCCTCCATAGTGCTTAGCGAAGCTCTGCTGGAGAACCACGAGCTCCATTGCCACCATGCCGTCGTGCTGCTGGAGTTCTCCCTCAACTTCTCCTCTCCCCTTGCTGGATCAAGAAGGAGGAGACGTCCCCGGGCTGTACGTGTGTTGAACGCGGAGGCGCCGTCCGTTCGGCGCTAGATCGGATCTTCCGCAATTTGAATCGCCGTGAGTACGACTCCATCAACCGCGTTCTTGTGACGCTTCCGCTTAGCGATCTTCAAGGGTATGAAGATGCACTCCCTCTCTCTCGTTGCTAGCATCTCCTAGATTGATCTTGGTGACACGTAGGAAAATTTTGAATTATTGCTACGTTCCCCAACAGTGGCATCATGAGCTAGGTCTATGCGTAGATTCTCCCACTTCAGTTGCATAAGGTGGCTAGCGGGTGCCAGTCTCTCCCACTTTAGTCGGATCGGATTCGATGAAAAGGGTCCTTATGAAGGGTAAATAGCAATTGGCATATCACCGTTGTGGCTTTTGCGTAGGTAAGAAACTTTCTTGCTAGAAACCCATAGCAGCCACGTAAAACATGCAATAACAATTAGAGGACGTCTAACTTGTTTTTGCAGGGTATGCTATGTGATGTGATATGGCCAAAAGGATGTGATGAATTATATATATATATATATGTGTGATGTATGAGATTGATCATGTTCTTGTAATAGGAATCACGACTTGCATGTCGATGAGTATGACAACCAGCAGGAGCCATAGGAGTTGTCTTAATTTATTGTATGACCTGCGTGTCAATGAAAAACGCCATGTAATTACTTTACTTTATTGCTAACCGTTAGCCATAGTAGTAGAAGTAATAGTTGGTGAGACAACTTCATGAAGACACGATGATGGAGATCATGGTGTCATGCCGGTGACGAAGGTGATCATGCCGCGCCTCGAAGATGGAGATCAAAGGCGCAAGATGATATTGGCCATATCATGTCACTTTATGATTTGCATGTGATGTTTGTCATGTTTACATCTTATTTGCTTAGAACGACGGTAGCATAAATAAGATGATCCCTCACTAAAATTTCAAGAGATGTGTTCCCCCTAACTGTGCACCGTTGCGAAGGTTCGTTGTTTCGAAGCACCACGTGATGATCGGGTGTGATAGATTCTAACGTTCGCATACAACGGGTGTAAGCCAGCTTTACACATGCGAAACACTTAGGTTGACTTGACGAGCCTAGCATGTACAGACATGGCCTCGGAACACAAGAGACCGAAAGGTCGAACATGAGTCGTATAGTAGATACGATCAACATGAAGATGTTTACCGATGATAACTAGTCCGTCTCACGTGATGATCGGACACGACCTAGTTGACTCGGATCATGTATCACTTAGATGACTAGAGGGATGTCTATCTAAGTGGGAGTTCATTAAATAATCAGATGAACTTAATTATCATGAACATAGTCAAAAGGTCTTTGCAAATTATGTCATAGCTTACGCTTTGGTTCTACTGTTTAAGATATGTTCCTAGAGAAAATTTGGTTGAAAGTTGATAGTAGAAATTATGCGGACTGGGTCCATAAACTGAGGATTATCCTCACTGTTGCGCAGAAGGCTTATGTCCTTAATGCACCGCTCGGTGTGCTGAACCTCGAGCGTCGTCTGTGGATGTTGCGAACATCTGACATACACGTTTTGATGACTACGTGATAGTTCAGTGCGTAATGCTAACGGTTTAGAATTGAGGCGCCAAAGACGTTTTTGAAACGTCGCAGAACATATGAGATGTTCCAAAGACCGAAATCGGGATTTCAGACTAGTGCCCCCGTCAAGAGGTATGAGACCTCTGACAAGTTTCTTAAGCCTGCAAACTAAGGGAGAAAAGCTCAATTGTTGAGCATGTGCTCAGATTGTCTGAGTACTACAATCGCTTGAATCGAGCGGGAGTTAATCTTTCAGATGAGATAGTGATGGTTCTCCAAAGTCACTGCCACCAAGCTACTAGAGCTTCGTGATGAACTATAACATATCAGGGATAGACATGATGATCCTTGAGCAACTCGCGATGTTTGACACCGCGAAAGTAGAAATCAAGTAGGAGCATCAAATGTTGATGGTTAGTAAAACCACAATTTCAAGAAGGGCAAGGGAAAGAAGGGATACTTCATGAAACGGCAAATCAGTTGCTGCTCTAGTGAAGAAACCCAAGGTTGAACCCAAACCCGAGACTAAGTGCTTCTGTAATGAGGGGAACGGTCACTGAAGCAGAACTACCCTAGATACTTGGTAGATGAGAAGGCAGGCAAAGTCGACAGAAGTATATTGGATATACATTATATTAATGTGTACTTTACTAGTACTCCTAGTAGCACCAGGGTATTAGATACCAGTTCGGTTGCTAAGTGTTGGTAACTCAAAATAAAAGGCTACGGAATAAACGGAGACTAGCTAAAGGTGAGATGATGATATGTGTTGGAAGTGTTTCCAAGGTTGATGTGATCAAACATCGCACGCTCCCTCTACCATCGAGATTGGTGTTAAACCTAAATAATTGTTATTTGGTGTTTGCGTTGAGCATAGACATGATTGGATTATGTTTATGGCAATACGGTAATTCATTTAAGGAGAATAATCGTTACTCTGTTTATTTGAGTAATACCTTCAATGATCTTGCACCTAAAATGAATGGTTTATTGAATCTCGATCGTAGTGATACACAGGTTCATGCCAAAAAGAAATAAGATAGTAATGACAGTACCACATACTTGTGGCACTGCCATTTGAGTCATATTGGTATAAAACGCACGAAGAAGCTCCATGTTGATGGATCTTTGGACTCACTAGTTTTTGAAAAGATTGAGACATGCGAACCATGTCTATTGGTAGATATGCATGAAGAAACTCCATACAGATGGATCGTTTGGACTCACTTGATTTTGATTCACTCGAGACATGCAAATCATAACACATGGGCAAGATGACTGAAAGGCCTTGTTTTCAGTAAGATGGAACAAGAAAGCAACTTGTTGGAAGTAATACATTATGATGTGAGCAGTCCAATGAGTGCTGAGGCACGCAGTGGATATCGTTATGTTCTTACTTCACAGATGATTTGAGTAGATGCTATATATTTACTTGATGAAACACAAGTCTGAATTATTGAAAGGTTCAAGTAATTTCAGAGTGAAGTTGAAGATCTTCGTGACAAGAGGATAAAATGTCTATGATATGATCATAGAGATATCTGAGTTACGAGTTTGGCACACAATTAAGACATTGTGGAAATTGTTTCACAACTAATACCGCCTGGATCACCATAGTGTGATGGTGTGCCCGAACATCATAACTGCACCCTATTGGATATGGTGCATACCATGATGTCTCTTATCGAATTACCACTATCGTATATGGGCTAGGCATTAGAGACAACCGCATTCAGTTTAAATAGGGCACCACGCAATTCCGTTGAGACGACACCGTATGAATTATGGTTTAGAGAAAACTAAGCTGTCGTTTCTTAAAAGTTTGGGGCTGCGACGCTTATGCGAAAAAGTGTCAGGCTGATAAGCTCGAACCCAAAGCGGATAAATGCATCTTCATAGAATATCAAAAACAGTTGGGTATACCTCCTATTTCAGAAGCAAAAGTGATTGTTTCTAGAAACGGGTCCTTTCTCGAGGAAAAGTTTCTCTCAAAAGAATTGAGTGGGAGGATGGTGGAGACTTGATGAGGTTATTGAACCGTCACTTCAACTAGTGTGTAGCAGGGCACATGAAGTTGTTCCTGTGGCACCTACACCAACTGAAGTGGAAGCTTATGATAGTGATCATGAAACTTTGGATCAAGTCACTACCAAATCTCGTAGGACGACAAGGATGCGTACTACTTCAGAGTGGTACGTAATCCTGTCTTGGAAGTCATGTTGCTAGACAACAATGAACCTACGAGCTATGGAGAAACGATGGTGGGCCCAGATTCCTACGAATGGCTCGAGGCCATAAAATCCGAGAGAGGATCCATGTATAAAAACAAAGTATAGACTTTGGAAGAACTACTTGATGGTCGTAAGGCTGTTGGGTGCAGATGGATTTTAAAAGGAAGACGGACAATGACGGTAAGTGTCACCATTAAGAAAGCTCGACTTGTCGTTAAGATGTTTTCTGACAAGTTCAAGGAGTTGACTGCGATGAGACTTTCTCACTCGTAGCGATGCTAAGAGTCTGTTGGAATTATATTAGCAGTTGCTGCATTATTTATGAAATCTTGCAGATAGGATGTCAAAACATTGTTTCCTCGACGATTTTCTTGAGGAAAGGTTGTATGTGATACAACCAGAAGGTTTTGTCAATCTTGAAAGATGCTAACAAGTATGCAAAGCTCCAGCAATCCTTCTAAGGACTGGAGTAAGCATCTCGGAGTTGGAATGTACGCTTTGATGAGATGATCAAAGATTTTGGGTTTTTACAAAGTTTATGAGAAACTTGTATTTCCAAAGAAGTGAGTGGGAGCACTATAGAATTTTTTGATGAGTATATGTTGTTAACATATTGTTGATCAAAAATGATGTAGAATTTCTGGAAAGCATACAGGGTTATTTGAAAAGTGTTTTTCAATGGAAAACCTGGATTAAGCTACTTGAACATTGAGCATCAAGATCTATAAGGATAGATCAAAAACGCTTAATAGTACTTTCAAAATGAATACATACCGTGACAAGATTTTGAAGGAGCTCAAAATAGATCAGCAAAGAAGGAGTTCTTGGCTGTGTTACAAGGTGTGAGTACTGAGTAAGACTCAAGACCTGACCACGGCAGAAGAGAGAGAAAGGACGAAGGTCGTCCCCTATGCTTTAGACGTAGGCTCTGCAGTATGCTATGATGTGTACCGCTCCTGAAGTGTGCCTTGCCATGAGTTAGTCAA
Organism: Triticum aestivum; assembly: GCF_018294505.1. Lineage (NCBI taxonomy): Eukaryota > Viridiplantae > Streptophyta > Magnoliopsida > Poales > Poaceae > Triticum > Triticum aestivum. The sequence continues at coordinate 174,345,330 of NC_057796.1, forward strand.
GGGGTACAATAGTGATCCAGGAATGGATCACATGACAGCGGTCGAACTTATCCTTAGTAACTAGTGGACTAAGGAATTTTCTTGATTATGGAGGTTGTAAAAGAGTACGTCATAAAGTGCTACATCAATGCAAACTTCTACACTAATCCGGATGACACTGAGTAGTAAACCGGATTCGTATAGTAGAGCAACCATTTGGAATAGCTCCAAGTGGAGCATAGTAGCAACATCTATAATATGAAATAGAGATTTGCAAAGAACACACGGATCTGAATGTAGCAAACCCGTTGACTAAAACCTCGCTCGTAAGCATAGCATGATGAAACCCTAGAACTCATTGAGTGTTAATCACATGGAGATGTGAACTAGATTATTGACTCTAGTAAACTCTTGGGTATTAGTCACATAGCGATGTGAACTTTGAGTGTTAATCACATGGTGATGTGAACTAGATTATTGACTCTAGTGCAAGTGGGAGACTGTTGGAAATATGCCCTAGAGGCAATAATAAAATGGTTATTATTGTATTTCCTTGGTCATGATAATTTTCTATTGTTCATGCTATAATTGTATTAACTGGAAACCGTAATGCATGTGTGAATACATAGACCACAACATGTCCCTAGTAAGCCTCTAGTTGACTAGCTCGTTGATCAATAGATGGTTATGGTTTCCTAACCATGGACATTGGATGTCATTGATAATGGGATCACATCATTAGGAGAATGATGTGATGGACAAGACCCAATCCTAAGCATAGCACAAGATCGTGTAGTTCGTTTGCTAAGAGCTTTTCTAATGTCAAGTATCGTTTCCTTAGACCATGAGATTGTGCAACTCCCGGATACCGTAGGAATGCTTTGGGTGTACCAAACGTCACAACGTAACTGGGTGGTTATAAAGGTGCACTACAGGTATCTCCAAAAGTGTCTGTTGGGTTGGCACGAATCGAGACTGGGATTTGTTACTCCGTATGACGGAGAGGTATCTCTGGGCCCACTCGGTAATGCATCATCATAATGAGCTCAATGTGACTAATGAGTTAGCCACGGGATCATGCGTTATGGAACGAGTAAAGAGACTTGCCGGTAACAAGATTGAACAAGGTATAGGGATACCGACGATCGAATCTCGGGCAAGTAACATACCGATAGACAAAGGGAATTGTATACGGGATTGATTGAATCCCCGACATCGTGGTTCATCCGATGAGATCATCGTGGAACATGTGGGAGCCAATATGGGTATCCAAATCCCGCTATTGGTTATTGGCCGAAGAGGTGTCTCGGTCATGTCTGCATGGTTCCCGAACCCGTAGGGTCTACACAATTAAGGTTCGGTGACGCTAGAGTTGTTGTGGGAAATAGTATGTGGTTACCGAAGGTTGTTCGGAGTCCCCGATGAGATCCCGGACGTTACGAGGAACTCCGGAATGGTCCGGAGGTGAAGATCGATATATTGGACGAAGGGTATTGGAGTCCGGAATTGTTCTGGGAGTACCGGGTGATGACCAGCGTGACCGAAAGGTGTTTCGGAGGCCCCGGCAAGCGTTGGGGGGCCTTATGGGCCAAGGGGATGGGGCACACCAGCCCACAAAGGGGTTGTGCGCCCCTCCCAACCCCTCTCACGTAGCATGGAGAGGTGGGGCGCCTCCCTAGGGAAGCCACCCCTCCCGGCTTGGGGGGCAAGTTTCCCAGGGGTGGGGGCGCCCAAACCCATCTAGGGTTTCCCCTGTGGCCGTTGCCCCTCCCCTAGGGAACCCTAGGGCGCCTCCTCCACCCCCCTTTCCCCTATATATAGTGAGGGAGAGAGAGGGCAGCCGCACCCTTGGCCTGGCGCAGCCCTCTCCTCCTCCAACTCCTCCTTCTCCGTAGTGCTTAGCGAAGCTCTGCCGGAGAACCACGAGCTCCATTGCCACCATGCCGTCGTGCTGCTAGAGTTCTCCCTCAACTTCTCCTCTCCCCTTGCTGGATCAAGAAGGAGGAGACGTCCCCAGGCTGTACGTGTGTTGAACGCGGAGGCGCCGTCCGTTCGGCGCTAGATCGGATCTTCCGTGATTTGAATCGCCGCGAGTACGACTCCATCAACCGCGCTCTTGTAACGCTTCCGCTTAGCGATCTTCAAGGGTATGAAGATGCACTCCCTATCTCTCATTGCTAGCATCTCCTAGATTGATCTTGGTGACACGTAGGAAAATTTTGAATTATTGCTACGTTCCGCAACACAGAAGCCCCCGGGCCTGCCCCGATCGCGCTGCGGAGCGTCGTCGGGGTAGGGCCTAATAATTGCATAGGCAGGGCTGCTGAAGGAGTTGGCCCCTTTGAAGTTTTCTGTTGCTACTGTGGTAGTCTTGATTCCGGGGCGGTTTCCAATTTCTCCGTGCACGGTGCAATGCCAATAGTGGTGGGGCCGCGGTAGTGATGGCCCGTGAATGACTTTAACGCACGGGGTAGAAACCGCCAAATTACTTTTCCCACAGCGCGCTTTTATCCTTAGCCACGTATGCCACATGCATAGCGCGGGGTAGGTAATGGAGGTGCGTGGTGTGGAAGAGCGTCTTGAAGTGGGTCCGTCCGCCTTGAATTGGCGGAGGACGGTGATGGTTGCCTGTTGATGTAGCAGCTGCCCTTCCCCGCCCGGCCTATAAAAGGAGGGGCGGAGGAGGGCGAAGTCATTCATCCCTGCTTTCTTCCTCCTCTTCCCTTGATCTCTGCTTCTACTAGTGATGTTGGAGAGAAGAGTCCCGGGCCACCACCCGGGCTTCTGCTTGGGGCAATTGTTGTCCCGCGCTGGTGCTGACTCTCGGGGAGTGAGCCTGGTCCTTGGCGTGGTGAACTTCTGGGTCTCTTTGAAGCTTGGCTAGGAGGCAAAGCTGGGGACCATTGGTAATCCCAGCATTGCCCCTCCCGGAAGCCTTGGGGCCATTGTTGATGAGAGGCACGCCTTCCTGCCCGCCAAGGTGGAGAGCGGTGCGCCTCGAGCCCCCTGGCCATTCGAGCTGCTCACCGTCTTCCAGGGAAGAGCGCCAGACTGGTGTCTGGGCCTCCTTCTGGAACGGTGTTGATGGAGACGAAGCCTGGGGAGAAGCAGAAGACGGGAGGGAGGGCGACTAGTAGGAGCACGACTGCATCGACGTGTTCGTGTCGTACTGGCGACCTGCTGCCCATCCGCCTGGCTCTCCTCCTCTTTCCCCGGCACCATCATCACCATTTTCTCGGTTGCTGGGGAAAGGCTCCTTGTCCTGGTACTTCCGCCTCCCCCGAGGGGTCCTCTAGCTGGGCGCCGGTGTCTTCTTCTGCCGGTGCCTATGTTGGAGCCCCCCTTCTGGTTCTGGGGGTGGTGACCAGCGGGCCGTCGAGGTGCTCCACGCGTCTTCCTCCTTCGTAGCCTCGCCACTCCCTATCTTGTCAGGCTGGGGTTGGTAGTTCCTAACAAGGATCGGGGTGGCGTCGTGCTGGCGTGACGCCCGTCCTCTTCTCTTCCCACCGCAATACGTGGGATAAGAGGAATAGAGAGAGGATTTTACGGAGCACTTATCTTTTTTCAATCTTAAACTAGCCAGCAATTGCCAAATTTTAATTTAAATAATGTGATCTCTCAAGTCCATCTTTGTATTCTGTAATGCTTGTACTTGTAACTGCATATGAATGAAAAAGATGAATCTTGTCGGGGACTCGTGCATGTGTATGTCCATGCAGAGGCAAGGTGGATCTTTAATAGAATAAATGAGTTTTCCCCGGCAGGATATCCTGCCGGCACCCTCTTTTGTCTGCCGAAGAGATCTGTCTGCTGGGGAACAGATAGAGGGGCCAGCCCCCTGCCAACTCCTTTTTCCCAAAGGCCACTGCGACCACTTTAACTGAAGCAGTGTTCGAGTGATGGATGGGAGCACCTAAGTTTCAAAGAGGGAGGCGAGGTTTTTTTATGCAAAGTTGTAGCTTTACAGAATACTAATGGACAAGAGGTGAACTTATCTGTTTGGCTTGCCAGGTTCACGGCAAGAACCTGCAACTCCATGTAGATGAGAATGAATGCAGGATGCAATCTTATCTATATGCATATGCAAATGCTCATGAAGTGCTTATGCAATGATCTGGGTGTGCTTGTGCATGCATGCAATCTTAGTTGGGGCCCCCTACAACGCTTCTTTATTTTCCCTTGGACGGGGTCATCGCCCCGGCTTGTACAAGGGGTTACATGCAACTTCGGCAATGCCATGTACAATGGGTAGCTGCCGGGCAGGGCCCGGCAACCTCTGCGCCTTATGGGTAGAACTTACGGAGATGCTCAATGTTCCATGAGTTTTGCAATGGTGTGCCATCTACGATCTCCAGACAGACTTCGTCGGGTCTGGAGACTCGTACTACCCGGTAAGGGCCTTCCCACTTCGGTGATAACTTGTGTGTACCCTTGGCGGACTGTACGCGCCTAAGGACAAGGTCACCTTCCTCAAAACACCGGGCGCAAACCCTGCGGCTATGATAGCGACGCAGGGCTTGCTGATAGCATGCAGCACGCGTAGTGTCCCGGAGACGGCTCTCCTTGAGTAGCACAGCGTCGTCATGCCGGTGCTGATCTTGCGCTACTTCATCGCAGGCAAGCACCCGACGAGACCCGTAAATGAGTTTTGTGGGGATAACTGCTTCTGCCTCGTAGACCAGGGAGAAGGGAGTCTGTCTAGTAGCTCGATTAGGTGTCATTCTGAGGGACCAAAGAACTACCGGCAGCTCCTCGATCCACCGCCTGCTGTGTTTCTGCAGCGTATCAAAAGTTCTTGTCTTGAGTCCATGAAGCACTTCAGCGTTCACCCTCTTAGCTTGTCCATTGGTTCGGGGGTGTGCCACAGAGGCAAATGAGATCTTGCATCCGAGGGTTTGAACATATTGCATGAAGGCATGGCTCGTGAATTGGGTGCCGTTGGCAGTGATGATCCTTGCCGGAACTCCGAAACGACACACCAATTCTTTCAAGAACTTGATAGCTGAGTGAGCAGTCACCTTCCTCACGGCACTCAGTTCCGGACACTTTGTAAACTTGTCGATGGCAACGAACAAGAATTCAAAGCCCCCGATTGCTCGGGGGAAGGGGCCGAGGATATCGAGCCCCCAGACCAAAAATGGCCATGACAGAGGGATTGTCTGAAGAGCATGGGCAGGCAGGTGCGTTTTCTTGGAATGGAACTGACAGGCTCCACATGTCGTGACAAGCTCAACTGCGTCTTGGAGGGCTGTGGGCCAATAGAATCCTTGCCGGAATGCTTTCCCAACTAATGCCCTTGATCCAATGTGTGAGCCGCACATTCCTCTGTGAATCTCAGCCAGCAGTTCCTTTCCGTCCTCCCGGCAGATACACTTCAATTTCACACCGTTGGGCCTCCTTCTGTACAGAGTGTCATCGACAAAATGATACATACTGGCCCTCCGGGCTACTTTCTCAGCTTCATCTGGGTCGCCCGGGAGTTCTCCGGTTTGGAGGAAGTGGACGATGTGCCTTGCCCAAGTTGGAGCCCGAGGCTCGGCAACGAGGACTAGCGGCATCTCCTTGGCTGTGGGAGCACCAGCCTCGTTCACGGGGTCAATAGGCCCGGCTGGAGGGGGTGGTCCGGCAGGTTGTGAGGAGTTGTTTTTGACAGGGTCTCTGCCGGGAGCGGATGGCGGGATTGGGAGAGGCTTACCGTAGTCCAACTTTCTCCTTTTTCGGGCCATTGTGGTTCGTGATACGGAGGGTTGAGAGAGGTGGAGAACAAATGTTCCTGGTTCCACAGGAAGCTTCTGCGCAGCACTCTTTGATAGGTGATCAGCTATGCTGTTTTCCGCACGAGGTACGTGCTCCATTTACGACCCATCAAAGCGCTCCTCTAACCTCCTTACTTCCTCAACGTATGCTTCCATCAATGGGCTTTGGTAATCTTTGTTGACTTGTCTCACCACTAACTGCAAATCTCCTCGAATGATCAGCTTCTTGATTCCCAATTCTGCTGCAATCCTGAGCCCAGCAAGGAGCCTTTCATACTCAGCTGTATTGTTGGTGGCTTCTTCCCGGACAAAGTACATTTGGATAACGTACTTCGATTGCTCCCCGGAGGGGCAACAAGAAGCGCACCAGCTCCTGCACCTTGTAGGGAAAAAGCACCATCAAAATACATAATCCATTCTTGGGGTGATTCCTTGCTGGGGAGAGTTGTTTCTGTTGTTTCCTCATCAGGGGTTGGTGTCCATTCTGCACTAAACTCTGCCAGCGCCCTGCTTTGAATGGTTGAAGTGCTCTCAAACTTAAAACCGAAGCTGGATAACTCCAAAGTCCACTCCACTATTCTACCAGTAGCCTAGGGTTCCAGAGTATCCTCTACAATGGAAAACAAGTAACAACCGTGATCTCATGGGCTTGGAAGTAGTGGCGCAATTTCCTTCAGGCCATGACGAGGCCAAAGATCAACTTTTGCACACCAGAGTACCTCGATCTAGCCCCTTGCAACAAGGAGCTGACGACGTACACTAGGCACTGCACCACTTTCTTCCTTGCCGCATCCTTGGGGTTGCACTCGTTGTCGTGCTTACTGCTGTTCTCATCCTTTTCTAACTCTGCCGCGGTCTGGCCGCTCTCTGCTTCGTCCACTTCTCGCTGTGCTACCAAGGCTGCACTGACCGCTTGGTTGGTTGCTGACAAGTAAAGCAATAACGGCTCTTGAGGTTTGGGGGCAACCAAGGTAGGCGCAGATGAAAGGTAAGCCTTCAACTCTTGCAAGGTTGTATCTACTTCCGGGGTCCACTTCATAGGTCCTGCCTTCTTCAAAATTTTGAAGACTTGGAAATGAATCTGCTTAGTGCGACAACGCATCCCGTCAAGCGCCTCACATCCTTAACTGTCCTTGGCACTTGGATCTGCTCAATGGCCTTCATCTTGTCGGGGTTGGCTTCAATCCCCTGGTGGGACACGAAGAATCCAAGTAGCTTTCCGGAGGGAAGACCGAATATGCACTTCTCTGGGTTAAGCTTCAGGTTGATCTTGCGCAAATTAGCAAATGTCTCTTCCAAATCCTGGATAAGGGTGGCCTTATCCTAGGTCTTGACCACAATGTCATCCATATAGGCTTCTATGTTTTTGTGTAATGGTGGCTCAAAACCGATCTGGACTGCTCTGGCAAAAGTAGACCCAGCACTCTTCAATCAGAAAGGCATGCGAACAAAACAATATGTACCACATGGAGTGATGAACGATGTTTTCTCCTCATCTTCTTTGGACATGAAGATCTGGTGATATCCGGAGTAATCATCCAAAAAGGAGAGCAGATCGCACCCTGAAGTAGAATCCACAATCTGATCGATGCGCGGCAAGGGAAATTGGTCCTTCGGTCAAGCCTTATTGAGATCTGTGAAATCAATGCAAAGCCTCCATTTCCCATTCGCCTTCCGAACTACCACTGGGTTTGCCAAACATGTAGGGTGCAGTACTCCTCTGAGCAATCCAGCTGCCTCTAACTTCTTGATTTCTCGGCAATGAAATGCTGCCGCTCCAAGGCTTGCTTCCTAATTTTTTGCTTGATGGGTCGGGAATGTGGCCAGACAGCAAGGTGGTGCTCGATTACCTCCCTGGGAACACCGGGGATATCAGATGCTTGCCAGGCAAACACATCGATATTCGCATGCAGGAAGGCAACCAGCGCGCTTTCCTATTTGTCGTCAAGGGTGGCGCTGATGGTGAAAGTACCATCAACACCAGCCAGCCCTGCCGGGACCTTCTTCACTTGGGGTGCTGCAACCTTGGATCTCTTGCTGTTGGAACACTCCGGCATGTCGTCAATGGGTGCCGTGCACTCGGAGGGGGCACGCTTCCCGGACTCCTTGCCGGAGGTCCTACAATCCCTCTTCTTTCCTTTGCTTTCCTTGTTGGGGACCGTTGCTGCCGCAACCTCTGCTGCGACGGCATCCTGATACATCATGTCCACACAGATAATCACATCCTTCTCATCTAAGAGGATAGTGATGACTCCCAATGTCTCAGGAATCTTCAAAGTGTTGAAATCATAGTGGGATGCTGCCATGAACTCGACCAAGGCCAGTCGTCCCAGAATCCCATTATACGGCAGGGGGAGCTCAACCACATCAAACACAATTTTCTCAGTCGTATAGTTCAGCTCCCCCCAAACATCACCGGCAATGTAATCTTTCCCTTGGGACGACTCCTCCCGGGATTGACTCCTTGAAACGTGCCGGTAACCTCCAGCTCTTCCTCCGATCCTCTCCTATCTGAAGCTCGTTAATAACTGCTAGGGAAATCAGATTCAACCCAGCCCCGCCATCCACTAGCATCTTTGTGACCTTGAGGTTGCGAATTGTTGGGGAGACCAACAACGGCAAACACCCTACCGCGGTGGTGCGGCAAGGGTGGTCCTCCTCATCGAAGATGATGGGCGTGCGGGACCATTTGAGCAACTTCCGGGCCTCTAGCGCTGGCTCCACAGCATTGACCTCTCGTGCCCGTCGCTTGAGCTGGCGATGGGAGGAGTGCAAGGACGCACCCCCATCAACGCATAGGGCGACAGTGGCCCTCTGAAATTCCTGCTCACTGGTTTCCTCTTCATTCCCTCCATCACTCAAATCATCACAGGTTTCCTTCTCTGGGCCCCTGGCGGGCTTTCCTCGGTTTCGAAAGGGTTTGCTGGGGTGGTTTGCTTCACTGCCTTGGCCCTTTCCGCCAGTAGCATTCTGACCTTTCTCCTTATCACGCTTATCATACTCTGCTCTCTTTCTCTTGATAAGCTGCTCAACTTTATAGCATTCATGAAGGTCGTGGCCCTTGGTCCGGTGGATCTTGCAGTACGGCCCATCACCTTTCCCGGCTTTTTCCACAGCAGCGGCTTCCCGGCAGGCAGTGCACGCGACAACTTCCTTGTCGGGGTCCTCAACCTTGGCCTTCTTGCCGGTACTAGGTGTGCCAGAACCTTCCACAGTCATCACTGTCTTATCTCTTGGCTTCTTGTTGCGCTTCTTGCCCTTTCTTTGACTGGTTGATTCATCTTCTTCCTCTGAATCAACATTGACACAATCCTCGTCCCCGGGCAACTTCTTCCTTCCTCCATCCAAGCACACTTATCCACTAACGCGTATAGCACCTTCACAGTCTTGGGCAACCACACATTCATCTTAGAACAAATGCGACGGTTGTGCACATTGGACTGGAAGGCTGCTATAACAGCTGTAGGATGGATATTCAGAATATTCCTATGTACTTTACTGAATCTTTGTAAATACTTACGTAGAGTTTATCTTTCTTTCTGCTGGAGAAGCTGCAGGTTGCTGGGCCTGCTAGGCTCCTGGTAGCCACCGGTGAAGAAACCGATAAACTCGTGGCACAGGTCTTCCCATGACGAAATAGAGTTCTCCAGCAGGTGCATGAGCCAAGATCTCACGTTCGACTTGAGAGCCAACGGGAAGTAGTTGGCGAAAACCTTCTCGTCTCTTCCCCCGGCAGCCTGAACAATGATGGTGTAGAAGCTCAGGAACTCTGCCGGGTTCAGTCCCCCGTCGTACTTCTCGGGTATCTCCGGCTTGAACGTGAGGACATACGTCCAACAAACTTGCCGTAGCTCCTGTGTAAAGGCAGGGCAGTGATACGTCTCCGTCGTATCCATAATTTTTTATTGTTCCATGTGAATATTCTACAAGTATTACATACTTTTGGCAATTTTTATACTATTTTTGGGACTAACATATTGATCCAGTGCCCAATGCTAGTTCCTGTTTGTTGCATGTTTTTTGTTTCGTAGAACATCCAGATGAAACGGAGTCCAAACGCGATAAAAACTTTCGGAGATTTGTTTAGGAATATATGTGAATTTTGGGAAGTGGAATCAAAGCGAGACGATGCCCAAGGGGCCCACGAGGGTGAGGGGCGCCCCCTAGGGGGTAGGGCGCGCCCTGGGCCCTCATGGCCACTTCGTAAGGCGGTTGGTGCCACTACAAAAAAATACACTTCTGTGATGATACGTGTTTGTTACAGTAGGTCACGTTTCTGTCATGGATGTACATCCATGACAAATTTATGACAGAATAAACATAGTCATACCTGTGCTGTCGTAGAAGTGTTCCATGACATTACCAAAATTATCATCACGGAAGTGTCCACTTCCATGACGATAAATCGCGCGTCACAGAAGTGCTTTCGTCAAGGGTGACCGACACGTGGCATCCACCGTAACAGAACGTCGTTAAGCTATCGGGTCTGGTTTTGGATCCGATAACCCGTTAACAGCCCCGACCAATGGGGATTTTCCACGTGTAAAATCATCATTAGCTGGAGGAAACACCTTTCGGCTCACCATTTGGACAGATGTCATGCACTCATTGGACCCAAAGCGCCTATGATACGTCGACACGTGGCACGGCCCAATAGAAGCCCATTCCTGTGAAAAGGCCAGCCCATTTGACTTGGTCAAAAGGTGGCAGGCCGGCCCACGGCAAGCCTGTTAACGGCCTGTTTGCATATAGCCCATTTACAGCCCGCTAACCCAGGGCCCGTTTACGGCCTATCCGAGTTAGTCCCAGTAGCGTCATCTGGGCCGTCCAATATAATTCCAGCCCGTTTTAACTTCCGGCCCATGTATGGCCCATGACGTATTTCGGCCCATATGAGTCCCTTTGTAACTCTTGGCCATAGGCCGGTGAACCCGATGAACAGTGTATCGCTTTATACCCATTAGCGGCCCATTATTCCATTGGGTCGTTTCCAGCCCGTGTTACCTTTCGGCCTTCTGAGGGCCCATTTATTCTTGGGCTCATTTCCAGCATTCGGTTACTTGGCGGCCCGTTACTGGCCTTTTCCCTGCTTGTGGCCAAATTCAGCCCGTGGATACAGTCGGCCCAGTTTGCGGCCCATCTAATCATGTTGGGCCCCATTTATTACATCATCAAAATACTGGCCATATTACGGCCCATCTATGGGTCAAGCCCAAAAAAAGTACGATTTCCACTCTAGCCTTTACGACCCTTATACGGCCCATACCAGGCCCATAGATGAGACGGCCCGCAGAAGCCCAATCCTACGGGACGTAAAGGCCAATTGACCGACGGCCTAGAAGGCCCATGGATCCTACGGGACCATAGAAGGCCCATTGACCCGACGGCCCAAAGAAGGCCAGCATGGATCCGACGGTCCCCATAGAAGGCCCATGGGATCCGATGGCCCCCATAGAAGGCCCATGGATCCGATTAGCCGATAGAAGGCCCACGGATCGACGGCCATAGAAGGCCATGGATCGTCCGTCCCGTAGATGGCTCATGGATCGTACGGCCTATGGAGGGCCATGGTCACTACAACGTTTGGGAGAGTTGGCCCTCGTTTGAACGATATAGCATATTCAAAGAATTATCCTACTCTATACTATCACCTCTAAAAAACATACACTATACAATAAAGAGACTAAGGCATAAAAACGTAGAATAATCCTACACTATACAATAAAGAAATTACAGCCGATTATACCCACTGGGCATTATGGTTCGGCACCAGTGATAATAAAGCATACACAAACAGCAAATTACATACACTGGGCAAGTACAGCTCATACATCATGGACGGGCATCAACATAACTTACCATTTGAACTATAATCTCTTCAGAAAATAGGATTGGCCGGATTTAGATAGCACAAATTTCAGTCTGCAAAATCTCCAATTCCTTCGTTGTTACCTCAGTGTCTTGTTTCATTTTTTGACTCCTACATCTAAAACCTGCATGTCCAGTCTCAACTTGTTGATTGTACATTCAGAATCATGTACCCTTTGTCCTGCCACCTCTAGTTGATGCTCGAGAACATCAGCACATTCCAATTCCAATCCATAATCATTCAGAAACGGCCATGCCGCACTGCTCGCAGATCTTTGTGTTGATGTCACTTCATCCTGAAATGTTTCTGTAAGTACACATGACTAGGGCGAAAATATAGTTACAACAGTGAAGCGAGCAAGACAGACTATTTTGTACATGGCAAAACAGGACTAACAATAATGTTACATGTCATGAAGCATAAGTAGGTGATATTTTAAAAATTATAAAAATGGTAGCATGTGCAGCCTGCATACAGAAATCTCCCTTAGCTCATCAGAGGAGCATGATGTTGGGGCCCAATCCAAAACACAAACAAGTTACAAATTTAGGCAGCACGTTGCGTAGAAGTAAGCAAGCAGTTGGCTATTCTGTAGCTCAATTAAATTCTTAGGGAGCATAATGAATAGCAGAGGGTTTCATACAAACATACTACATCAAGAAAGACTATGCAATCATTAGCCTAGTATAAACTAGATTGTGAGCCTCATGCAATAATAGTTGGTTAATAGACTTCAAAGCTTCAGGCACACTTCGGTAGAGTAATTAAATGGTAAGGCCTTTAATTATGTCAACTAATAGTTATACAAGTACCCAACATCAGCCATCATTCTTTGGGCATCTCATTAACTGAGGACAAATAAAGCAATTGAAAAGAGCAAATTAACTATGCCTGAAACAAACAAGGAATTGAACTGTTGAGTTGGATACAGTGACTTACCTTAACAGGTTGAAGAGGCTCAGCGCAGCTCCGACTTCTCTTGCAAGGCTCCTTCCTAACATCTTGTACTTGGAAATCCTCAATCTTATCTTCATTGCACCCCCTCTACAAGGTGACACAAACTAGTTACTCGTCTCCTTGGAACATAAATATGCATACTTTCCAGTCTGTGAACACAAAAGGATGAGATTATAACAAAACAACACCACATAATGAAACATGCCGCATCTCTTGCACTTGCACACAATGAAATGAGCATTTACTATGTCTGCACTATGTGAAAACTAGGCATACCTTCGAACTGGATCTCCAGGTACTCTTGGAGAGCCTACTTTAGTGTACAACCAAACCTTTATGTCACCTATGAGTTAGAAAAGGCCCCACTATAGCAACCCTTAGTGTTTAAATCGTTGACAAGCTCTGTTAGAGTGTTAGGTCAAGAACAGCAAGTAATCAAAGCAAACAGTCCTAGTATGGCTGGCTGATGCAAACAAGCAATTGAACAGATGTGTGAGAAAATCTTACATATCAAGAAAAGAAGCAAAGAAGGAGGCATAAAGACCATCACTTGACTGACCAGATTTAAGGGGCATTGAAATATCATGTGCAACGTATGAACCAACATAAACATTGCATATTCCAGATTCTACAATGGAATGCACATGTATTAGGTTATGCCATGTATGATGATGCCTAAATGTACACTATAGCAGGCAGGAGTGATTCATCATTGCACGCACAATTGAATTGCAGGTTAAGGGCCAGTTCTATTCCGCCTTTTCAGGGCTTATTGTCAAAATAAGCCATAAAAGATGTAAAGAAGTCATTTTTGAGTTATGGGCTTGGGCTTAACTAATTTCGCTTTGGAGGGGGGTGTTTCGGGTAGAACCTCACTAAAAATTGAAGGGAAGGGGAATAGTGAAATGACTCTATTGGCTGCCTATATTACACTCAAAATGCAACTGGTGACGCCCGCGTCACACCTCACCCTCAAGTAAAAACAAACACGCAAGCGTTCATTGCCCTTCCCGCTTGCATCTCCTCTCCCCTTGCCCTCTACCTCGATCCCCTGCGTGCAGCACTAGGGTTCCTCCAGCAAGTCGTCGCCACTGGTACCATCTGGCCTGGTCGTCGACGATGCTCTGTCCAGCTAGGCTACATGGCCGGCGGGTAGGGGCAAATCTCCCTGGTTGCTCCTCCCTCTGGCGCCGCCCCTCATTCTCATGGTCTCCAGCAGCTGCTCCACTGTGGTTCGTCCAACGCACTACTCCGGCAGGCGCTGCAACAACTATGGCTGATGCCACACTGCGGTAGAAGGCACCTTATTCCCCCTCCCCACCTCCCAGGCCGTGGCCTTGAGGTGCTGTTGAAGGATGAGCTCATCCAACAAGGTGAGGATCTCCTCTGATTTTTTGCCAAAATTTTCATTCTGATCCACTATACGATGAATTGATATGAGCTGCTTCTGCTGCTGCTATATGATGCATTGCTGTGAGCTGCTCCTGCTGCTGCTATATGATGAATTGCTATGAGCTGCTGCTGCTATTGATGAATTGCTATAAGCTGCTGCTGTTATATGATGAATTGCTATGAGCTGCTGCTGCTATATGATGTGTTGCTATACAGCTGCTGCGCGCTGTATGATGATTGCTATAGCTGCTCCTGCTGATGCTTATATGATGATTGCTATGAGCTGCTCCTGCTAGTGCTATATGATGAATTGCTATGAGCTGCTCCTGCTGCTGCTATATGATGAATTGCTATGAGCTGCTCCTGCTGCTGCTATATGATGAATTGCTATGAGCTACTCCCTGCTCTGCATATGATGAATTGCTATGAGCTACTGTTGGTATATGATGAATTGCACACTACGCTGCTGATGCTGTATGATGAGTTGCTATGAGCTGCTGCTGCTATATGATGCTTTCAGGTGGTGCTGCTATATGATAATAACCAGCCACTTGGACCATCCAAATTTCAATAAATAATTGTTCTTCATTAAATGTGGGTCATGCGTTCATCGTTTAAATTAGGCAATGGGATCTCTATGGAAAACATTGACCAAAGTAGATTGTGCCAAGTAGATGGTATCTTTGTATTTGCATTTTGAGCAAATAGTGATGGTCTGTTTTCCTATCATATTAATTACTGCACTGGGTTCAATTTGTGATGTTTGCAAGTCAAATTAATTTTCATATGGGCAGCAAAATGAAAAAATATAATGCAATCTAGACTTTTCACTGATCATACCAAAGATAAGCTGAAAACGCAATGAAAAGAACTGGTTGGCTTATTACATGGAGCTTATATTCACAGGTGCTTATTTTCTTAGGATAACTCGTAATAACTGTCCCTAAGAAACTTGGCCAATAGAACTGACATACAAATAACATGTCACGATGATTGCAATGGAGGAGTGACGTACCATAGCACACTGTATAGGCTCACCGCTGGCTCTCCTTTTTTGCGATGTTCCATGAAATTGCCACATACATCTTGTACTTTTTCATTGTGTAACCCTATCTGCAAGTTGACACGGCTAATTTCAGACATCTCTACATGATAATACATTGCATATCCCTTGCGCATATTTAAACCACCAATTAATGATTGTGTGCGTAGCATAAACTAGCCATGACTCTGTGTGCTGGACTAGCAGGCACTCTAAGGGAGCCTAATGTAGTGTACTGGAATTCCTACATGCCACCTACGATTTTGTGTAATGTACTGCCTCTGTTCCTAAATATATGTCTATGTAGAGATTCCAGTATGGACCACATACAGATGTATATAGATGCATTTTCGAGTGTAGATTCACTCATTTTGCTCCGTATGTAGCCTATAGTGGAATCTCTAGAAAGACTTATATTTAGGAACGGAGGTACGAGGTAGTATCATGTATGACATCTACATATCTAATTTAGCAGCCAGTAGTAGAAATCATTGTCTGCACAAAGGGATTACTGGTCGAAAATCCTAGCAAAGCACGCTGGCAGGCACAGAACAATACAAGAGAGAGAGAGACACGCTTACAAGATCATAGCAATGCCTCGGTCCAGGATCTTGGTTGGCCAAGCTGTTAGATCCAGAAGAAACATCGTCCTTGTAGTTTTTGCCAGCTGCATAACAGGTAACAGCGACCTGTTAGTATATTTGAAGTACATCGGGCAGGTGATGCTGGACGGGTTTAAAGGTGACAAGTACCTAGGCCGTGGCGGGTGCTTGGCATCTTGCCAGACGGTGGGAATCAGGTTAGAAACGTCAAGGGTGATGACGCTGCGCTGGCTGTCGGGGTCCGGTAAGGAGATCTAGAACCGTCGAGTAGGGTGTTTGTGGAGCGGCTCCGGTAGGGTGGACTACGGTGTGGGCGAAGCGGATCTGTGGCCGTGGACGAGGGCGTAGGTGAAGCTGCTCCGGTGGTTGGGTTAAGGATGGTGTCGACGATGCGGATCTGCGGCCGTGGACGGGGCGTCAGAAGCTGCTCCGGTAGGTTGGATGAGGGTGCGAGGAAGCGGATCTGAGGCCGTGGACTTGTGAGTTGGCAAAGCGGCCCCGGTAGGGTTGAAAATGGTATAGGCGAAGCTACTCCGGTGGGGTTGACGATGGTGTCGGCGAAGCGGCTCCGGTAGGGTTGAGGAAGGTGTCGGCGAAGAGGATCAGAGGCCGTCGACGGGGCGTCGGTGGGGCGGCTCCGGGGGGTGTGGACGAAGCGTCTCCGGTGGGGAGTACGAATGAGCCGCTGCAGATGCGCTGCGGTTGACGAGAGTACCGGCGAAGCAGATCCGGCGCCGTGGACAAGGCCGGCACTGAATGGGCTGTGGTACAGTGGTGGATGAGTAGTCTACTTGTTTCTAGGGGAGGTGGGAGGGGTAGATGCGGCCGCAGAAGCAGATCCGGCGAGGTGGACGCCGCTGGCAGTGAATGGGCTCTGGTACGCCGGTGGATGAGCAGTCTAGGGTTTCGAGAGGGGAGGGGAGAAAGGCCGATGAAGTACGGACGGCGTGATGTGAGATGCTCTGGTGCTGTGGAGTTAGTCGTTTTTGCGGGAGGGGGAGAGGAAATGGGGGTGCCGTGTAGTGGGGGGAACCGGAAGTTACCAAAGCAGCCCCGACCTATTATGTAGATGAGGGCGGTATTGTAACTGTTGGTCTCCGTGCACCAAGGACAAAAGGGGAATTTCGCATGCTAAAGACTAAGGTGGCGGAAATTTTAGAAGGAGGCGGGAGATTTTGCCGCCCGCGGGATCGTTCGTATCCAGTTTCAACTAATTTTGGACCGTGCTAGCGGGAAGGTCATGCGAGACTGTGTACACGGGGCACGCGTCAGCAGTTAATAACTGGTGTGAAGTCCACCCCAGAAAAAAGACAATAACTCGGGATGATGCGCCGATAACTTGGACGTTCACACGGGCGCGGCCAATCGTACGGGTGTAGTGGCGCGTTCACAAAAAAGGGATCAAACGCTCAGCCTATGTATTTCTCGTGTAAATAGATAATTTAGTGCAATTGGTTATTTACTTTAAACATAATGCATTGACGTGTTAGTGTAGAGGCGCACAAAAAGAAATGGATATTGTAGTCCGCTACTTAAAAGTGTTACCTCATATGATTACATAGCCTCCATTTCATAAATTGCGTACCCGTTGAATTCATATATGAATATTACATATATTACTTCATAATAGAACCTTAAATCATCCAAGACTAATGATTTTGAATGCAAGAGTAACAATGGTGCATGTACATGATAGCTACATTGGTTGTTTGAAGAAACATCACTGTAACTTTGGCATGCACAACTGAAAAGGTTTATTTAAATAGAAAAAAATGTGATATGTGAGTGTCCAATCTTTATAGCGTTGAATCGATATTGTACCTTTGGCCATGATATGAAGTAGATATTGATTTATGTTCAAGCGAAGCACGTCCACGATCGCTAGATAGTGATACGTGAATGAATTGTGCAATCTCTCTCAGACACATACATATCTCATTTCCCTGTGGGCATCGGAATCACACACGCGCACTTCGTGTATTTCTCTCCCTCCATCAAGGTTAGAATTCGTCTTTCTACCCCATCCTACAAGTTTCTCACACAGAAACACACACGCTCTCTCTATCGAGCACGCCCACCCCTTTAGTTCCGCCCACCCACATCCACTAATGTCTCAAAGTATAATAATGTCTCTCACACATATGCCTAAGGTTTACTCGAGTTCCGGAACCATATGAATACATACAATGGGATTCCAGTAGAGCACCTTCTGTTTTGAGATTTCTCTCTCTCTCTCCCTCTCTTTCTCACACACACACGCGCGCGCGCACACACACACATTATTTCTCGCTTCATTTTTTCCGGCACTTGCATGCACACAATTTTGTTTATCTTCGTGATGCTTTAAGTATGCCTCGCACAAATGCTATCTACCTATCCCTTAATATAGCTAGATATGTGTCACACAAACTCCTTCTCCCTACTAGCAAGATGCCCATGCGTTGCACCGAACATCAAGATGCATTTGTATGAGTAGTTTATCTTGTGGGAGAAAAGGATGAACGAGGGAATGCCTTATTTGCAAATGAGGAGAGGGGTGTGGGTATCTTTTTGCAAAATTGCCACAGTTTCCTTCCTATCCGTCGGATATAAATCGGATGGCCTATATTGCAGGATGGCAGGAACACCATCATCACCAACTCTGTTTTTTATAAGAGTAGGGATATGTAAGTGTCACTGCCCCCCCCCCCCGACACACACACCCACACCCACACAACCACACACACACACTTCCCAACACCGAAGGAGTAGGGTGACACCTCGATCTTGATACTAATCTATCGACTGGCTTCTCTCTCAAACACACACACACGCACACACACTACCCGACACCGAAGGAGTAGGGCGGCACCTCGATCTTGATAGTAATCTATCTACTCCTCTTTCAAACACACACACACATACACACACACTCGCTAGTTGTGCCTCTGTGCCTACCGCGCACACTCTCGATACGTCTTTCTCTCCCTCCCCCTCCCCCCACCCCAACAATGACAGCAGAAGGGTGACAACTCGATCTGATCGTAATCTGTCAATTGGTTTCTCTCTCGAACATTGTGTCTCTGTGCCTCGCTCAGTAGCCCCCTCGATATGTAGACTTCTCGCGCGCGCACAGCTGTAGTGACGATGACGCTGAACCCAGTGTGCCTCGTTTTTACCGGCCTCATGTGATAGTTTTCACCCTGTTTTCTGTTAATTAACAAGGCAACCTTTTCTTTGTTACTACTAGTGAATCTGAAATCATTCGGGGCAGACATAAAATATATCACTTCAACCCAATTATCGCAGTAACTATTTTAAAAGAAACTAGCTAGATGCCCGTGCGTTGCACGGAACATCAAGATGCATTTGTATGAGTAGTTTATCTTGTGAGAGAAAAGGATGAACGAGGGAAGGCCGTATTTGCGAACGTGGAGAGGGGTGTGGGTATATTTTTGCAAAATTGCCATAGTTTCCTTCCTATCCGTTAGATATAAATCCGACGGCCTATATTGCAGGATGGCACGCACACCATCATCACCAACTCTGTTTTCTACTCCCTCCGTTCCTAAATATTTGTCTTTTTAGAGATTTCAACAAGTGACTACATATGGAGCAAAATGAGTGAATCTACACTCTAAAATATGTCTACATACACATCCGTATGTGGTAGTCCATTTGAAATCTGAAAAAGACAAATATTTAGGAACGGATGGAGTATAAGAGTAGACATGGAGATATATCTCCAGCATGGTCTACAACAAAAATGTGCTGGACTGGTTAGCGCCGGATGCTCGCAACGCGATGACATGAGTTCGAATTCTGTCTTTAACTTTAGATTTTTATATTATATATTACTTATTTAATATATACTTCTTTCGCTACTGTACTGACAGTGGAACCCACAGAGTACTTAGAATACAAGATTAAGGATGGACTTGTTTCTTTTTAACTTTCTGTACGAAGCTGTAGCCACCCTGCAAGTCACGTGTACACTGTACATGCAATTAACTTTTTATAGAGGGACAATCATACACGCAATTAACTCAAATGGATTGGATGTCACTCTATTATTTCCAGCATAAGAGCATCTCCAACGGCAGCCGGCAAATTTCCTCCCGCTTCCTTCCGCGGAGGACGACATCAAACGCCAGCGGCATACATTTTCACAACTCTAACCAACCAGATGAAATTCGTGCAAACACGGACTGATTTCATATAAGCATGAAGGATTTCGTATAAAAAAGCCGGATCTTCATATAAACATGATGGATTTCATTACATTTACATGAACTAAGCGGTGCCAATCCGGCTCTCTTGGTATAATTAATACTCCCTCCGTCCGGAAATACTTGTCCTAGAAATGGATGTATCTAGACTTATTTTAGTTATAGATACATACAATTTATCCATTCTTAGAACAAAAATTTCCCGCCAGCTGGAGAGGGAGTACATAATCTAAATGGCCGCCCGCGGATCCCTTTGTCTTCCTCATGTCCGGCAGACACTTTGCGGGGTCGACGAAGGTCCTCGGAAGAGACGAAGAAGCAAAGAAACCACCTGAATGCGCAGTCGTCGCCTCGGCGGTGGCCTTCATGGGACCCAAGTGGCGGCGGCCTCCCGTGTTCTACTTCTCCTCGATGATGGCGGCGGACACGGAGAAGCTGGCCACCGACTCGTCGCTCTCCACGCACCCGGCTTCTGTCTCTGCCTGCATGGCGCTGCCGCAGGCACGGGAGGCGCGCCCACAGACACGGGAGGCGCGGCACCGCAGACACTGGTGGCGCGGTACGACGCGGCAGCGACGACGCCCGTACCGGTGTGCTCGCCGCCGTGCCGGCGTGGAGCAACTCGCCACTCCTCATCGAGCTGAACTGGAGCGGCGAGTTGCTGAACCACGCGCCTGCTTGGGGCGGCAACTGGCTCCGTCGGGCCAAGCGAGGTTGGTGAAGCACCGAGCGGCCTCGCCCGTATCCGGAGGGCTCGGCGGGCCACCCAGCCGGGTAATATGCCGGAGAACGGCTCCTCGGAAGCCATCGGAAGAGTGGAGAAAATGGTGAAGGAGGAGATGGGGGAGCGGCGGAGGGGTGCGATTCTTGCCCGCTGTCTGTCTGGCCTCGTGTAAATAGAGGGCGGACGGTAGGAGCTTGGCCGGCGTCTGGCCTCGTTTAAACTGAGGGCGGACGGGAGGAGCTCGGCCGGTGTTGCGTTTAATTCCGGCCCGCTCATGAACGGACGTGTGGCCGGAGTAGGTTTCTCGGTTTGCATGCGGGTTTAACGGAGGGTTTGATGGAGGCGAGGAGGCGTGTTCAGCCGGGCGTGCAGCGGGCGGCGCAGTACTATTCGATTTGACAGCGGGCGGCGCAGTTCCCGATACGGCTTTAATGCAGACGAGGGAGGGAGTAGCGGTTCCCGAAATGTTGAACGGCCAATGCATCCTCCTTCAATTAATGCATGAGGGAAGTAATGGGAGGAGGACCGGGAAAAGAGGCTGCACGATGTGAATGCAACGCAGTTTGCCCTCATATAAAGGCGCCCCTCCATTCCAATGCATCTACCACATCGTACGCACCTAAGCATTTGCCTAAGCACCTACACTAAGCGCAAAAGAGCTCACTCCAGACCCATGGCGGCGATGCGCGCGAGCGGCCAGCGGCTGTGCCAGATGGTCCACGACGTCGGCCTGCGGCATGGCGCCGAGGATCGTCTCCAGACGGTGTTGGAGACCGGCTGGTGGATGGCCGCCGTCGACGCCAACTACGACTCTCAGTTGGACCAGATGATCGTTGCCACCACCAACAAGTTCACCGTCCTCAAGAAGCTCGCGGACGACATCGCCGTACTCCTCCAGCCCGCGCGCCCGGGCTCCTCATTGCCTGCCACCCTAATCGGCCTCCATGGCCGGAACCTCTTTCAAGCACTGGTGGCCCTGCGACTGCCCGCCGACGCCACGAAGAATGTCCACCTGGAGGTCGCGCTCGCCGCGAGGCGCCTCGCCCTGCAAGAATTCGTCGACCTACACATCCACGTGTACGAGCAAATCGTGTACATAGGTATCTACAAGGCCAGTGAGGACGCTACGACGTTGGCCTTCCTCAACCGGCTGGAAGCCTTGGATGCCTTTGCTGAGAAGCACCTCGACCTCGCCACAAAAGCCGCCGCTCCTTAGCCGCCGGTCGGTGGCCCGGCGCACTAAGTTGAGGAGGAGGAGGTCGTACGTTGATGGATGCATCTTTCTTCTTGCCTTCTGTAACCACCACTGCGATCGCATCATCATCGTGGCCTTAATTCTTATTGTGCTGTTGCATTCTCGTTCCAGTCAATACCGACATGTGCGATCCCTTTGCTTAATTATATGCATCACTGTAACTAGTACTCCATCCGTCAATTTATAAGTTGTGCTTACCTTTTCCATCAACTTCGTGCAACGCGCGGGCATCTTGCTAGAAACACTAGAACATGTCGGACCGCGTGTGACCAAACCGACGATGCGCCAACCTAGCTACTACGTACCCTGCTTATCTGGCGGAAATAGCCCCGCCCTAGCGTTTCCAATCGTTATTTCTATCTATCGATCGTGCCAAGGAGCAGAACCAAAATGTTACAATTTATACATGTTTCTCTACTCCTACTCCTATAAAAGACTCAGTTGGTGATGGTGGTGTGTCTGCCATCCGTCATTTCTGACCATTAGATCTGCATCTAACGGCTGTGAGGTAAGTTGTGGCATTTTTGCAACAATAGCCCACTTCTCTGCTCCAATTTGCAGAAAACCCCTTATTATCTTGAAAGCAACCACATCCCTCCCTCACCTCATCAAAACAGCCTGAGAAATATATTTTGAGTGAAAAGTACTCCCTCCGTTCCTAAATATTTGTCTTTCTAGAGATTTCAATAAGTGACTACATACGGAGCAAAATGAGTGAATCTACACTTCAAAATATGTCTATATAATCCGTATGTGATAGTCCATTTGAAATCTCTAAAAAGACAAATATTTAGGAACGGAGGGAGTAATATATTAGGAGTATATCAAAACAAGAGTGATTTCTTTCAAGTTTGTGAACAAGTACTACTATTCTACTACTTTGGATCCGTCGCAACGCACGGGCACATTGCTAGTAAAAGGAAAAGGCCTGCCGCGTTCGCGTCGCACTCCCCCCACACACGCCCGGGAATCGGGAGTACTCCACGGCCCGTCCGGCACGACACATAGCTTAGGGAAGGCATGTTGCCTAGCATTTTCACTTTCATGTGGGACCGCCGTTGAGCAAACCGACTATTGGCAAACCGCACCCCGCCCGCCGCCGGGTTGGAAAACAGAAACGAGGGGAAGATCTAGCTGTAGCACGGAAGCCAAGAAATTTGGTGTCAGATGGGGCTCGTTGATAGAGTAGGAGCATTCCGTACTACTCTACTCCTACTAGTACCAAGTTTGTACTATACAACTAGTACTACCACTATACAACTAGTAGGTACGTGCACGGCACAGCATCGTAGGAACAAAAAACGGGAAGATCTTGTTTTGGGTGATTTATCTTTTTTTCAGTCAACGTAGTATGAATAATATGATGTGGGGGGCACCCATGAAGCTTATGTGGCTTGGTTGCATGGCTACGAAAGGTTAGAGAAAAATAAATAGATAATGTGTTTAGAGTGCACTCCACTAAACAGATATACTTTGGATCCATTGCAACGGGCCGGCACATCTATATCTATACCCCCTATATAGTGTGTGAATAACTTTGAAAGTTGGTCGTTGGATGAAGCCAATCCGATGGTACAAAGATGGCAAATCCGAGCACTACTGGCCGTTGGATATCATCTACATTCCACCAGATTCTGCCACATGTAGAATCTAGAAGACTCCATGGTTGAACTTCATTCATGACTAACTTTGCCACAACTAAGCTTAGGCAAAGTGTGTCTGCCACAAAAAATGTGGCTAACAAAATGGCCACCACAAGTGTGGCAAGATTTGGCAAGAAGTTGAGTCTATGACATGTGGACCATGTAGCTAGAAAAGTGTGGCAAGCCACAAGTGTAGAAATGAACCAAACACATGCCTGGTGTGTTTGGTAGGGTGTATGAAGGGTGCATGATCCCAAGAGTTCCCTTCTCAACCCACTTTTGGGTGTTTGGTAGAGTGTATGGAGGGTGCATGAGTCCACACTAGATTAGCACAAATAGACTAGAAGCATGCATGAAGAGAGCATACATGAAGAGGGGTGTTGAGTTGAGCATGCATGAAGAGGGAACAACTATGCTGAGACGAGAACGCAACCAAACACACTTGTGGCACGCCTAAGCTTAGGCATGGCAACCTTAGGCTGCGAACCAAACCATAACTTTGAAAGTTGGTCGTTGGATGAAGCCAATCCGACGGTACAAAGATGACAAATTTGAGCACTACTGGCCCCTGGATATCATCTACATTCCACCAGATTTTGCCACATGTAGAATCTAGAAGACTCCACATGTAGAAGCATAATTCACAAACCACCAGAATCTCATGCGTGCAATGCACGTGTACCTTACTAGTACTCCCTCCGTCCGGAAATACTTGTCCTAGAAATGGATAAAATGGATGTATCTATAACTAAAATAAGTCTAGATACAACCATTCCCGGACAAGTATTTCCGGATGGAGGGAGTAGTTGGTAGTACTCCCTCTGTCCCAAAATTCTTGTCTTAGATTTTTCTAGATCCGGATGTACCTAATACTAAAACATGACTTGATACATCCATATTTAGACAAATCTAAGACAAGAATTTTGGGACGAAGGGAGTAGTAAGAAACAAATTCCGGGTTTGGCACGAGCTCGTACTGCGGGAGCACCACAAGGCGTGCCGCAGGAGTTACATTTCCCTCTCGGGGCCCACGGGACCAAACTTCAGTGGCTTAGTGCCCGGCCTATGAGTCAATGACATGCGGACCTTAAATGCGGCTGGCCCACATGTCATTCTCATGGTGGTGGTGTGGTTCGCGACTCACTCGTTCGAGATGAACCGGCCGGTGGTGGCGTGGCCGTGGCGAGGGTGCGACAGCTGGGCGTCGGGGCGTTACGAGGAGTAGATGGCCATACCGGCGGGTACTACCTGTAGTACAGAAGTACTCCAGCTGAGGATTGATGCCCGGGACAAAATGTGTCACAGGCGCTGGATGAAAATTCGATGGTGCGGGAGTACGGATCGGAGCACAGCAGCGGAGCAGGCAAACCGCGTCCAATCGGGTGTGGCTGTGGTAGAAAGTTGATGGTCGCCGCAGTTCAGCTGGCCCGCATGTCATGCACACAAAGGCAGAGGAGCGGTGGGGCCGAGAGGGATGAGGCGCACGTCGGGGGGATGAGGATCCCCTGACGTGAACAATCCTACCATTCTATCACTGACACGTGGGACCCGCAAGTGTGGGTCCCACCCGTCAGCGAAGGAAAGGCAGGGTAAGGCAGTGATAGCCACGTAAGAGGATCCATGTCCATGTCGGGGGACGTCGTGCTTATAGGTAGGGTTGGAGCGGCGTCGTGGGAATCGCGTGTGGGTGTGGCAGTGGTAGAAACAAGAAACGTGATTGTCGTCGTGATTCAACTTCCATGGACAAGCTGTCATGTCTGCTGACACATGTATATCAAAACTAGAGTGTTTATATTTCAAGCACGTGAACAAGTATTATTCTACTACTTTGGATCCATTGCAACGCACGGGCCAGCACATTGGTAGTAGTAGTGTCTATCTCTATCTCTAGAGGCCTTCCCTCGTTCATCCTTTTCTCTCACAAGATAAACTACTCATACAAATGCATCTTGATGTTCCGTGGAATGCACGAGGATGTTTCCTTGGGGGTCTCTCCAACGCGGCGTGGCCGTAGTTGCAAGTTGATGCCCCTTGAGATGCCGACGTTGAGGGGCACTCGGATTTCCTCCGATGAGCAGGTAAGATGAGTTTGATCATGTAGTAAATGCATTCTAAAGACTACTTCCGTGTCCATTTCCTAATTCTCCCCCTGCCCACTGTTTCACAGGTTAGGCTCGGTACGAGTGGAGATTGGCTTGCATATGTATGGGAGGTACCAACATCAATTTGCACAACATTTACAACGGTGACACCGTTCCCGTAGAACCTTTGTCCAACATTGGGATCATCCATGCAATGGGCCACCGCATGAATTGGTACGATAGAACCACGGTGAGATTGAATAAGATAGCACAAACCTTGCACATGTCGGTCAAAGGTGGACCATGCTGTCTGCGGCCGATTTGTTGCAGTACGAGTACGAAGACGTTGTGCTCCTTTCTAACCGCATCTTCGTGGTGACAAACCAGGGGACTTGTTTTGTATGGGACACATCCTATGATATACTCCCTCTCTCCCAGTTTATTTGTTTTGAATCTTTTCGTTTTATAAGTTTCAAATTCAAATTTAGAGGGGCAGTGGGGCCGAGAGGGGTGAGCCGCAGGTCGGGGGACGTGTGGTGTCATGGGTTCGTGCGGCGTCGTGGGAATCGCGTGTGGCTGTGGTAGAAACTTGATGCACGCCGCAGTTAAGGTGGCCCACATGTCATGCACACAAAGGTAAAGGGGCGGTGTGGCCGAGAGGGGTGAGGCGCACGTCGGGGGACGTGGTGCCGTGCGTTGGAGCGGCGTCGTGGGAATCGCGAGTGGCAGTGGATGAAACGTGATGGTCGCTGTAGTTGAACTTCCATGGACAAGCTGTCATGTCTACGGACACATGCATTGCATACCGATCACTGGAAGGAGTAGTAGAGAAAGCTAGGCGGATAAATAGTTCCTTATAGTCAAGCGGACCTACGCTACTACTTGTTCCAAAGACATGCACACCATCGAAATGGTCCATCTATATCAATATACATAGAGAGGGAATATATTTTTTTACAAGAGAGGAATTAGTTCATCCATCCATAATGCCCTGCTGATGGTGCTTCTTCTTCTTCTTCTTCTTCTTCTTCTTCTTCTCATTTTCTGTGGGAGACGGCTTCACAACAAGCTCTCTGGACCTTGCAGCTATCTCGAAACTCACACGGGCATCGAGGGAAGCATATTTTATCCGCTCGTACATCAAGGGATAATTCTCCCATCCAGACGACCTTAATGCCAGCGTCTTGTCACCCTTCTGAAGATTTGTTCCTAGCACAAAATTTGCTACGTCGAATAGGGATGGTGTCGGTTTATCACAATCTTCTACAGGAATTTTTATTTTGGTTTGTAGGTCAGCGATGCTTTTCAAATCAAGGTTGTACGGCTCCAACTTCTATTTGTCCCCTGCGATGGCTGCCCCACAGAAGTATATGTCCTCCCGAGATAAGAAATCGTGAAGCTCACCTGGTATGGAGGGCGCGTGTATGATGTGGTACACCAAAACATCATCTTCGAGGCACAGCTGAAGGACAACGGCGCATTGGATCTTCCCAGTGGCACGCTCCATGCACTCTGTGTCGAGACCGATGACATTCATCTCCTCCTTTTGGAGGGAGTTGGATACATTGTTGATCCATTTCCGAACAACCCTTGGGTGGTCGATGACTATGGCAACTATGCTCAACGAGCCTTCGACGAGGACATGTTGGACGCTAAAAACCTGCATCTCGATCTGTTTCGCCATTTGGAACCACTGGATCGGAGGGCTATGGTTTGGAGAATTAGGATTAGATGGCTAGTGTAACTAAAGAAGATGATTATTTATAGGGGCTTCGGAATTACTCCAGGAGGATGTGAAGAGGTTAAAACAATGTGAATGCAGTGTGGTTTGGATGCAAATGAAGATCAAGGACTAGTGAAAAATCCAAGGAAAATCGATTCCCGATGGAGAAGTAAAAGGGAGAAGTTATGCGCATGCATGAGGAGAGCAGCGGTGGTTTGAGTGCTGCATGCAATGGATTGGATGGGCTCTTTGCATGTTGTAGTTTATTGGCTGGAGCTGCTCATGCGTACGCTAATTAATGCTGTGAATGCGGGGCATGGAGGGAAATGGGTTCATGCAAAAGGGTATATACGCAGACTAATTAGAGAAATATTGAAAAAAGTTATGTGCAGACAAAAGAGAACCGGAGGGAGTACTACTCATGTTCCTACTACGATTAAGGAATATGCGGTTATCCTCAAAAACGAAAAGTCCTTCTTCGCGCTTCCGCATGCACGAGAATTTGGTTCTACTCGCAATATGGATGATAGCTGGAGGATGAAGTGAACCCAGAGGCATCCTAGCACGGGAGTGTACTCATGTTCCTACTACTCCTACTAGTAGTAGTAGTACAACTGTGGTACACTTGATGGTCAAAATACTATTATTCATCCGGTCCTAGCAGTGAAGTGACAAGACCCTGCGCCCGAGGTGACACCAGTCCAGGCGGCGTGTCCGGGTTACCAAAGTCAGCCTCATCTTGTGCATTGTGCATTCACTGTCACCGCCGCTGTATAGCATGCCTCGCCTCGTCTCCCTATCCCCTAGCACCACTCCATCTCCATCTCCGTCTCGCCGGAGATCCTGAGGTCACTCTTCATTATCTCACTGTGCCCCTGCATACCCTCGCCTCGCTCGCCTCCCCCAGTACCACTATTCCCTCGCTAGCCGCTCCAGCACCGACAGCCTTCTCCCCCGTAAATCAAGCCCCCCAAAACCCCATGTTCCAAACTCCACCATGGCCGAAGGCGAACCACGCAGGATCCATATGAGCCGCGATTGGAGCAATCTCCCCAGTGACGTCCTCCACCTCTGTTGTTCGTGTATGGATATGTTGAGCGCCCTGCGGCTGGCTGCATGCTCGAGGGGCATGCACACGGCCATCATCGAAGCGAGGCCAAAGCTTTTCAAGACACCCTGCTTGCTGCTATCTGGTCTTGCGAGATTGGCTCACCATGATACGGAGGCGTACATGATGCCCCTCGACTTCAATCCGATCTCCATTAGCCGAAACTTCTTTGCAGGTATGTAGTGGGTCGCCGTACATCATTTCCCTCGACTTCGATCCGATCACCATCGCCCGAAACTTCTTGGCAGGTATGTACTGGGTCGGCATGAACTCCCACTGGATGGCTGCCTTCAGAGAAGACGGTAAAAAGTTGGTGCTCGTGAACTTCCAGACCTCCCATGAGATTATCCTTCCTCCGTTGGATTATATAGAGTTTTACCATCGCGGTCCTAGTCATCTAGATTACCACGTCAGTTGGACGGACCTTGTTTTGCAGAAGATTGTAATCTGCCAAGTGCCCACACGACATGCGAATTACGCAGACTTCAAGCTAATTGCCTTGTTCGACCGCGGACTCGCCTATCTTTACGCCGGTGCCTTCTTTAGCTGGAGACAACTCAGCTCGCAGTGGATCATCGTCAAAGCTGATACACACTTCTGTGATGCTATTGAACACAATGGCATCATCTACGCGATCGACAAAGCAGATGGCACCACGTATTGCTGGGACGGCGCGTGTAAGTTGTTTCCGTCTCATGTTAATGATGACGCCATGACACTGTTTGAACTTTTTGTGATGATTGGCATATCCCTGTTTGAGCAGAATTTGAGTAGAACTATGGCAATGTATTAGAGACGCCGTAAATCAGCTATATTTGGAATGAGTTAATTCATGCGATTGTGATCATGTCATTACAGCCAATTTGTACCCCTGAATAATCAAACGGTTAGGAATATATGGATATTCTCCTTATTTTACAGTAATCTATATACTACTACTAAATATGAGTGTGTATCAATGGCCATGTTAGTTTCCTCATTTTCATGATGTAGAAACATGCACCACACTGTTGGTTTCATCTAACCATACATTAGGGAAGTAAATGTGCATATGGAGAACTCTATATTTGGAAGTAGTGAAATCCTGTAATGCTTACCATGTGTACATACCTATATTCGCCCTTCAGCAATCAATGGCTAGAATAATATCCTCACAAAAATTTTGCCCACAGAACACGAGTATATAACAATGCATGGTCTGTTAGTTACCTTGAAGAATTTGTTTGTGAGGACAGAACATGATTACATAACATGCATGACATGGTAGTTTCCTGTGAAGAATCGATTGCGAGATAACATGAGTATAACCATGCATGGCACTTCTATATTTTCGAACCCAGTATACATTTCCCTGTATTTTCCTCCCAGTTCCAACAGGGACATATCAATGCTGTTTCTTGCATTATCCTACTCATACTCTGAACAATGCTGATCTTACATTAACAATGCCTGTCCTTTTTGATATGATGCAGTGTCCCTACAGTTACTGCCCTTTGTAATCACACCACCTTTGCCAAAAACAGGGAAGCACAACTGGTTCCTCGCTCGATCAGACGACGGCAAAAGACTGATGATCATTCGGACACATGAGCCGGAAAAGTTATATTGCAAAAACCCCACTGTATACAAGCACCGTGAAATACGTGAGTATCCGGACAGTGGCTGTTACGTCTATGAGCAGGATACCAGCTTGTTGGGGCCTTCAGGATTTTTTAGTTGGAGGCGGGTAAACAACCTTGGTTCACACTCTCTGTTTCTCGGACTCAATTATCCGATTAACCAGGAGATCACCGTTGGCAAGGACCTTGATGGCAGAGAGGCTCTGTTTGCTATGGAAAACTGTGTCTACACGGCGAGCCCTAGGAGTTCGGGAGCAAACTCCCCTGATTGTCAACGATACAGCCTGCAGCCAAAAGAAGGTGAGAATGACAAAGGCATCCGGATTAACTTTGATCCTTGGATGTCTCAATTACGACAGGCAGTGATGTGGTTCAAGCCTTCAGGTTGATAGGTAATTGGGCTGTTGCGTCGAAAGGGTGGAGTACTGGTGTCTCCGGATCATTGGTCGCTGAAGCGGGGCTGCAAATTATGATGGTGTTGGATCATCTCTTCGAATGACTTTGTTGTCTTTGCTGCTTGTTCTGGATGGGTAGTTCTTTCTTTTGTTATGCATATTCCTTGTCATTTGGTCATCCTCGTCTATGTCACTCTTACTATGTAATAGTTGCCTCTGTTTAGAATGTCATTCTCGTCTGGATCACGAGAGTCTGAGCGCTGCAGATGGGTGCGTTTTGGTGGTGTAGCAAGACTTCTTATGAACTATCATGTCTTGCTGTTTATGTCAGTAGTAGTCACTAGTCAGTGTTTGAATGTTGTATATATCGTTGTTTCGAACTGTTTATTGTCTCGAACTACTGGTGGGCTAAATGAGGGCATCACCATTCTCCAGTGTTCAGAGTGTATCTCCTTTTTTCAAGTTATATAATTTGAGCTCAGTGTCTTTTCGATGATGTACACTTGTTTGGGCCAGTGAGGTGTCGTTGAATATGGGCCGAGTAGTAACGCAATGCCAAACAGGTCAATTATGACTCTCAGGCCGGGCTCTCAAAAGATCCTCAAAAAAAGGCCGGGCTCTCCAAAAAAGAAAGAATAAGGACTCTTAGGCCGACATGTGGGCGCCACCGGTGTTTTCGTGCGCTTGCGCGCCGAGAGCATATTGGCGCGTGTTCGAAATTCAAGCTACCTTTTCATCCCCAATCTCCCGCCCCTCCCCCACCTCTGGAATCTCGATTCCTACTCCAGTTCCCCCAAATCCCCCTCCTGTACTCCCTGTACTCAAGCTCACTATCATGTCGCCGGTCAACGCGGATCTCCGAGCCGGAGATCCTGAGGTCCGTCCTGCCTTCGGTCGCTGCGTGCTGTCGCTCAACAGTGGCATGGCGGCGCTTGACGACCAGTTTGCCGGCAAAGTGCTGATGGTAACCATCAACGGCGACCGGCCTCCCGTCTCGCCGGACGACCTTGTCAAAGCTCTTGGCATTGCGCACGGCATCCAAATAAGTGACTTGCTCGTCGAAGTCTGTCCGCCACCGGCTGATTTCTTCGTCAGGTTCCGGACAACTTTCGACTGCAGTCGTGTGTTCGAATCTTCCCGGCGTTTGTTCTGCGATGGCGCGCTGGTGAGCTTTGATCGGTGGCACCCAGGATGGGGCTCGGTGCCCTCTGAGCTTGAGTTTTTAACAAAGCTTACCTTCCACGGCATGCCTCGACGTGCTTGGAACAGCGAGTCCATGAATGAGCTTATCAACGACCTTGGAGGTGAGCTCGTAAGTATGTTTGTTCCTCCAGACAGCTGGGCTCTGACGGTTATGGCATGGATGAAGAAGCCGTCCACCATACCGAAGGTGATTGGTGTTGAGATACCGGTGCAGGAACCGGGGTTGTACTATTCGTCGCCACCAAGGCCGCCGCGGACCACGTTAGGGATGTACCTGTATCGAGTGTTCGTGCATGTCGAAGAAGTGGTCAATCCATCAATCGAAGTCCTGCCGCCGCCGCTGGTGCCAGGGTCCGTCGACGACGTCCATTACAGGAGTCAACGTCAGACTTTCCCCGTGTTGCTCGGAACGATGGATGGCACAGGGCCTACTCCATCGCGCGGCGGAGGCCACTGCTTCTTTGGGAGAAGAGGCAGGGCTGGCTGCCTGGATGTGCTCTAATTTGAGGTAACAACTGAATCTTGTCAGATACTAGTTAAATCCGAGCTATGGGTGTGAAGCACTGATGTGCCAGTACATTTGATTGTGACCTGTTCTAATTTTGTACCTGAACTTTTTTTAGAAAGGGTTGTACGTCAACTTAATGTGCTAGCAGAACTTATTGTGTTGTCTGTCTGTTTTCTTTGCACAGCATTCAAGATATTTCCCTGTCATTGATAAAGACGATGAACCGTTATGTACGAGTTCGTTGGTTTCAACATAGCCCTACCCGTAGCGATCCACTGCTTCCATCCTGATTGTGCCGCCTGCGTGAAATTTTTGTATGCAAGTTCAGTGTGCTATGATGTTCTATATGATTGTGTCAACTATATAAGTTTTTACTGAGCATCAGCAATGCATATGGCTGAAAGATGTATTTACGAGCATCGACCGATGGGTCTCTCTCTCTCTCCTCTCTCACACACACACACACACGCACACACGCACAAGTGGGACCCGTTGAATTATTTCTTTGCTCGTGACAAGTTTTAATTAGGTTCCACGGTAATCTAACTTTTTTCTTAAGTTATTAATTGAGCTCAGTGACTTCAAAAAGTTGTACAGAAGCCTTGTTTGGGCCTTTCCGGCGTCGCTGAATGTGGGCTGAGTAGCCATGTTAGGTTGTACTGTACTACACAGGCCTTTTTTTCAACATCAGCAATGCAACTGGGCCGACAGTTGTACACAATATCCGGGTCAACTTGTTATTCTCCGCCCCGCTGGGCTGCAAACTTTCCTAGGAGGTATGCATTAGGCTTAACAAGAAAATGGACTTTAAGAAATAATAAATGGGATGTAATTATAATAACTGGGCAGTAACTATAAAAAATGCACCAAACGCGTAATTAGTTTAAAAATATATTATTTTTGGAATTTGAAAATTTTAATTTCATTACTTGTTGCGCGCGCAATATTTCGTTGGATTTTAACGTAATACAACTTTATTTTGAAATTATATTTAATCTGACTAGAAATTTCGGATAAAAATATTTCGGATCCCATAAAAATGTGGGAATTTTTTTTGAATTCTGTTTTGAGCGGTTGGTTGAAATTATTAATCGTTGTCCTAGCTAGAAAATGGGCTGTACTTTTAACAAACTATAAATGGGCTGTAGTAAATTCCATTAGAATTAAAAAATGGGTTGTACATTCTTACAAATCGCAAATGGGCTATATGTTCTCTGCCACACACTTGTGGGCCTTCTAAGTTGACGCGTCCCCTAAAAAAACTAAGTTGACGCGTATGCAAGGCTTTGTCAACAACACACGGTTCTAGCAGCTGTGGCCGTTGGATGTCCATCCAATGGATGTTGTGCTTCTTCTTCAATCTCGGATATTCTTGCTTCAGCCGCCCAAAAAATGATTCCTCCCCTGACATCTGGGGCGCACCGTTTCGGAGGATGACCTGTGGGCCTACTAAGTCGACGCGTACCAAGGGCTTTGTCAACTTAGTCAATATAAACGATTCTAGATGCAGTGACCGTACGATGTCCATCCAACGGCCGTAGTGCTTCTTCAACCTCTGGTCTTCTTGCTCCAGCCGCCCAAATCAGCACCGGTCGAGTCGCCTGCTCCTGCCTCCCGTGGCCGACTGTGATGCTGCGGAGGCCTCACCGCCCCCTACTACTCCCACCGCTGGCCAGGCCATCCCTCTACTCACCCACACCCCCTGTTATTCTGCGGCGACGGTAGCCTCACACCGCAACTGAACCAGTGAATCCTCGTACTCCTCTCCGCGCGGGCTTCCACTGTCGCATCTTCCCCGGCTCCGCGTCGTCCCCTTCCTAGGCCTCGCCGTCATCCACCGCCCTGGTGCTCTCGGCGCGGCGTGGTCAACGTGGTCAAGGAACGGCTTCCATCGGACGTGGACTGTACGTGGAGAGGCTGACAGCTGGGTCCACGGCCGCAGCAAGGAGTGCCTCCTTATTACGCGCAAAATCATTATTCCTCCACCTGACAGCGAGGACCCACCGGATGGGCCACCGTATTTCATGAAAAAATGTTTCCCCCTGACTGCTGGGACCCACCAGCTACATCTTCGCACACAAGGAAGTGCGTCTCGGCAAAAAAATGATTCGCCCCTTGACTGCTGGGACCCACCAGCTACATCATCGTAGGCAAGGAAGTGCTTGACAGTCGGGACCCACCTGGTCGAAGCGTACGTACCGTTGTCATTCTGGTCGGGAACGTGTACGTACATACTGGTCGATGTAGAGGCGCACACGTAGCATGTACACGTACATACCGCGGCGAGTGTGCAAGAAAGAAAATACGGCCACGTACGTACATATGGGCAGGGTCTCGAACGCCTACTTGCGCATATGTACGGCCATGGCTCGTGTACCTGGCTGGGTCGGAACGGAGAAACTGCGTCGTCGTCGTGTTCATGGGGAGCCAACCTGCTGGGTCGGAACGGAATGCGTCATCGTGTTCATCGGGAGGGCTTGGATGGAACAGCCAATGGAAACGAGGCCTGGCGTACCGCAGAATGGAGGAAACGGCCTTGTGTTCGACCGGCCATGGTCGAAACAGGATCCTGTTCATCGGGAGGGGTCTGGCGTACCGCAAAACAGAGGAAATGGACCTCCTATGGTCGAAACGGGGGTCCTGTTGATCGGGAGGGGTGTGGCATACCGCAAAACAGAGGAAACGGACTTGTGTTGGAGTGCTACGGTCGGGTCCTGTTCATCGGGAGGGGGGTGGCGTACCGCAAAACGGGAGTCCACGGGATACTGTTCATCTCCATCGTCGACCCCCTCCAGCCTCCACGGGCTATTGTTCATCCACCGTCGACCTCCTCCAGCCTCCACCTGCGACTGTTCATCCACGGGCTCCTATTCATCCAGCCTCCACTGCGCACTACTCCACCGGCTACTGTTCAACCAGCCCTCTCCACGGGATCCTGTTCAACCACCCCTCCACGGGCTACTGTTCATCCAGCCCTCCACCGTCTATTGTTCATCCAGCCCTCCACGGGGTGGTCCTGTTCATCCAGCCCTCTACGGGGTCCTGTTCATCCAGCACCAACCGGCTCGATCGATCGGGGTCCTGTTCATCCAGAGGCAACACCACAGGGTCCTGTTCATCCACCCCCACTGGGAACTGTTCATCCAACCCCCCCAGCAACACTCACTGTTCGTCTAGAGGCTGCATCGATCGACTTTAGTTAGCAGCAGTAGCGAAGGAATCGCTCGATCGGGTTCAGTTAACAGCCATCGATCGATCGCTCGGGTTTAGTTACGCGTAGCCTGCAGTGCAATCGCTCGGGTTCAGTTAGAGCCCAACGCCTCGCTCGGGTTCAGTTAGAGAGGCCCCGACCACCCACCGTAGCCGGGAACACCCCGATACTTTCCTCGCCCTTGCTTCTACCACGGTTTTTTTCTGTCATGGACGGCCCAAAGAATGTCATGCAGCTGCGTCTCTGGCCCGCCCAGGATGAAAAGCCCATTTTCTGTCATGATTTTTTGTCATAGAAGTAGGACCCCACCACATCTATGATGATACCGTGTTTTGTCACAATTATTGTCATAGAAGTGTCATAAGTATGACAGAAAAAATTTCGTTCGGCCCAAAATGTCACGGATGTGTCTGTTTTTGTAGTGTGCCCTTCTTTCGCCGCAAGAAAGCCAATATCCGGATAAAATCGTGTCCAAATTTCAGCCCAGTCGGACTTACGGATCTTCGGGAATTTAAGAAACGGTGAAAGGGCAGAATCAGGGAGCGTAGAAACAGAAGGAAACAGAGAGAGAGATCCAATCTCGGAGGGGCTCCCGCCCCTCTGCCGCCATGGAAGCCAAGGACCAGAGGGGAATCCCTTCTCCCATCTAGGGGGAAGGTCAAGGAAGCATAAGAAGAAGAAGCGGCGCTCTCTCCCCCTCTCTCCCGGTGGCGCGGGAACGCCGCCGGGGCCATCATCGCGACAAGGATCTACACCAACAACTTCACCGCCATCATCGCCAACTCTTCCCCCTCTATGCAGCGGTGTAACCCCTCTTTTACCCGCTGTAATCTCGACTTAAACATGGTGCTCAACGCTATATATTATTTCCCAATGATGTATGGCTATCCTATGATGTTTGAGTAGATCCATTTTGTCCTATGGGTTCATTGATGATCATGATTGGTTTGAGTTGCATGTTTTATTATTGGTGATGTCCTATGGTGCTCTCCGTGTCGCGCAAGCGTGAGGGATCCCCGCTGTAATGTTTGTAATATTTTCATGATTTCCTTTTGGTGGGTGGCGTGAGTGACAGAAGCATAGACCTGAGTAACTAGGTTGTTTGCATATGGGAATAAAGATGACTTGATACTTTAATGCTATGCTATGGTTTGGTTTTACCTTAATGATCTTTAGTAGTTGCGGATGCTTGCTAGAGTTCCAATCATAAGTGCATATGATCCAAGAAGAGAAAGTATGTTAGCTTATGCCTCTCCCTCAAATAAAATTGCAATAATGATTACCGGTCTAGTTATCCATTGCCTAGGGACAAATAACTTTCTCGTGACAAAAAGCTCTCTACTGAAATTAACTTAGTTGTGTCTTTATCTAAACAACCCCTAGAATTTATTTACGTGCTCTCTATTATCTTGCAAACCTATCCAACAACACCTACAAAGTACTTCTAGTTTCATACTTGTTCTAGGTAAAGCGAACGTTAAGCGTGCGTAGAGTTGTATCGGTGGTCGATAGAACTTGAAGGAATATTTGTTCTACCTTTAGCTCCTCGTTGGTTTCGACACTCTTACTTATCGAAAGAGGCTACAATTGACCCCTATACTTATGGGTTATCAGGCAGCCGACCTCGAAAGGTAGGCACCCGCGGATACGTCTCCAACGTATCTATAATTTTTGATTGATCCATGTTATTATATATTCTGTTTTGGATGTTTAATGGGCTTTATTATACACTTTTATATTATTTTTGGGACTAACCTATTAACCGGAGGCCCAACCCAAATTGCTGTTTTTTGCCTATTTCAGTGTTTCGAAGGAAAGGAATATCAAACGGAGTCCAAACGGAATGAAACCTTCGGGAACGTGATTTTCAGAACAAACGTGATCCAGAGGACTTGGAGTGGACGTCAAGAAACGAATGAGGAGGCCATGAGGTAGGGGGGCGCCCCCTCCACCCTCGTGGGCCCCTCGTAGCTCCACTGACCTACTTCTTCCTCCTATATATACCTACGTACCCCCAAACCATCAGACACGGAGCCAAAACCCTATTTCCACCGCCGCAACCTTCTGTACCCGTGAGATCCCATCTTGGGGCCTTTTCCGGTGCTCCGCCCGAGAATGAAGTTCTTAATTTTAAACAAAGGGAGGGAGAAAATCTAAAAGATGCTTGGTACAGAATTTGCAATGCGCAAAATAGATCTACAAGGAAGCAATCTACTTCCGTTCTACTTCGCAATTTTTATGTAGGCATCACTCCTTGGAATAGATATATTCTTGATACCATTACCGAAGGAAATTTCTTGGGTAGCCATACTTTTGATTCTTACAATGCTATGATAGATTTGTTTGGCCCACCACTTCTTCTGGTTAATGGAATTACTTTAACTTTGGAACATGTGATGCAACGGCTTGAAATTATTGGAAATAAAGTTGCTACCATAGAGTTGATTGAAAATTTGGAGAGAAAGATCCACAACCAGGTTACCCAATACGGATCTAAGGTAGGAGTTGCTCTTAATTTTTTTAAAGAAAAGGAACCTATCGTTAATGAAAAGATAGATCAAGATTCCACTAGAATTGATAAAATTGAGGGTATTATTACCAACCTAGGGTCTGCTTTTTCTTCCATGAAAAACACTCCTTCTAGTTCTAAGATCACCAAATTAATATATGTTCCTAAAAATAACGGTGAAACTTCTAGTAAGGGGAATGCGGACCTCAAATCCATAAGTGTTCACCCCAACTTTCTTGGTATCCTTAAGGAACCTTTTGCTACAAATGATTTGCTTGATTTTGTGCCCAGGAGTTTAATAATTAATAAAAAGAAAGATACTCCTAGGGGTTATAGGTGTCTTATTGAAGAATTGCCTACCAAAGATGGCAATACCTAGATATATCCTTGCTTTTATGCCTAGCTAGGGGTGTTAAACGATAGCGCTTGTTGGGAGGCAACCCAATTTTATTTTAATTTTCTTGCTTTTTATTTATGTTTAGTAATAAATCTTTGATGTATCCTCTGGTTAGATGTGTTTTTATGTTTTCATTAGTGTTTGTGCCAAGTGAAACCTATAGGATCTTCTTGGATGATGGTTATTTGATCTTGCTGAAAATTCCAGAAACTTTATGTTCACGAAAACAATTGTTTAAAATAACCAGAGCGTGATAAAATATTTATTCCAATTGCATCAGATTAATAAACAAATTATTTAGGTCGTCCTATTTTGGTATATTTTTTTGAGTTCCAGAAGTTTGCGTTAGTTACAGATTACTACAGACTGTTCTGTTTTGGACAGATTCTGTTTTTCGTGTGTAGTTTGCTTATTTTGATGAGTCTATGGATAGTAAAATAGTTTATAAACCATAGAGAAGTTGGAATACAGTAAGTTTAACACCAATATAAATAAATAATGATTTCAATGCAGTACCTTGAGGTGGTGTTTTGTTTTCTTTCGCTAACGGAGCTCACGAGATTTTCTGTTAAGTTTTGTGTTGTGAATTTTTCAAATTTTGGGTAAAGATTTGATGGATTATGGAACAAGGAGTGGCAAGAGCCTAAGCTTGGGGATGCCCAAGGCACCCCAAGGTAAATCCAAGGACACAAAAAAGCCAAAGCTTGGGGATGCCTTGGGATGCCCCGGAAGGCATCCCCTCTTTCGTCTTCGTCCATCGGTAACTTTACTTGCGGCTATATTTTTATTCACCACATGATATGTGTTTTGCTTGGAGCGTATTGTACGATTTGAGTCTTTGCTTTTTAGTTCACAACAATCATCCTTGCTGTACACACCTTTTGAGAGAGATTCACATGGTTCACAATTTGTTAGAATACTCTATGTGCTTCACTTATATCTTTTGAGCTATATAGTTTTTGCTCTAGTGCTTCACTTATATCTTTTAGAGCACGGCGGTGGTTTGTTTTATAGAAACTATTGTTCTCTCATGCTTCACTTATATTATTTTCAGAGGTCCTACAAAACAGCATGGTAATTTGCTTAAGTTGTGTGAAATTAGTCCTAATATGATAGGCATCCAAGATTAGTAAAAACTTTCTTATAAGTGCGTTGAATACTAAGAGAAGCTTGATGCTTGATAATTGTTTTGAGATATGAAGATGCGATATTAGAGTCATGCTAGTTGAGTAGTTGTGAATTTGAGAAATACTTGTGTTAAAGTTTGTGATTCCCGTAGCATGCAC
The DNA here is from genome assembly GCF_018294505.1 of Triticum aestivum. NCBI lineage: Eukaryota > Viridiplantae > Streptophyta > Magnoliopsida > Poales > Poaceae > Triticum > Triticum aestivum. Next base: position 174,384,797 of record NC_057796.1, read on the forward strand.
CTATGGTGAACTATTATGTGATGAAGTCGGAGCATGCTTTATTTATTGATTGTCTTCCTTATGAGTGGCGGTCGGGGACGAGCGATGGTCTTTGCCTACCAATCTATCCCCCTAGGAGCATGGGCGTAGTACTTTGTTTCGGTAACTAATAGATTTTTGCAATAAGTATGTGAGTTCTTTATGACTAATGTTGAGTCCATGGATTATACGCACTCTCACCCTTCCACCATTGCTAGCCTCTCTAGTATCGCGCAACTTTCGCCGGTACCATACACCCACCACTACCTTCCTCAAAAAAGCCACCATACCTACCTATTATGGCATTTCCACAGCCATTCCGAGATATATTGCCATGCAACTTACCACCATTCCGTTTACTATGACACATTCCATCATTGTCATATTGCTTTGCATGATCATGTAGTTGACATCGTATTTGTGGCAAAGCCACCGTTCATAATTTTCATACATGTCACTCTTGATTCATTGCATATCCCGGTACTCCGCCGGAGGCATTCACATAGAGTCATATTTTTGTTCTAAGTATTGAGTTGTAATTCTTGAATTCTAAGTAAATAAAGTGTGATGATCATCATTATTAGAGCATTGTTCCAGTGAGGAAAGGATGATGGAGACTATGATTCCCCCACAAGTAGGGATGAGACTCCAGACAAAAAAAAGAAAAAAAGGAAAAAAAAGTGGCCATAAAAAAAGAGAAAAGGCCCAAAAAATGAGAGAGAAAGAGAGAAGGGACAATGTTACTATCCTTTTACCACACTTGTGCTTCAAAGTAGCACCATGATCTTCATGATAGAGAGTCTCCTATGTTGTCACTTTCATATACTAGTGGAAATTTTACATTATAGAACTTGGCTTGTATATTCCATGATGGGCTTCCTCAAAATGCCCTTGGTCTTCATGAGCAAGCGAGTTGGATGCACACCCACTTAGTTTCTTTTGTTGAGCTTTCATACACTTATAGCTCTAGTACATCCGTTGCATGACAATCCCTACTCACTCACATTGATATCTATTGCTGGGCATCTCCATAGCCCATCGATACGCCTAGTTGATGTGAGACTATCTTCTTGTTTTTTGTCTTCTCCACAACCACCATTCTATTCCACATATAGTGTTATGTCCATGGCTCACGCTCATGTATTGCGTCAAGATTGAAAAAGTTTGAGAACATCAAAAGTATGAAACAATTGCTTGGCTTGTCATCGGGGTTGTGCATGACTAAATACTTTGTGTGATGAAGATAGAGCATAGCCAGACTATATGATTTTGTAGGGATAGCTTTCTTTGGCCATGTTATTTTGAGAAGACATGATTGCTTTGTTAGTATGCTTGAAGTATTATTACTTTTATGTCAATATTAAACTTTTATCTTGAATCTTTCGGATCTGAATATTCATACCACAAATAAGAGAATTACATTGAAAATTATGCTAAGTAGCATTCCACATCAAAATTTTTGTTTTTATCATTTACCTACTCGAGGACGAGCAGGAATTAAGCTTGGGGATGCTTGATACGTCTCCAATGTATCTATAATTTTTTATTGTTCCATGCTATTATATATTCTGTTTTGGATGTTTAATGGGCTTTATTATAAACTTTTATATTATTTTTGGGACTAACCTATTAACCGGAGGCCCAGCCCAAATTGCTGTTTTTTGCCTATTTCAATGTTTTGAGGGAAAGGAATATGAAACGGAGTCCAAACGGAATGAAACCTTCGGGAACATGATTTTCGGAACAAACGTGATCCAGAGGACTTGGAGTGGACGTCAAGAAACGAACAAGGAGGCCACGAGTCAGGGGGGCGCGCCTACCCCCTGGCGCGCCCTCCACCCTCGTGGGCTCCTCGTAGCTCCAGCGACCTACTTCTTCCTCCTATATATACCTACATACCCCCAAACCATCAGACACGGAGCCAAAACCCTATTTCCACCATCGCAACCTTCTGTACCCGTGAGATCCCATCTTGGGGCCTTTTCCGGTGCTCCGCCAGAGGGGGCATAGATCATGGAGGGCTTCTACATCAACACCAGAGCCTCTCCGATGATGTGTGAGTAGTTTACCTCAAACCTTCGGGTCCATAGTTATTAGCTAGATGTCTTCTTCTCTCTCTTTGGATCTCAATACAAAGTTCTCCTTGATTCTCTTGGAGATCTATTTGATGTAACTCTTCTTTTGCGGTGTGTTTGTCGAGATCCGATGAATTGTGGGTTTATGATCAAGATTATCTATGACCAATATTTGAATCTCCTCTGAATTCTTTTATGTATGATTGGTTATCTTTGCAAGTATCTTCGAATTATCAGTTTGGTTTGGCCTACTAGATTGATCTTTCTTGCAATGGGAGAAGTGCTTAGCTTTGGGTTCAATCTTGCGGTGCTCGATCCCAGTGACAGTAGGGGAAACGACACGTATTGTATTGTTGCCATCGAGGATAAAAAGATGGGGTTTATATCATATTGCATGAGTTTATCCCTCTACATCATGTCATCTTGCTTGAAGCGTTACTCTGTTCTTACGACCTTAATACTCTAGATGCATGCTGGATAGCGGTCGATGTGTGGAGTAATAGTAGTAGATGCAGGCAGGAGTCGGTCTACTTGTCACGGACATGATGCCTATATACATGATCATCCCTAGATATACTCATAACTATGCTCAATTCTATCAATTGCTCGACAATAATTCGTTTACCCACCGTAATACTTATGCTATCTTGAGAGAAGCCACTAGTGAAACCTATGGCCCCCGGGTCTATTTTCCATCATATTAATCTCCCGTTAACAAGCTATTTCTGGCGCCGTTTATTTTGCTTTCTTTACTTTTAGTCTTTATCATAAAAATACCAAAAATATTATCTTATCATCTCTATCAGATCTCATTCTCGTAAGTGGTCGCGAAGGGATTGACAACCCCTTTATTGCGTTGGTTGCGAGGTTCTTATTTGTTTGTGTAGGTGCGTGGGACTTGAGCGTGGCCTCCTACTGGATTGATACCTTAGTTCTCAAAAACTAAGGGACATACTTACGCTACTTTAATGCATCACCCTTTCCTCTTCAAGGGAAAACCAATGCAGTGCTCAAGAGGTAGCACCCGCCAACACGGAACGCAGGCTCGTCGACGTTGAGGCCGCTGCACCCACCGATCTGGCGGGGATCGTCGAGAGGCCGTCCCACGACGACGCGCGCGTCTCCCCGCCGCCTATCCTCCGGGGTTCGCTGTTGGCCCGGACGTGCTCGAGGGTCGGAAGAGGCCATCGAGATGTCATCAGGATCTGGATCTTGCTGCGCCCGCGCCTGCTGCCATGGTGGGGGCTACACGGTGGGGACAGCCCCTTCCGTTCGGCCAGCAGTACGAGCAGTCGTCGTCACTTGGTGAGGTCGTGGCGGGCCAACGCACCGCGAGCCCCCAGCCTCAGCGAAACCGAGCAGACTTTGGATGGTGGCATGCCATTCATCCATTTGCTCGGCTGCTGGCGGGAACCTCAATAGCAGCTAGGCCCACGCCATAGCCTCCGTGGCTGTGCTTGGCATGGAAGTTGATGATCTCGATCACATCGTCGCCTGGCTCCTGACGGTGCCCACGGTGGCGGCGGCGGTGGCGCGCCCGCGCTGTGGTCGGGCGGCCACCTGGGCAACGGTGGCGTGCCTGCGCTAGGGTGGGGCGGTCACCTGGGCAGCGGGGTCGGGCGATGATGGCGCTCGAGGGTTCGCAGCTCCGTCGGGTGCAGTGGTTGGGTCGACTTGCCTGGGAGGAGACACACGTGCCGTGACCACCTCCGTGGCAGGGACGACCGGAGGGCGGTGGTCCATCCTGGACCGAGCGTCGTTGTTGTGGTTGCGCCCGTCGATGGGAGCAGGGGATGTAAGCCGGGTCACCCTCCCGTCCATACCTTGCGGAGCTTGACCGTCGAAACGCTGCTGAAGATGTTCTCCTCTGACACCTTCAGCCCCCGTGTCAGCCACAGGGGGAGTGGCGATGGCGCCACCTGCTCCTGCCACGCCCCCAGCAGAGCTCACGTCCTCACTTGTCCCCGCATCCCCCGCGGCACCTGAGGTCGCGGGCGGCAAAGCCTTCGAGGTAGATGGCTGGGCCAAAGGGCCGGACTTCTTCTTCTTGGGCTCCATGGTCGATGGCGTCGTCGAAGACGAAGATGTCGACGAAGATGATGCGCTGCGCACGCTTTTAGGTTCACACAAGCAAGCCCCCTACCTGGCGCGCCAAAGATGTCACTGGATATCCGCGGCCACCTATGTGACCGGGCGGCCCCTTGCTGGTTCGGTGGGGGAAGTCGCATTGCACAAAGAGCAGACCAGCGCGCGGCAGCATGACAGAGAGCACACAAGCAATTTACCCAGGTTCGGGCCGCCGCGAGGCGTAAGACCCTACTCCTGGTTTGGTGGATTGATGGTGGAAATGAACGTGGTGGTGCCTGGTACACTTGCCCGACAAGGCATGCCTCAGGGCTACGGTGTCCACAAGCTTATGGTGGCTTGGGTTTGTCAAGTTTCCAACCCTCTAACCCCCTCCTACGATTGCCATGGGCCTCCTTTTATTGATTAAGGGGTCAGCACAGTGGTAAAACAGTCATTACCCACTGATATGATAGCAAACAGAGCTATCATACCTAACCCTACGGGCTGACAGGGTGCATTAAATGCACCGCTCAATGTCACATCACTAGCTACCCGGCAAGGCCTGCCGGGCTTATCTTGCCAGCTCCGCGTCTATTCTCTGCTGGACGGGTGTCACCTGTGGGTTTCTTTTGTAGGAGATGGCTGCCATGTGGCAAATGTTGCCACTTAATCACCTTGCGGCTTGACACGGCACTGATTGACGGCGTGGGTCGTACTTGCGCGGTTTGCGGCGTGGTTCAGGCCCCACAAGTACCGGCAGGCGCTACCAGGGAGTCTTGGTGGCTTGCTTCTGGTGGTGGCCTGGCCCCTTGCTAGGCTCGCCTGCCTGGCGAGGGAGGCCCTTCTCTTGCCGATATCCTATTCCTTTGGCTCGATCTTGATCTCTCTGAGCTGCATGTTCGTTCTTTAAGTCTCTTGGTTCTTCAATCTCTGTCCTGAGCTGGTGCTTCAATCTTAATCTTGTGCCTGTGCACAGTTGGGCAACATACCCGGGGTCTGTTGCACCGACAGGGCTGCGGACAAGGCGAACGGTGCGAGCCATGCGAGCGCCACGGCGGGCGTCCGGTGCAAGTAAAGCGTAGAGGGCCTCTGCCCACTCCTGGCGAGGAATGGGGGTACTGAAGGGATGTGTACCCAGCTGTGACGCCCTGTCGACAGCAGGGAAGCGTCGATGGATCCGCTCTTGCTGTGTGGCACGCCGAGCCTCTCGCTCAGGGGCGCTCCAACGGTCTTGCCGTGCGGCAAGCCGCAGTCTATCGGCGCGGGCGCTGTCGGATTCAGGGCTCCGCAGACCCAAAGGAAGGTTCGAACTTTGGGGCGTGTGCGAAGAGCTCAACCTCACCAGCCAACCGGTTCGTCGCCCCTATCGGTGTTCTGGGATCAGGGGTGCCCAGACTTGCCTGCCTGCGGGCTTGTGTGTGGCTCCACCAACGGCCTGGTACAGCCCAGCTTCAGCAGCAACCACTCAAGACCCTCGCGAGGGGCCGAGCCTGGCGAGGCGGACGACACCAAGGCCTCCTCAGGGGGCAACCTCACTAGGATGGCTCCCGAGGAGCGGAGATATCTATGCAAGGAGCACCTCGCGAGGCTCACGTGACATGAGCCATGACGGCCAACGCCTGGCTGGCACCAGCGGGCGCAGTATACCAGTTTCCCCTTTGGTGCTAAAGGGGCAGGCGCAGGCGAGGAGTTTCGAGGCATCATGCAAATGTTTCCGTATCAGTGCAACGAGACCAAGACCAGCGGGACGGCAGGATGGAGGTCACTGTCGGTGTCAAAACCGGCGGATCTCGGGTAGGGGGTGCCGAACTGTGCGTCTAAGGTCGATGGTAACAGGAGACAGGGGACACGATGTTTTCCCAGGTTCGGGCCCTCTCTATGGAGGTAATACCCTACTTCCTGCTTGATTGATCTTGATGAATATGAGTATTACAAGAGTTGATCTACCACGAGATCGTAATGGTTAAACCCTAGAGGTCTAGCTTGTATGATTATGATAATGGGTCTATCCGGTCTAAGTCCTCCGGTTTATATAGACACCGGGAGGATCTAGGGTTACACAAGGTCGGTTACAAAGAAAGGAATCTACATATTCAGTCGCCAAGCTTAGCTTCCACGCCAAGGAGAGTCTTATCCGGACACGGGTGTAGTCTTCGGTCTTCATATCTTCACAGCCCATCAGTCCGGCCCATGGTTAACAGGCCGGACGCCCGAGGACCCCTTAGTCTAGGACTCCCTTAGTCATCGCAGAGCCCACAGCTGCATCACCCCCAGAGCCTTTGGCAGGCGAAGACCACCTTTTGTTAGAATAGCTTGTAATAGTTGTCTCCATTCAAAATTGGCTGTGGTAGGATCCCTTCACCCCTACATTTGGGAAGAGGACCAGGGCCTCTATAAATAGGACTAGCCACCACCATAACAAGAGATCGGATCATTCAGACCACCCTCACAGTCACAAGCTCACCGAGCTCAAGAACACCTCTCCCTAGGAGGTTGTTCATACCTTGTACTTGTTCATCCTCAGCCTATGAGGCAATCCACCACCACATTAGAGTAGGGTATTACACCAAACGGTGGCCCGAACCAGTATAAACCCCTGTGTCTCTTGTTCTTTGGGTTCGACGATCTAGGCCGTGAGATTGTTGTGCGACCGAACAAGGCAGAGAGAGTTCTTCGTGCGCACCCCAGAGTTAGAACCTCAAGGGTTTGTCGGAACCCAAAATCCGACATTTGGCGCGCCAGGTAGGGGTGCGCCGAAGCTTCGCCTCTCCGCCTGCTTTGTCCTGCTCCCATGGCAGGTGCCACTCCTCCGACTGGGTCGACGTGCGCGCGCGGAGGCGCCGTGGGCATCCGGGCCTTCACCCCCGCCTTGCGGCAAGTGCGGTGGCCGCACAAGTTCAAGCTAGAGATATCGCCTCACTATGATAGCACAGTGGATGCAGCGGCCTTCCTGCTGGTGTACAAGGAGGCCGTTCTCGTAGCCGGAGGCGATGACCAAGTCATGGCCAACTGGTTCCCCATGGCCCTCACTGGCGTGCCGTGCACCTGGTTGCTCAACCTGCCGAGGTCCTCTGTGACCTCCTAGGAGGAGCTGCACAGCCTCTTCATCGTACGCTTTGCGGTGCAGGCGCCCCTGCCGTAGTAGCCCTCCTTGGTGGTTCGCATGCGCCACCCTCGGATCGCCACATCAAGCAGTTCATCCGCCAGATGGGCGCTGCCTGCGTGTAGTAGGGGGCTCCCCCTGGATGGGCGGCGCCCCAGGCCGACCTCACTGTCGACGTCCTGGGAACGGGGGTCCCCAGACTTGCCTGCCTGCGGCCCACGGCGTGGCTCCACCAGCGGCCTGTACAGCCCATCTTCACCAGCAAACACTCAAGACCCTCGCGAGGGGCCAAGCCTCACGAGGCGGACGATGCAAGACCTCCTCAGGGGCGGCCTCATCAGGGTGGCTCGCGGGGGGTGGAGAGATCAAGGCAAGGGACACCTTGCGAGGTTCCTATGACGCATGCCATGACGACTGGAGCCAGGCGCGCGCAGTGTCCTCGTTTCCTCTTTGGTGCTAATGGGGCAAGCGCAGGCGAGGAGTCCCGAGGCATCAGGCAAAGGTTTCCATATCAGTGCAACGAGACCAAGACCAGCAGGACGACAGGATGGGGGTCACCGTGGAGCCCAAGGCGGCGTCACCACCAGAGACTAGCAGGCGAAGACCACCTTTAGTCAGGATAACTTGTACTAGTTGTCTCCCTTCGAATTTTGCCGTTGTTGGATCCGTTCCCGCTCAATATTTGGGGAGAGGACCAGGGCCTCTATAAATAGGACTAGCCACTACAGTAGGAGGCAACTGATCTTGGACGGATCATTAAGATCATCCTCAACCACACACAAGTTCACCGAGCACAAGAGCACCTCTCCTCAGGAGGCTGTTCTTCCCTTGTACTGTTCATCCTCAGCCCAAGAGGCAATCCACCACACCACACTGGAGTAGGGTATTACACCACATCGGTGGCCCGAACCAGTATAAACTCTTGTGTCTCTCTCTCTCTGTGGGTTCGATGCGCTAAGCTTGAGATCGCAGTGAGAGTGAGGGCGTGATTAGGTAGGGAGAGATCTTCGTGCGCACCCCAGTGTTCAAACCTCAAGGGTTTTGCCGGAACCCGAAATCCAACATTTGGCACGCCAGGTAGGGGTGCGCCGAAGCTTTCTTTCCGCCGATCCGCGTCTCGTCGCTTCGTCGCATCCATGGCAGACGCTCATCGAGCTCGCGCTGAGCGCCGGGCTGCCCTCGCCGCCCGCGTCGCTCGGACCGCTCCTGTAGGCGGGCCTCCGCGTCGTTCTTCGTCACCCGCCGCCAAAGCTGCCACCGGCCCGGCAGGGAACAAGCAGTAAGCGTCCTCGTTGCACCCCTCGGTGCGCCGGGACAGCCGCACCGCCACTCCATCGCTAAACCCAGCCGGCTCGTCGTCTCACGCTCGTTGTGCTCCCATGGACGCGTAGGCCGCTCTGCTCATGGCACGGGAGCTCCTGTGCTACCGTCCGGTCGAAGACCTCTAAGAGGACTGGCTGGACCGCATCGCCGAGCTCGTCAGCGCCGCAGGGGGTCCCTCGCGCCATCCCTCTTGCTACCTCGCCCTCCGCCAGCTGCTGGCGACGTGGCTCACGGAACGCCTCCACCACCTCTGCACCAAGACGGGGTCCTGGCGCCAAGGCGCGCGACCCACCGCGTCGGGTGCCCGCGCGAGAAGAAGGAAGCTGCCAAGAAGTTCCCCAGGTGCAAGAGAATGCGCCTGCTGTCACAACCCTTGTCAGTGCATGCATTAGAGTGACTGCATCATGTTTAAATTTCCAGAAACTTTAAATGGGGATGTCAGAACCCCTCAGCACCCCCTTAATCCAACTAGGGTTTACTAAAATCTTATTCAATGAACCTGAAATGCCCTTCTAAAATGTTCATCATCTTTGCCTTGGTCTAGAACCTCTGACAAAAATGGTGCACGCTTTTCTAGGACATCATAAGGTCACTGGATTAAATCATATGTTATTTGCATTTGGACATTTAAATGCTATCAAATATTTTAAATGTCCAAATAATCATAAACTGAAATGTTTACTGTCGGATATATTCCAAAGAGTGGCTTTGAGCAGTTTCATGATTTTTGAGTTAGTTTTAGTATTTTCATTAAAGCCCTAAAGTTACAGAAGAAATAGAAAACAGAAATTAAAAAGAGAGAGAGACTTACCTGGCCTCACCAGCACAGCCCACCTGGCCGGTCCAGCCAGCAGCCCAGCCAACTGGCCCAGCCCACTGGCCTCCTCCTATCGTCTTCCTCCTTGCCAGGAGGACGGGTGCATGCCCGACGCGAGCGCACCACCGTGCGGCCACCTCCACCTTGCCTGGCTGGCCCACCCATCGCCCTGGACATCCCTCGCGACGCCACGCACCCCCTGAACCTCTCTCACTCATCCCGAGCTCCTCTCCCTCCTCTGGCTCTCCTCTCGCACGCACTCGAGAGCCATCGTCGCTGCCGCTCGCTGTTGTCGTGGCCACAAGCCACTGCCTCGCCTCGCCGATGCGCTCAGAAGCTTCGCCTCGACCCCCTCTTCCTCCCCACCGAGCCACGCCCTGCCGGAATGCCCTGCAGCATCGTCCCTGACCTTGTCTTCAACCTCTGGCCGCCGGCTACCTCACCGGGGATTCGCGAGCTCCAGCCCGTCCCCGGGCTCGCCGTTACCTCTGCTGGAATCGCCGTGAGCCCCTGCCCCTTTCCCCTCTCTCCTCGTGCTCGTCAGCGCCTCCTAACCACCGTGCCCATCGGATCCAATAGCTCCTCGCTGCCGGCCATGTCGCCACCTGCGGCTACGACCCTGCAAGCACGCATCCAAGCTCACCACTGAACTCACAGCACCCACACGAGCCTAAGGCGCCCATCCGTGGCTCCTGCCATGCCCTGCATCGTCGGTTTCGTTGATGCCCGAACTCCGGTGATCCGCAAAAGAGCTCGCCACCGTCAGCTCCGTCCACCCCAGCACCTCCCACCACCACCGTTCGACGCACGCCACTCCGCTTGTTCGAACACAACAAGCCGCGCCTGAATTGGTGCCCTGTGGCTCAATTCCGACGCCCTCCACTGCGTCTGGCCTCGCCGGCGTTGAGTCACCGGTGGGTTTGACCCCGCTGACCCGGGTTGACCCTGATTTGACCTCCCCTGGGTCCTGACGTGTGGGCCCAGGCCCCTGTTTAATTAGTGTTAGGTTTAATTAGTGTTAATTAACTTAGTTAACTAGATGAACCACTGGCATGTGGGCCCCGCACTACTGACAGTTTAGTTAGGGCTAGTTTAGCACTAATTAACTCAATTAGTTAACTGAGTCACTGACCAGCGGGCCCCACGGGTTAGGTTTGACCTGGCCGAGCCAGTTGACTTGCTGACGTCACACCGACGTCATGCTGACGGAAGTAATCCATTTATGGAATTTAAATAAATCTTAAATGATTTATCTATTTCAGAAAAATAACCAAAACTTCTAAAATTCATAGAAATTAATCTGTAACTCCAAATGCAAAGATTTATATATGAAAATTGATCAGAAAAATCCAACTCTTTCCATCTGTAATGGTTTCATGCATGTCAGAACACTTTAACCTTGCTGTTTAAGTGAAACAAGCTAATGCATTAATATGACTTCATATCATGGGCTTTCATTTGAATCTTTGATTCAAATGGACTCCAACCAACCTGTTTTAGAATGCATTAGCCAAAACACACCCATATTGCCATGTCATAGCATGCATCATATTGTTGCATATTGCCATGTGATGATTGTGTTCCGATGTGTCTTTCGTGGTAGGTTCTGCCTCCGAGGATACCCACGAATATCCGACTGAAGGGCAGTATCCTACTACCACTCCATCAGGCAAGCAAAAACCCCTTGTTCATTCCGATACAATCCCACTCTCTTGCTCCTGCTCTCTTTTACTGCATTAGGAGAACAACGATTCATCTGTTACTTGCTGCGGTAGTTGAACCCCTTATCCTCAGCATGACCTGTCATTGCCACAGTAAATAGATGAAACCCACTAGCATGAGTAGGAGTTGTTTGAGCCCTGATGTGCCTACTCATCCATGCTTGTTTGTTGTGCCTGCTATTGCTTAGAGTTGTGTCAGGTCTCATTCATCGAGGATGAATCAGAGGTGTGTGAACATGTCCTACTGTTGAGAGCTAAGTGTGTGAACACGATTTGGTAAAGGTATCGGTGAGAGGCCATGTAGGAGTACATGGTGGGTTGTCTCATTGAAACCGTCCTCAGGAACTGAGTTCTGTGTTTGTGATCCATGAACAGCTACTACCACACGTTGGGCCCTTAAATATGACCCCGCTCGACTTATTAACCGCCCTTGTCCTCTATCCAGGAGTTGCAAGTAGTTTCTGGTGTTTGTAGTATGCTGGAGGCCGTGCGCAGCGCTGACCCGATGGGTGGGCTGTGATGCTGTAGGCACGTGGCACGGTGTACCGGGCGCCCGTTTGGTGTCTCGGGAACCCTGCACACATCATTTGGGGCTGTGAGCGAAACCCCGACCGGATCTCCTCGCGGATGGAACCCGAATAGGCGATAAACCTCGACTAGAGACTTGTGTGGTTTGTTAGGTCGTGGTCTACACCCACGTCGGCTTTCGCTTGAAGTCTGCCGAGCACATGTCGTGTGCACATGCTAAGTGGTGGAAACATGTGTGAAGAAGTACACCCCTGCAGGGTTATAAATGATCTATTCGAATAACCGCGTCCACGGTAAAGGACTTCTGGGTTGCCTGTACAGTTCATAGACAAGTGAAAGTGGATACTCTAAAACTCACAAGATAAGCGTGAGTGCTATGGATGGCCTTCTCGTAGGGAGACGGGAGCAGATCCATAGTGGTGTATTGATATGGTGAATATGTGGACTCGTGTGCGCCACCTCAAAAGAGTTACTTGCAGTCGTAGTTTAGGATACCCACCGAGTCAAAACTGGCTTGCTGCAGTTAAACTCCACCACCCCTTTATTGATACCGATGCATATGTAGCTAGTTCTGATGTAAGTCTTGCTAGGTACATTTGTACTCACGTTTGCCTATTTTATGTTTTGCAGAGAGACGTCAATCTTGCTAGTAGTTCCGTGTGGACTTCGATGTTTAGCTTGATACCTCAGCTACGATCTTGTGCCCTCGGCAGGATCTGGTACATAGTCAGGCTTCTTAGCCTTTTTCATTTGTAGATGTCTGTACTCAGACATGTTAAGCTTCCGCATGTGCTTTGACTTGTATGCTCTAAATGTTGGGTCATGAGACCCATGCTTGTAATATCTCGCTCCTCGGAGCATAATGAATAAATACTTTGAGTCGTAGAGTTTTGTTGTGATGCCATGTTGTATTTACACATATCGAGCATATTGTGTGTATGATTGAAATGCTTGGTATGTGTGGGATCCGACAACCTAGTTGTTTATCCTTGGTAGCCTCTCTTATGGGGAAATGTAGTCTTGTGCTTCCATGAGCCATAGTAGTCCGCTACAGCCCGGTTCACTGGAGTCCTGCTAGCTCAGCACTACTGCTCCGGAACACTTGACTGGCCGGCATGTGATTCACTTTGTTCCTGTGTCTGTCCCTTCGGGGAAATGTCACCCGGTGACATCCGGAGTCCTGCCTTGCCTGCTATAGCCCGGTCCACCGGAGTCCTGTTAGCCCAGTGCTATAGCCCGGATTGGCACGCTGCTGACCGACATGCTCGATTTTGATTCATGTATGCCTGTCCCCATAAGCTAGTGCCACTTTGGGTTCATGACTAGTCATGTCGGCCCGGGTTCTCTGTCATATGGATGCTAGCGACACTATCATATACGTGAGCCAAAAGGCGCAAACGGTCCCGGGCCATGGTAAGGCGACACCCGGGGGAATACCGTGCGTGAGGCCGCAAAGTGTTATGAGGTGTTACCGGCTAGATCGATGTGACTTGTAATCGGGGTCCTGACAGCTTTGGTATCAGTGCTTGACTGCCTGTAGGATTACCAAGCCAAACTGGTCGAAGTTGAGTCTAGAAATGCTTTAGTTATATAAGGGAATTCATTGTGGAAGGGAACGTAAGGCTCTTGTTACTCCTTTACCTTATGTCCCTCTGATGTGAGTCGTCCTCTTCTTTTCTATGGGGATTAAGAACTAGGCCTTCTCATCTCTCTATCAGGTTCACGTGTTACTAATCCGTAGAATTTTAGGTTTGTCGGTTCCGGGCCTCAGTTCAGTTTCTACTATTTTTTAGTATGTTGTCAATTGAATCAGACCCTTGATATGTGATGCTGAGTGCTCATGCCACTATTTTGCAGGATATCTCAAATCTTTTTGAGCATTTACAGCCATTATGCTGTCCGACTCATCCTAGGTTTCTAGATAGTCTGATGCACTTGCAATCATTCCTCCATGTTCCTGATGTCCATTTGGGCCAGATTAATCACACTAATCGGTGAGTTGAGGTACTCTGTTGCCCCGACATATATGTTGGAGCTATTATTATGACCCTAGGTGCTTTAGTTAGTCACCCAGTAATCTAGCCATGTTTTGTGTTCCAGGTGTGATGATTCTGGCCACCATTCTCGAAAGCATCTCGTGATTCCATTTGTAGTGGGTATTCTACTCTTGTGTTCTTGACCCAAGATTCACTCTACTTACCTCGTGTTGATAGTGTTGCTCGTACCTTTAGGATATTAGTAACCTTTGCGATAGTCCTCGAGGTCTGTGGTATTTCCTTCTTCCAAATACCATGAACTGCTTATGGCAGAAGTTCTTTTGAACCAAAAGATCACAACCAGAGTGTTCTTGACGAGTTCTCGATTCTATGCTGTGACTCTGTTAGTTCTACCTTCTCTGCATGGGTTATCCAAAAGAAACCTGTCGAACTTGATTCGACATACTAATCTATGCATCCACAACTCAGAAAGTTATATGTTCCTTTGAGTTGTCCCTCTTTAGTTGTATTCTGACCCTCGTCTATCAATTGATAGTCCGGAGTAGTTGTGCATTCATATTATCGATGCTTATTATTCTCGTGGTCCGTCGAGCCGTTCTATTTCAGAATGACTAGGAGAAACAAACTCCAGTACCTCATCCATATCTAGGATTGGGTCAAAGCAGTTGTATTCCGCAGATCAAAATGCCAATCAAGCTTTTGATTCTGTTCTACTCTGAAGTATTGCCCTCTTTATGTCAGGAATATCATAGGAATTGGACAACCTCCTATGAACTCTTGATACAATGATACTTCTCGCCATCATCGTTCATTCCTCGGTCTCCGTGTTATTGTAACCGGAATGCCGACAAGTGAATCGTGATGTGTGAAATCAATACTCCTAGAAACCCTTTGCTTTGTAGTTAAAGGACAATATTCCCATCCTTAGCGTGTTGGTTATTGAATTATCATCCTAGGACTGATCGTGCTACCTAGTCCATTTGTGTTGGTGCACCCTTCGATCGATGTGTTAGGATTTTATCAAACCCGTGCTCTTTTGATCACATCGTCTTGCCTTGAAAGCAAGATTGATCTCAAGCTTAGTAACATGTCGGTGGTTCGTGATTTTCTGAATATCTTCTCGGAAGTATTTCCAGGTTGTCCCCTGACCGCTATGTTGAGCTCGTGATCAAGTTGGTTTCTTGTAACCAACCCTTCTCCAAGAATCTGTGTTGCATACCCTTGAGCTAGTTGGTTAAGCTAGACAACAACTTGGAGAGTTGGAAGATAAAAGCTTGCCCGACCTAGCTCATCCCTAAGGGATATCTTGTATCTATGTTGAAGAAATATGGTATTTTCATCAATTGATCCTCGTGATCAGTTAATGGACCTATCATCTTATCCAAACTTTGACTTGAGTGTGAGCTATCATCAGGTCAAATCAGAACCAATGATATTCATAATGTTGTCTTACTCGTGGTTGATCCCTCGAGCATACACCATTATATCGTTCGGTCTGACCAATGCTATCACCGTGTTCACCTAATTATGGAACTCCATCTATAGGGAAATCTTGGTGACTTGTTGTTGAGCCCATCAGCAACATTTTATCTCGTCCATGATTCATGTTGAACATTAAATAGTGTTGGAAACTTTTAAAGCATTGCCTTCGTGTTCCGTTCATGAAGCATATGCTCGGGTGAAAGAAGTGACTTCCTCTAAGACATGTGCATTGATGCAAGTTGCCGCCGTGAATTCGAGAAAGTCAATGTTGTTTCCTCTGGAATCATCCCAAGTCAGCCATGCACGTGTAAAGTATTCTGTGGTATGTTAGACTGATCATCTTTGTTCCATATGAATTCCTCGCACACAAACCACTGAGTGATTTGTTCAACGTAAAGAAGTCTAATTTAAGTGCACAAGACTTTGATATCCTCGATGATGGTTTCCCACCTGAACCCGGTAGTATTTTTATTATAAGACTACTATGTGGTCATGCTTGTCTGGGACAGCGTGTTCACATGTTGTAGCAAAACCTGCTCATGTTTTGGAGCTTGCTACCGTAGTTCATTTCCTGAGAATCTTGCAATGTCATCTCGTCGATTTGTGTTACAATCCTTCCTTTCAGACATGATGAGTCTGGAATATCCTGACACCAACCAGATCTGAATCTCAGACAGATATGATGGTTGGAGCATTTCCCAAGAACTATAATATTGGTCTCTCTGTAACCCGGTAAAGTGGATGTCGTGGCCGACACACCCAGCCGGAAGATCTATCATTGTAGTATCTTGATTGAGGAAGTGGGCCACCTCCCCATAAGGATTTCGTAAGATTTACTCCAGTAGTTGTTCCTTATGGATTCTGGTGCTCCCGAAGTCTGACCTTTTACTTGATGTTCTAGATACCAAACCATATCTATAAATGGGGTACGCTGGCACATCAAGGAGAACATTAGAAGCGGAGTGCTAAATGTCTCTCGGTCGATCATCCAGATTTCGTTCCCTTGGCCTCGCTAAGGTGAAATCTGAGAAAGTGATGTCTTGCTTTGCATCTGCATTGTCCATCACTATTCATCATGGTAGTAAGATTTGATGCCAGGATCCACGGCATGGATGTTGGCAAGACCTTGATGACTATGGAAATTCTCAATTTCTTGAGAGCACACTCAGTCACTAGGTTATATCCTCGGTATCAATTGGAATGTGCCTTCCGTTGCCGAGTTGTTCAATAACCATAGTATCCTTCCCGATCTGAGTATGCCATTCCTTCGAACTCCTGAAACGATCATTTGTGAATTGCCTTAGGCTGGTATAGAGAGTATCAATGATCTCTGTATCAAAAGTAATTCTTTTCGCCACTTAAGGGAATAATTCTATGAGTCACCTTCCCCGAGGTGCCCTGTTATTGGTTCATGACAATTATCTCCTCGTAACTTTGAAACCTTGCACCATCTTACTCAAGCGTGGAATTGCTACCTACTAACTTGAATCTTCGTCATCTGACTTCCATCACCCTAATATGAACTTTGTGTCTCAGTTCAAGAGATGTTCAACGTCTCATTCCGTTAGTTGATCGTGAGTTGCTCGGTCTTTAAGAAGATCGATTCCTAGAGTTTCTTTCTGTCATCATCGTGTTGGGAAAAGATCTCGAAGGCAAAGACGTCAAGATCAATATGATGCATCGAATCAACATCTTCGAGAATGCAATGGATTTTGGAGTTTGTGCCAGTTCCATGTTCCCTCTTTTCTTACCTCACGTCTTGAATCTCGGGACGAGATTCTTGTTTAGTGGGGGTGAGTTGTCACAACCCTAGTCAGTGCATGCATTAGAGTGACTGCATCATGTTTAAATTTCCAGAAACTTGAAATGGGGATGACAGAACCCCCAGCACCCCCTTAATCCAACTAGGGTTTACTAAAATCTTTTTCAATGAACCTGAAATGCCCTTCTAAAATGTTCATCATCTTTGCCTTGGTTTAGAACCTCTGACAAAAATGGTGCACACTTTCTAGGACATCATAAGGTCACTGGATTAAATCATATGTTATTTGCATTTGGACATTTAAATGCTATAAAATATTTTAAATGTCCAAATAATCATAAACTGAAATGTTTACTGTTGGATATATTCCAAACAGTGGCTTTGAGCAGTTTCATGATTTTTGAGTTAGTTTTAGTATTTTAATTAAAGCCCTAAAGTTATAGAAGAAATAGAAAACATAAATTAAAAGAGAGAGAGAGACTTACCTGGCCTCACCTGCGCAGCCACCTGGCTGGCCCAGCTAGCAGCCCAGCCAACTGGCCCAGCCCACTGGCCTCCTCCTGTCGTCTTCCTCCTTGCCAGGAGGACGGGCGTGTGCCCGACGCGCGTGCACTGCCGTGCGGCCACCTCCACCCTGCCTGGCTGGCCCCCCATCGCCCTGGACCTTCCTCACGACGCCACGCAGCCCCTGAACCTCTCTCACTCTCTCCCCGAGCTTCTCTCCCTCCTCTGGCTCTCCTCTCGCACGCACCCGAGAGCCATCATCGCCGCCGCTCGCTGTTGTCGTGGCCACAGCCACTGCCTCGCCTCGCCGATGCGCTCAGAAGGTTCGCCTCGACCCCCTCTTCCTCCCCACCGAGCCACGCCCCACAGAAAGCCCTGCAGCGTCGTCCCCGACCTTGTCTTCAACCTCTGGCCGCCGGCGACCTCACCGGGGATTCGCGAGCTCCAGCCCGTCCCCGGCCTCGCCGTTGCCTCTGTTGGAATCGCCGTGAGCCCCTGCCCCTTTCCCCTCTCTCCCCGTGCTCGTCCGCGCCTTCTAACCACCATGGCCATCGGAGCCGATAGCTCCTCGCCGTCGGCCATGTCGCCACCGCGGCTATGGCCCTGCAAGCACGCGTCCAAGCTCACCACTGAACTCACTGCACCCCCACGAGCCTAACGCGCCCATCCGCGGCTCCTGCCATGCCCTGCATCGTCGGTTCCGTCGATGCCCGAAGTCCGGCGACCGCAAAAGAGCTCGCCGCCGTCAGCTCCGGCCACCCCAGCACCTCCCACCGCCACCGTTCGACGCGCGCCACTCCACTCATTCGAACGCAACAGGCTGCGCCGGAATTGGTGCCCCGTGCCTCGAATCCGATGCCCTCCGCCGCGTCTGGCCTCGCCGGCGTCGAGTCGCTAGTGGGTTTGACCCCGCCGACCCGGGTTGACCTCCCCTGGGTCCTGACGTGTGGGCCCAGGCCCCTGTTTAATTAGTGTTAGGTTTAATTAGTGTTAATTAACTTAGTTAACTAGATGAGCCACTGGCATGTGGGCCCCGCACTGCTGACAGTTTAGTTAGGGCTAGTTTAGCACTAATTAACTCAGTTAGTTAATCGAGTCACTGACTAGCGGGCCCCACAGGTCAGGTTTGACCTGGCCGAGCCAGTTGACTTGCTGCGTCACACCAACGTCATGCTGATGCAAGTAATCCATTTCTGGAATTTAAATAAATCTTAAATGATTTATTTATTTCAGAAAAATAACCAAAACTTCTAAAATTCATAGAAATTAATTTGTAACTCCAAATGCAAAGATTTATATATGAAAATTGATCAGAAAAATAAACTCTTGCCATCTGTAATGGTTTCATGCATGTTAGAACACTTTAACCTTGTTGTTTAAGTGAAACAAGCTAATGCATTAATATGACTTCATATCATGGGCTTTCATTTGAATCTTTGATTCAAATGGACTCCAACCAACCTGTTTTAGAATGCATTAGCCAAAACACACCCATATTGCCATGTCATAGCATGCATCATATTGTTGCATATTGCCATGTGATGATTGTGTTCCGATGTGTCTTCCGTGGTAGGTTCTGCCTCCGAGGATACCCACGAATATCCGACTGAAGGGCAGTATCCTACTACCACTCCATCAGGCAAGCAAAACCCCCTTGTTCATTCTGATACAATCCCACTCTCTCGCTCCTGCTCTCTTTTACTACATTAGGACAACAACGATTCATTTGTTACTTGCTGCGGTAGTTGAACCCCTTATCCTCTGCATGACCTGTCATTGCCACAGTAAATAGATGAAACCCACTAGCATGAGTAGGAGTTGTTTGAGCCCTGATGTGCCTACTCATTCATGCTTGTTTGTTGTGCCTGCTATTGCTTAGAGTTGTGTCAGGTCTGATTCATCGGTGATTAATCGGAGGTGTGTGAACATGTCCTACTGTTGAGAGCTAAGTGTGTGAACACGATTTGGTAAAGGTATCGGTGAGAGGCCATGTAGGAGTACATGCTGGGTTTTCTCATTGAAACCGTCCTCAGGAACCGAGTTCTATGTTTGTGATCCATGAACAGCTACTACCACACGTTGGGCCCTTAAATATGACCCCGCTCGACTAATTAACCGCCCTTGTCCTCTGTCCAAGAGTTGCAAGTAGTTTTTGGTGTTTGTAGTATGCTGGAGGCCGTGCGCAGCGCTGACCCGCGGAGTGGGCTATGATGCGGTAGGCACGTGGCACGGTGTACCGGGCGCCCGTTTGGTGTCTCGGGAACCCTGCACACATCGTTTGGGGCTATGAGCGAAACCCCGGCCGGATCTCCTCGCGGATGGAACCCGAACAGGCGATAAACCTGGACTAGAGACTTGTGTGGTTTGTTAGGTCGTGGTCTACACTCACGTCGGCTTTCGCTTGAAGTCTGCCGAGCACATGTCTTGTGCAGACGCTAAGTGGTGGAAACATGTGTGAAGAAGTACACCCCTGCAGGGTTATAAATGATCTATTCGAATAACCGCGTCCACGGTAAAGGACTTCTGGGTTGCATGTACAGTTCATAGAGAAGTAAAAGTGGATACTCTAAAACTCACAAGATAAGCGTGAGTGCTATGGATGGCCTTCTCGTAGGGAGACGGGAGCAGATCCATAGTGGTGTATTGATATGGTGAATATGTGGACTCGTGTGCGCCACCTCAAAAGAGTTACTTGCAGTCGTAGTTTAGGATAGCCACCGAGTCAAAGTTGGCTTGCTGCAGTTAAACTCCACCACCCCTTTATTGATACCGATGCATATGTAGCTAGTTCTGATGTAAGTCTTGCTGGGTACATTTGTACTCACGTTTGCCTAATTTATGTTTTGCAGAGAGACGTCAATCTCGCTAGTAGTTCCGTGTGGACTTCGACGTTTAGCTTGATACCTCAGCTACGATCTTGTGCCCTCGGCAGGATCTGGTAGATAGTCAGGCTTCTCAGCCTTTTTCATTTGTAGATGTCTGTACTCAGACATGTTAAGCTTCCGCATGTGCTTTGACTTGTATGCTCTGAATGTTGGGTCATGAGACCCATGTTTGTAATATCTCGCTCCTCGGAGCCTAATGAATAAATACTTTTAGTCGTAGAGTTTTGTTGTGATGCCATGTTGTATTTACACATATCGAGCATATTGTGTGTATGATTGAAATGCTTGGTATGTGTGGGATCCGACAACCTAGTTGTTTATCCTTGGTAGCCTCTCTTATGGGGAAATGTAGTCTTGTGCTTCCATGAGCCATAGTAGTCCGCTACAGCCCGGTTCACCGAAGTCCTGCTAGCCCAGCACTACTGCTCCGGAACACTTGACTAGCCGGCATGTGATTCACTTCGTTGCTGTGTCTGTCCCTTCGGGGAAATGTCACGCGGTGACATCTGGAGTCCTACCTAGCCTGCTACAGCCCGGTCCACCGGAGTCCTGTTAGCCCAGTGCTACAGCCCGGATTCGCACGCTGCTCACCGACATGCTCGATTTTGATTCATGTATGCCTGTCCCCGTAAGCTAGTGCCACTTTGGGTTCACGACTAGTCATGTCGGCCCGGGTTCTCTGTCATATGGATGCTAGCGACACTATCATATACGTGAGCCAAAAGGCGCAAACGGTCCTGGGCCATGGTAAGGTGACACCCGTGGGAATACCGTGCGTGAGGCTGCAAAGTGATATGAGGTGTTACCGGCTAGATCGATGTGACTTGGAATCGGGGTCCTGACACCTGCGCTCCCAGCTCCACTGCCACAAGACCGCGTGCCGCCTACAACGGCGGTGCGTGGGCGTCAAGGGCAGGCTTTGCATCAGCAAAGAGTCCCGGTGGCCAGCACAGGCTACCGCACCTTCATCCCCGAGCTGCGTAGCATCGCCTGGCCGGGCAAGTTCAAGCCAGACCTGCCTCCTCGCTACGATGGCACCCCCCGACCCCGCGGAGTTCCTGCAGCTCTACGAGGTGAGCATCGAGGTGGCCAACGGCGACGAGAAAGTCATGGCGAACTAGTTCCCCATGGCTCTCAAGGATGGCGCTTGCTTGTGGCTCCTGAACCTGCCCCCGGGCTCGATCTCCTCCTGGAACGAGATGCGCGACCGCTTCGTCGCCAACTTTCATGGCACTCGCGACCGCCCTCCGGCCGCGGGTGACCTGCGCCGTATCAAGCAGCAGCCAGGAGAGACCCTGCGAAGTACATCCAACGCTTCAACAACGTTCGTCTCAAGATCCCCAAGGTGACGGACGAGGCCATCATATTGGCGTTTTCTGATGGCGTCCGCGACGTCAAGATGAAGGATGAGCTCACCATCCACGAGGAGCTATGCATGGCTTTGGAGCTGTTCAACCTGGCGAGCAACTGCGCAAGAGCTGAGGAAGGGCGCCTTTCCCTCCTCGAGCTCCCGGCTACCGACCCCGAGGAGAAGAAAGCCAAGGCTCGCTATGGAGCCAGACACGAAGTGCGGCCGGGATCACGCCGAGTCGTCCAAGAGCAGCCAACCATTCTGCGCCTTCCACAACGTACACAGCCACAACACCAACGATTGTCAAGAGCTCAGGGCCATTCGAGATGGACGCCTCGGTCGACGCCCCGAGCGCAACGACCGGGGCTACAGCCGAGGAGGAGGGCGAGGCGGAGGACGATGGGACGATCATGGCCCCCGCCAGGAGTGGCGCGACCGGCCTCGCGAGGACTGCTGGCAGGATCAGCCTCATGAGGGCGCATGGAGGGATCAGCCTCGCGAGGACCGCCCCCAGGGCAATGCTGGACTTCCTCCGCTGCCGCCACCGCCAAGATCGAACGACGACCACCATCAGGACGAGGGGGCTGGGGCTTCCAAGAACCGCGTGCCATCGCCTGCATCCTGGGCGGAGCTCAAGCCCCGGTCTATCGACGTATCTTCAAGCAGTTTGCTCACGAGGTGAACGCAGCCCTTCCTAGGCTCGAGGCCACGCGCCCGCTCAGGTGGTCCAAGTGCGCCATCACTTTCAGCTCAGCGGACCAGCTCAAGTGCGCGGCCACCGCTAGCGCCCTCCCGATGATCTGCTCACCCGTCATCAGCAACATGCAAGTTACCAAGACCCTCATGGACGGCGGCGCATGGCTTAACGCCCCGTCCGTCGAGATGTTCGACAGCCTCCAAGTGCCATTCGATCAGCTTCAGCCTACCAAGCCATTCTCACGAGTGACCGACGGCTCCACCACCCCGATAGTGCAGGTCCACCTCCCTGTCACCTTCGGACAGCATGACAACTACCGCACCGAGCTCATCGACTTTGACGTTGCTCACATCCATCCTCGGGTATCCGGCCCTAGCGAAGTTCAGGGCGGTGACCCACCACGGCTACAACGTCCTCAAGATGCCAGGAAGTGGCGGGATCATCACCGTCCCCTGCGAAGAAAGAGATGTGGTGTGCTCCCTCAAGCGCGCCTTCCAAGCTGCATCAATCGAAGACCCCGACAACAACACAGCGAAGTACCCTCCTGAGGCCGTCCAAAAGAAGAAGAAGCAGCTACTCCGCACAGGGCCTCAGGGGGACGGCGCCTCAGGCGGTACAACATCAGGATTGGCGCCCGCGCCTGGGGCGCCTTCCTCCCTCGCATAGGAAGGTGCGCCCGGCGCCCTCCTTGGGCAGGGCTCGGGGGCTCTCTTCTAGAGGGCCTCAGACCTGGCCAACATGGACGCGTGCTTTGCGGCATGTTTTCATCAGGAGGACACAGCGCGAGGAGCGCCCGACGCTCAGGATTCATCACCAAGGTGACTCAGGAACTGCAGGATGCAAGAGCCATGCGCGGCAACCGCTGCCCACCTGGCGCAGCTGCCCATCCTGGCGAGCATGGCAGGCTGCGCGTCTGCATCGACATCCAGGGCTCAACAGGGCCGCATCTCAGGAGCTCTTCTAGCCTTCGCGCGTGGGACATTGCGAGGGCCCACCTCACAACTATGTTCGCATGCCGTTCGGCCTGCCGAGCGTGGCAGCCGCCTTCCAGCGCAACCTGCAGAGCATCCTGGCAGCTCAGGAGGCCAGGCACCACGCAGTCCTGGCGGAGATGGAGTCGGTCCTCAAGGAACCGCCCGGACCCGCGAAGCCTCCCGAGGCTCAGGGCCTCGGTGGCTCATGGGGAACTACCCCTTCGCCACGCATCTTCAGCTACCCCAACACCCCTTCGATAATGGAACCAGGTGACATTTTCCAAGTTTATTTAGCTGGGAGCGCCCCCCGGGCTGCATCATTCCCAGGCCACGTGGGTCTCTCCCTGCGGCATGTATCCTTTACGTCTTTAGCTTACACCACTGGGGGCGCCCCTCGGGCTGCATCATCCCCAAGCCGCTCGGGTCCGACCCAGTGGCATGTATCGCTCTCGCATTTACTTGAGCTAGTTTGCCTTTCATGTATAATATATCTATGGTTATCACCTGCTTGATTGTCACCCACCATAGGAGCCGCGCGCCGATCGTATTTCTTCAGGATCCTTCGCATAAGAAGGCTAGGCACGGCGTCTGTGCTCGGGCCCATCCCCGCAGCATCGATAAATCCAACGACTGAGCTCTGTCTGGCGGGCCGGCCCCGTTCACGTCACCTCCTGGGGTCGTTGGTACTTGGCCTTCTCATGCGATAACCTCAGGAGACTCGTTCGGCGCAGGTTGTCTAACCATCTCGCAGGACCACCACAGCCATCAAGAACCAAGACCAGGCGCAACCCACCTTGAGGTAGGGCCTCGTGAGTCCCGCGCTGGCTCACGAGTGTCAAGACACACCTCGTCTAGCCTTGCTGTGCAAGCCACGTGTCAGGGCGGGGCTGTACATGCCCCGGGGGCTCTCCGCAGTAGGGAGTCCCCTCCCACGTACCAGTGGAAGCATCATGCTCCGCGCTGGCCGTCGACACTGCCGAGGAGCGGCTATGCCCGTGCAAGTGCGGAAGTGCTATGCTCCGCGCTGGTGATAAACAACTGAGGGCGGCCTCACGGCCGTATCAACCTCAGGGAGCCCTTGAGCTCAGTGTCTGGCCTCATCGCAACACCTCCCCACGGGAGAGTCGCGCGAGGGGGCTGGGCACGGGGGCTGCGCTCGGGTCACGCCCAAGTGCACGCCACCCTGCCAGGTCTCCTAGACCTGGTCATCGCGTGCCCCTCCCGAGCCGAGCCTCGGCGAGCGCAAAGGTATGAAGGTCGTTTTAGCGTCAAAGGGGACTCCTGAGCATCGCGACTCAGGAGCCTAACTGGCCACGTAGCCCCTCACTCCTTGGGCTCGTCCTGGTGATCCGGACGACCCAACAGCGGTTGAGGTATGCTAGGGGTTGGGCCCTACTGACGTAGAACACTAGACCTATTCCTGCATTTTCTTTCTGTAAGCTATTTGCGCATCAAGGGGGACTCCTGAGCATCGCGACTCAGGAGCCTAACTGGCCACGTAGCCCCTTACTCCTTGGGCTCGTCCTGGTGATCCGGACGACCCAACGACGGCTAAGGTATGCGCGGGGTTGGGCCCTGCCGACGTAGAACGTAAAGCAAATGGGAAGGAAATCTCAAAATCTCAAGCAAATATTACAATGACATATTGTTCTCCCGATACCAAACGCAAGTTTAAATGCCTCCATGAGGCATGGTACATGTTGCAGGAGTTAAGTAGGAAAGGAGCCGCCAGCAAGTCATTCCGTCATCCCTGGAGACCACCGTCGCCTGCAAGGGATGCTTCTTCAACGACGGCGTCGCCTCCACCTGTACCACTAGCCGGAGTTGCAGGATCAGCAGCACCGCCTGTCGAGGGCGCAGGGGCGAAAGCGCGGAACTTCTTCAGCAGGGCCTCCACCTGACCCTTCATGGTTACGGCAGAAGCCGCGCAATCCTCGTCATCCACAAGCTCCTGCAGCTCGTCAAGGCGGGTGGCAGGATCGCGAAGATGGAGGTGGCTGAAGACGCGCGTCAACGCGGCCGAGGAAAGGACGCGGGCTTCTTCCTCTGCCATGGGGCCGATACCGCTCACGACGTCCTCAAGCGCATCAACCAGATAAGGAAGCAGCTGGGCGGGGCCCTCGTTGCGGGCGGCCAGCGGCTCCTCCAAGCCCTTCTCGTAGAGTGACCGCAGCGCTGTCCGAGACCTCTCATGGAGGAGCTTGAAGGCCTCATGGTCCTCAGCCAGGACCGTTGTCTTGGCTTCTAGCTCGGCCTTCTCCGCCTTCAGTTTCTACTCCAGCTCCTCCAGCCGGCCGCGCTCCGTGGCCTGCGCCTTCGCCAACTGCTCCAGCTCGGCATCGCGACCCCTGACGGCGTCCTCTCAAGCCTTCATCTTCTCCTCCTCCGCCTTGCGGCCTCGGGCTTCTTTCGTGTGCTCCCTCCACGCGGTCTCCAGCTTGGCCTCCAGCGACCGGCAGCGGTCCTTGGCGGCCTCGGCATCCTTCAGCGCCACCTCGCGGGCGGCCATAGCTTGGGCGACGGCCTCCTTGTCCTTCTCGGAGTCCGCAGCCGCCTAGCTCAGCATCGCCCGGACAGACACATCGGAATGAAGCCAGCCAGAGACCAGCTCCAGGCGCCTGGCCACCAGGCGATGGTCGGTGCCTTGGAGATCTTCTCGCAGCAGGGTCATCGCAGAAAGAGCGCGCTCCAGAACGTCAGGGGAAGCCAAAGGACCCGGAGGTAGCAGTGCGGCAGAAGGGGGAGGAGGTGACATCATCACCATAGTCTTTGAGGACTGAGGCTCCTGAGCTTTTCGCGATCTCGGCGACCGAGCCAGGCGTTGGCACATCCGGAGCCAGCGGGGCCATGGTGGTTGACTCCTCCCAAGGATGCTCCCCAAGCCTCGTGAGGATGATCGAGCCGGAGAAGCACGAGCGCCATCACTGCCCTTGTCCATGGAGAGGGGTGCGGCCATCATAAGCGATCTGGTCCCAGGCAGCACCGCCTCGTCCTCCTTCCTCCTCTTCACCGCGGGCGTCGGCCTAATTGCACAACGGATAAGCATCAAGGGCAAGCAGCAGAAGCGGGAACAAAACAAGGCAAGAACACTTACTGGTCCAGCACGGCATAGTCCCTCCGCTTCGTAAGCTTGAAGCCTGCGAGCCTCGCAGCCTGAGGCACAGGCGCGCGGGCTCCAAGAGCGGAAGAGGGGGCTGTCGGTGTCAAAACTGGCGGATCTCGGGTAGGGGGTCCCGAACTGTGCGTCTAAGGTCGATGGTGATAGGAGACATGGGACACAATGTTTACCCAGGTTCGGGCCCTCTCTATGGAGGTAATACCCTACTTCCTGCTTAATTGATCTTGATGAATATGAGTATTACAAGAGTTGATCTACCACGAGATCGTAATGGCTAAAACCCTAGAAGTCTAGCCTGTATGACTATGATTATGATTGTTCATCTCTACAGACCTAACCCTCCGGTTTATATAGACACCGGAGGGGACTAGGGTTACACAAAGTTGGTTACAGAGAAAGGAATCTTCATATTTGGTCGCCAAGCTTGCCTTCCACGCCAAGGAGCGTCCTATCCGAACACGGGTAGACTCTTCGGTCTTCGTATCTTCACAGCCCATTAGTCCGGCCCATGGCTAACAGGTCGGACGCCCGAGGACCCCTTAGTCCAGGACTCCCTCAGTAGCCCCCGAACCAGACTTCAATCACGAGGTGTCCGGCGCGGAGAGTCTTCGGCATTGCAAGGCGGGTTCCTCCTCCGATGACTTTAAAACGATGTATTCGGCCTTCCATTTAATGTTGTTCCCCTCGGCTTCTGTGTCTCAATAACTTCAGCTTCCACGTGTCGCGTGAGTGCGAGAGGTCAGGGTGTTTTTACATATAACACCCCGGCCATGTGAGGAGGAGTGTCTATTTAAAGAGATTGGATCTCAGATCCATTCAACACCACGCGAAAAAAATCCTCAGAGCTTGCTAGAAAAGACCACTCCAACATGGCTCGCGCTTCCAGCTCCTCCTCCCGTCCCCGCGCCCTAGAAAAAGGCGACTGGGAGAAATGTTCTGTATCCCACGGACAGCTAGTGAAGCTGCAAACATAGGGATTTCTTCCCCCCGCGGATCTGGTTCCTGTTCAGGCAGGGCTGACCTCCTTCAATAACAAGGTCCAGGCGGAGAATTTCCCCAATCCATCTAGGGGGAACGAGTGTGCTTCCTCCCTTATTTGCTAAGAGGTGTCGGATTTACAATTCATCCATTCCTCCGAGGTCTTTTGGAGTACTATGGCCTCCAACTGCACAACTTCACTCCCGCCTCCATCCTGCACATCGCGGGTTATGTTGCTCTTTGTGAGCTGTTCCTGGATTGTAAGGCCCACTTTGAATTGTGGAGAAAGCTATTCTGTCTCGTTCCGCGCAACCACGAGGGATCAATATTTGAAGTGGGCGGAGCCGAAATATGGCGCATCACCGAGACCGGATACCTGTCCGGCACACCAAAGAAGGCATCCGAAGAGTGGCCTCTCGAATTGTTGTATATTGAGGATGTTGCACTTCCAGACCCGGTTCGGAGGGGTCTTCCCGAGTTCACAAGCGTTCCTTTGAAGAAACACCATAGCTGGCGCCCTCGGAGCCTCGAGGAGGAAGATAGTGCGGAAGTTCGTCAACTCATGAGCAAGATAAGGACGCCCGCTCAGTCCGGATTAGCAATAGTCGAAGTAAATGGCGACGTCCATAGTACGGGGGGGTTAAGCCACACCAATACAGAGGTCTTCCCATGTGGCACTACAATGGGGAAGATGACGCCTCCCACTGCAGCCGGAAGGGTCCTGATACCCCCGCCGCTTTGGCCAAAATATTGGCCGAACTGTTCAAAGGGGAGGAAGAGGAATTTCTATGTATCAAGCGCGGAGATGGATTTTCCATGTACAGTCCTTCTAGCTGGGTAAGTCCCAACTCCTCTGCTCTACTCACTCCACTCCCTGAGCTACTTTCAATGAATATTAATCCATCCATTTATAACAGCACTGGCGAAAGATTTCCGTAGGGCTTCAGTGCCCCGCCCCAAAGCCCGAGGGCCACAATCGGGACCTTGACCTCGGATTCAAAGAGGATCCGGATATATTCATGGTGCTCCAGGATGGGGTATTTTACCAAGCGAGCTATGATGGCACAGAAGTGGCCATCACCGTCGATTATCCCGGTCTTCTCCCTGCTTCACACATAAGTAATCAGGAGACATCTCATCCGAAAGAGTTCTCTCATTCTGCCTCACCCACCGCACTGTCATGTGCTCAAAAGGGGAGGCGTTCGGCGCGCCATGCTGCCCCAGGGGCATCTCCAAAGAGAGGAGCCCCCACGCCGGGCAAGCCTTCGAAGAGGAAGGCAAACGAAGATACGGCCGAGCCTTTATCGAAGAGGTATGGATTTGCAAATATGCCCCTTGGCAGTCGCATCCAACTATGACCTTTTTGTTTGTCCTGTATCAGGAAATGAGTGTGCCGGACTATGTCTGGGGGTCCGGCAGGTCATACTCCCCACAGCCGGGATCCAGATCCCGCGGTAAAGACGGGGACTGATAAGGGGGTGATGCCGGATTGTCCTTCGGCCGAGGGTTCGGATGATGTATCCGTCACAAACTCAGAAGTGGAGAGTGCCCTGAATCATTGGCGCCGGAGGGCCATTTTATGAGACCCCAGCTTTTCAGAAGAGGCATTTAATGCCTTCAGCTCGGCTGATGCATACATCCGAGCTACTCGAGATGGGTTTACCAGAGCCACAAATCAACATTTAAAAGACGTGCAGGTAAATTTACATTGTCCAAATATGATAATTATATACCAGTAGCCCCCGAGACTTGAAGCAGTTAAAACAACTGATTTAAGGATCATTGTTTAACCAAGTGCTTACGACGAAGGACAACCTGTTGTCTCAAGATCTAGAAAAATGTCGGACACATCTAACTGCTGTTACCGCCGAATTGGAGAAATCCAGAAAGGCGTCATCTGGTAATATTCCCCTCCATCGAGAAAACATAATTATATACCAGCTATGTTCACACTGTTGCTTATCTCATAACAGGATCGGCAGATCAACTAGAGGGGCAATTGAAGGCCGCTCAAGCGGGTGAGAAAGAGTCCAAAAGACTACTCGCCGCGGGCGAACGTGTGTTGACACGAGCCAGAGAGGAGAAGAACAAACTCCAAGATTCAAACACCCAGCTGGGCGAAGAACTAAAAGATGTGTGGGCCCACCTGGCTGACTCCGTGGAGGAGAATAAAAGGCTGCGGGGTGGCATATTTGGTATGTGGTCAAACTTACCTTTGAGTAGTTCGGCGATGAGGGGGACTGACAGAGTTATGTCTGCAGGTATGCTGACCGGTCATCCCGAAGTGGAGATGTCCAGATTCTCGGGCGATCTGCTACAAGAGCTGTCGCAAATGCACGAGCAAGCTCGGCAGGCGATGCGAAGTGTTGCCAAGGCCTTGTTGCCATCCGCCTCCCCTCCAGGAAAGATGGAGGAGCTTATACAGCTATTCAAGGGAGCGCGGCGGCGCTTTCGATTGTGGAAGATATCGGCCTGCCGGGAAGGTGCTCGAGAAGCCTGGGCCATGGTGAAAACACGGCATACCAAGCTTGATCCTAATCATATGGCTTGGGTCGGACCTCTAGGGTCAGATGGGAAAGAAGTTCCCGTTAATTTGGTATATGACCAAGTAGAAGTAGCCGCCAAGTATTCTCAGCAGGATTGTAAGTTAGACAACCTGCTAGATGGTTTAGTGGAGGAAGTATTTGAGTCCAAGTGACTATGTATCTTCCTTGACATGTGTAACTCTAGCTGAATTGTAAAACGATTGTCATGGCAGACCTTTTCGCTTCGACCTCTGGACCTGAAGGTGCGGAGTGTTTCCGAATACCTGAGCGGTAAAAAAGACCGGGGTATGCGTGGAAACCAGGCGTAGGGGTCATAGTTGCTTGAACAGACAAGTTGTATCCGGCTAGTTATGTTATATTACATTATGATTGTAAGAAACATCTTCCAGAGAGAATAGTTCCGTTAAGGGTTCCTTTCCCTGGGTGTGCATGCGGTAAAATGCATGTCCGGACTGTGATTGGAAAAATTGCAGTATACATCACATCTGGGGGTTCACAATGGGGTGAATGCAAAAACATCTTTAATCCACCGACCGAATATTCCCTTAAGAACGCTAGCTTTCGGCTTCACATAGTCTGAGGTACACATCCG
Organism: Triticum aestivum; assembly: GCF_018294505.1. NCBI lineage: Eukaryota > Viridiplantae > Streptophyta > Magnoliopsida > Poales > Poaceae > Triticum > Triticum aestivum. Next base: position 174,415,335 of record NC_057796.1, read on the forward strand.
GATGACCCGACAGGAACAATAGCAGAGGTGCTCCCTTTATGCCCTAGCCGAACTAACGGGAACGTAGGGCATAAGCAAAGGAGCCAGGCAACCCAGCTTGGCCAAAACTTAAGTCATATCGATGCATATAATGGCGAAGAAAAGGTACACATGGGAAAAAGAAACGCATATGTAATGAGCTTGATGCTCAGAAAATAATAACAAGCTTCTGTTCGGGAAGCCCCCAGGTATACTGGACATACATGTTCGAGGGTGTGTACGCCACAGGTGCACGGTTTAGCCGCGCAAAAGCTTTAATGCTAGAAAAAGGAAAAAATGGAAAGAGAGGAAAAAATAATGGAAATAACAGGGAGAAGGAGACGAACAAATAGTTTGGTGCTAGGCATAGAATCTTCGGAGCCTGGCCGCGTTCCAGGGGTTCGGCTCTAGGCCATTGTCTGATGCATCATGTAGGCGGTACACTCCTCCAGTGAGAACTTCGTCAATGATGAAGGGACCCTCCCATTTGGGCTTGAGTTTGTCCTTTTTCTTCTCCGATAGGCGTAGAACAAGTTCGCCAACATTATAAGTCTTGGCCCGCACTTCTCTGCTTTGATACCTGCGAGCCTGCTGTTGATAAAATGCGGAACAGGCTTTTGCAATGTCGCGCTCCTCCTCCAGGGCATCTAAGCTGTCCTGCCGATCAAGCTCGACCTCTCTCTCTTTGTACATGCGCACTCGAGGTGAGTCATGAATAATGTCGCAGTGTAACATAGCCTCTGCGTCGTAGACCATGAAGAAAGGTGTATATCTGGTAGTGCGATTGGGTGTGGTCCACAGCCCCCAGAGTACGGAGTCGAGCTCCTCAACCTAGTGCATGTCTGATTCTTTCAAAGACCGCACTAGTCTAGGCTTGATGCCGCTCATAATAAGACCATTGGCTCGTTCGACTTGACCATTTGTTTGCGGGTGATAGACGGAGGCGTAATCGAGCTTAATGCCCAGATTAGCGCACCAGGTTTTCACCTCATCGGCTATGAAATTGGAGTCGTTATCGGTGATGATGCTGTGTGGAACACCATAACGGTGCCTGGCCTGGGCCGTTTTGACTAGTTTGGCCTCTATCCACTTAGTGAATTTATCCACCATGACCAGCAGATACTTTTTCTTATGGTTTCCACCTTTAAGGGGTCCGACCATATCGAGCCCCCAGACCGCGAAAGGCCAAGTGATGGGGATTGTTTGTAGAGTGGTGGGGGCGTATGGCTTTGGTTGGCGAAGAGTTGGCATCCGACGCAATGCTGGACAAGGTCCTGTGAATCTGCTCGGGCCGTCGGCCAATAAAAACCTGTACGGAAGGCCTTGCTAACAAGGGCCCGGGCTGTGGCGTGGTGACCGCCGAGACCGGCATGAATTTCAGCCAGGAGCTGCCGCCCCTCTTCCTCGTAGGTACATCTTTGAAGGACTCCGGTAGCGCTTTTCTTGTAGAGCTCTCCGTCGTGAACCTTGTAGGCCTTCAAACACCGGACGATGCGGCGGGCCTCATTATGATCCTTAGGGAGTCCTTTCCTATTAAGGTAGGCCAAGAAGGGTTCGGTCTATGGGGCAATGAATGCCATGATGTGATGGGTCGACGGTGTTATTTCGGTGGCTGAGCCCCCGATGATATCGGTGTGTTTGGATTCTGGGGTTGTGTTCGGATTCGGACTGGTGTTGCTGCTTTCCCCTTGCCACACCACAGACGGCTTAAAAAGCCTTTCAAGAAAGATATTGGGTGGGACGGGCTCGCGCTTGCCGCCGATGCGAGCAAGGACGTCCGCTGCTTGATTACTTTCTCGGGCCACGTGATGAAACTCGAGCCCCTCGAACCGAGCCGACATTTTTAAGACGGCATTACGATAAGCTACCATCTTCGGATCTTTGGCATCGAAATCTCCATTTATTTTAGATATTGCGAGGTTTGAGTCCCCGCGCACTTCCAGGCGTTGTATGCCCATGGAGACAGCCATCCGAAGACCATGCAATAAGGCCTCGTATTCGGCTGCATTATTGGAGTCTGTGTATCATATTTGGAGTACGTATTGGACTACGTCTCCAGTGGGGGATGTTAAAACGACGCCCGCTCCTAGTCCTGCCAGCATTTTGGAACCATCGAAATACATAACCCAGTTGGAAAATGTGTCATACTCTTTAGGGAGTTTGGCCTCTGTCCATTCCGCGACGAAATCCGCCAGTGCTTGGGATTTAATGGCTCGACGCGGTTTGTATGTTATGTCAAATGGAAGGAGCTCAATGGCCCATTTGGCAATCCGGCCCGTAGCATCGCGGTTGTTGATTATGTCATTGAGTTGTACTTCGGAAGCCACCATGATCGAACACTCTTGGAAGTAGTGTCGTAGCTTCTGGGATGCCATGAAGACCGCGTATGCTATCTTTTGATAATGGTGGTACCGGGATTTGCATGGTGTGAGGACAATGGATACGTAGTATACGGGCTTCTGAAGCGGGAATTTGTGTCCGTCCTGCTCTCGCTCAACGACGAGCACGGCGCTCACCACCTGGTGTGTTGCCGATATGTATAATAACATGGGTTCACCGACGTTAGGCGCGGCCAGGATTGGGTTGCTTGCTAGAAGGGCTTTTATTTCTTGCAGTCCGGCCGTTGCCGCATCCGTCCACTCGAAGTGATCGGTGCGCCGGAGGAGGCGATACAGTGGCAATGCCTTTTCTCCCAATCTAGGGATAAAGCGGCTTAGAGCTGCCACGCATCCAGCGAGTTTTTGGACATGTTTAAGGTCCGTTGGCGTAGCCAATTGTGACAAAGCTCAGATTTTGGCCGGATTTGCTTCAATTCCTCTATTGGAAACGATGAAGCCCAACCGTTTTCCTGCGAGGATGCCGAAAACACACTTTTTCGGATTGAGCTTGATGTCATATGCACGGAGGTTGTCGAATGTGAGACGTAAATCGTCTATTAGTCACTCGACGTGCTTAGTTTTGATGACGACGTCGTCCATGTATGCTTCAACTATCTTGCCGATCTGTTTCTCCAGGCATGTTTGGATCATGTGTTGATAGGTTACCCCGGCGTTTTTGAGCTCGAAGGGCATGGTGTTGAAGCATAATAGTCCATATGGGGTAATGAATGCCGTTGCGACTTGATCGGACTCCTTCATTTTGATTTATGGTATCCGAAGTATGCGTCAAGGAAGCACAGTGAGTCGTGTCCTGCGGTAGCATCAATGATCTAGTCGATGCGGGGGAGGGGGAAGGGATCCTTCGGGCAAGCCTTATTGAAGTCTTTGAAATCGACGCACAGGCACCAGGATTTATCCTTCTTTAACACCATCACGAGGTTTGCTAGCCAGTCCGGATGTTTTATTTATCTAATCAATCCGGCCTCTATTAGCTTGGCTAGCTCCTCCCCCATAGCTTGACGTTTGTGTTCGGAAAAGCGCCGCAGTTTTTACTTGACCGGTTTATATCCCTTCAATATATTGAGGCTGTGTTTGGCCAACCTGCGTGGGATTCCTGGCATATGAGAAGGGTGCCAGGCGAATATATCCCAGTTTTCGCGCAGGAACTCTCGTAGTGCGGCATCGACCGTTGGGTCTAGTTGTGCCCCTATAGATGCTGTCTTCTTGGGGTCCGTTGGATGGACTTGGAATTTGACTATTTCTTCTGCTGGTTTGAAGGAGGTGGATTTGAGTCGTTTGTCTAGGATTACGTCGTCCCTATCCACCGTGGAGCGCAATGCGGTTAATTCTTCGGCCGCGAGGGCTTCAGATAATGCCTCAAGGGCCAGGGATGCGGTTTTGTTTTTGGCGCAGAGTGCTATGTCCGGATCACTTGCGATAGTGATTATGCCATTGGGCCCGGGCATCTTCATCTTCATATACCTGTAGTGAGGTATAGCTTGGAAGCGTGCAAATGCATCTCGCCCCAATAGGGCGTGATATCCCCTGTTGAAAGGGGCCACTTGGAAGGTTATTTCTTCGGACCGATAGTTCTCCGGTGTGCCGAATACCACCTCAAGTCTGATTTTTCCCGCGCATCGCGCCTCCCGACTAGGAATAATTCCTCGGAAGGTCGTGCTACTTTGCTCGATGCGGCTCCTGTCTATTTCCATTTTGCTAAGTGTATCCTCGTAAATGAGGTTTAGTCCGCTTCCGCCGTCCATGAGAACCTTGGTGAGCCGTAAGCCATCCATGATCGTACTGAGGACCAAGGCGGCTGGTGCCCGGACTGTTCTGAATTTTGGTTCGTCACCGGCATTAAAGGTTATGGCCGTGTCTTTCCAAGGGTTTATTGCTGAGATTTGGCAGACTTCGGCGAGGTCGCGGAGTGCCCTTTTTGTGCTTATTGTTTGAAGCGAAGGTCTGGAAGACCATCAGTACTCTGAAGGCGTCGTCTTCTGGGGATGCTGTTCTGCGGTGTTTTTGGTGAGGATATCCTCGCCGCTCTTGGCCACTTGCCGGAGTATCCAACATGCTCTAAGGCTGTCGGTTGATATGGTATCCGGTGTTATGTGTATTTTGCATGGCCCATCGAGCCATCCCTCCAGAATGGTTCTGTGTCCTCTAATGGGCTTGTATTTCTTTATTGTTGGGCCGGGAGTGCCATGAGGGTGCGTCCTTGTCACCTGAACGAGGGATTTGGTGGGAACCGGTGGTTCCTAGTGGGCTGCCTGAATTTTCCAGGCGCTTTCCATTGTGCAGTACTTGTGCACTATGTTTGCCAAGTCTGCGAAGTGTGATACACGACGGAGGTTGATGGCGTTGAGAATTCCTTCATCCGTGCAATTGTTGCAGAACGCTGAGATTGCGTCTCCGTCGCGGCAATCTTTAATCTTATCTTTGACAAGGAGGAATCTGGCCCAGAAGTGGTCGACCGTTTCCTGAGACTGTTGTCGTATGCCCATGAGAGCGCTTATATCTAGGTGGGTGGGTGGATTTAAATCCGGACCCTGACCCAATTTGGGATCTGGAGTCTGAAGAACTTCCGAACTTAATAGTTCGGGCTCCGGGATGTAAACTAATTTTTTGGGTTGTCGTCCGATTTTATGTTCGGAGGACAAGGCATATCTTTCTGCAGGCAGGTGTCCAGCTCCTCGAGCTCGGAGATCCGCACACAATTCATCCTCGGTATAGAGGAGGAGTTGTTTTTCTCCTCGACTACCTCTATCTGGTGGGTGATCGGCGGAGTTTTAATTTCTCTCCGGTCGAGTTTGAGCCCGATCCGATCGTAGTCTGTAGCAACCCCCAAGGCGGCGATGCGATCTAGGAGTTCATTTAAAGACGATAGCCTCGTCGGATCCATTCATTTGGAGTATTCGGAATCAACGCGGAGGCAATTTTTGATGACTCGAGAGGTCCTCATTGGCTTAAGGGCCGAACAGGCGGTCATGATGAAGCCGCCCAGCCGGATGGTTTGGCCTGGGGCCAGGGCTCCTCCGGAGGTGATATTTTCCTTGACGACAAGGCGAGCCATCAACCCTTTTGACGACGGCACAGCGGAACTCTCAATGAAAGCACCAATGTCGGTGTCAAAACCGGTGGATCTCAGGTAGTGGGTCACGAACTGTGCGTCTAAGGTCGATGGTAACAGGAGACAGGGGACACAATGTTTACCCAGGTTTGGGCCCTCTCTATGGAGGTAATACCCTACTTCCTGCTTGATTGATCTTGATGAATATGAGTATCAAGAGTTGATCTACCACGAGATCGTAATGGCTAAAACCCTAGAAGTCTAGCCTGTATGACTATGATTATGATTGTTCGTCTCTACAGACCTAACCCTCCGGTTTATATAGAGGCCGGAGGGGACTAGGGTTACACAAAGTCGGTTATAGAGAAAGGAATCTTCATATTTGGTCACCAAGCTTGCCTTCCACATCAAGGAGAGTCCTATCCGGACACGGGTAGAGTCTTCGGTCTTCGTATCTTCACAACCCATCAGTCCGGCCCATGGCTAACAGGCCGGACGCCCGAGGACCCCTTAGTCCAGGACTCCCTCAGGGGCAGCGGACGGGCCAGTAGCAGCTCCAGGTGGAGTCAGAGCAGGAGCGTCATCTCGGGAGATCAACGCCGACCTGCCCCTCGTCGGAACCACGGATGGCCCCTTCCTCTCCGAGAGGACATCGGCGTCATCGTCGCCATCAGGCAAGGTGCGGAGGATGTCAGCCCTGCGCAAAGGGGAGGTCTCCCCATCCCCTCGGGGGTCGCCTCCGAGTCGCGCTCCTCGCCCTCCTCCTCTTCCTCCCCCCTCCGGGAGTCGCCAGAAGACATGACCACCGGTGCCATCGCCTCCGGGACCACAAGGGGCGCTGGCGGCACCAGGCCACGCTCGTCAAAGGTGGGCATGGCAGCCACAACTTGCGCCCCGTCGTTGCGAAGGAACAAGGGAACGATGGCACTCAGCGGATACTCTTGGTCGTCCCCGACCAAGAGGCGGAGAGCCACAGCCAGCTCCTCGTTAGATAAAGCCCCCGGACTCAGGCTAAGCTTGTCTTCTTCACCCCCAAGCATCCACATGGGGCGCGAGCGCGCCTGGAGCGAAGCCACCCGCAGCATCAGGAATTCTCTCAGGAGCATGGCCCCCATCAGCTTCACTGCCTTCGCGTTGCCCGGCTTCAGGTCGGCGGTCATCTTCTCCAGCACCGACGTCGCCCGGTCGTCAGTAAGCTTTGCACGGGACCACCCCTTGTCAGACTGGGGCATCTCCGTCAGCAGCTTCAACCGTGGGTGTGGGTGGACACACTTGGCATCCATCATGACCCACTTGCTCCTGAAGCCATCAGCCTTCTTCACGGCGTTCGAGATCGCGTTGGCCTTGCCGGCCGCGACGAAGTTGGTGCACCCTGAGGTGTGGCCATCGTTGATTCGGAGGAAGAAGAAATGGGGCAGCAGTGCCACGGACGGCATCACCCCGACATACGCCTCACAGTAGAAGGCGAAGATCGACAAGAGAAGAATGGAGTTGGGATGGAGATGGAGGTCCTGCAACCTGTAATGGCGGAGGACGGCGTAGAAGAAGTCGGAGAAGGGTGGAACCAGGCCCGCGACGACGCTGCTCATAAAGAAGGGGTAGAAGGTGCTGTTCGAAGCCTCTGGCTCGGCGGAGCCAGCCCGGAGCTCGGTCTTCCCCTTCTCATTTCTCTCCCCCGCCGTCAGCAGGTGTGTGGCGGCGAGGTTCTTCTCCGAGACATTGGGCGCGTCCAGAGCTGGATCGTACCAGGTAGGCGGTGAAGAAGTCTTGACCTTCCAGGGCGCCATTGATCGGAAGCTCGGAAGGGGATTGAAGCAGAGCTAGAGATTTTGGAAGCAATGAGCGAGAAAGGGGATCTTGAGCAAGACGAAGGAAAGCAATGAAGGCAAGCGTTGCCCGCGCCAGCCTTTTCTCAGACGGGCAGTTGCCGAGGCAGCGTGGGGAAGCGGAGACGCCCACGTCCAATCAATCGCCACGCGTCAAGCGGGGCCACAGGCTGTTGGGGCCTGCGGCGCTCCGCACTTGCCCTTTGGCTTCGCCGCGAAGCCAAGTCCGAGCGCGCCTTGGGCCCGGGGGCTACTGTCGGCGTCCTGGGAACGGGGGTTCCGAGACTTGCCTGCCTGCGGCCCACGGCGTGGCTCCACCAGTAGCCCTGTACGGCTCATCTTCACCAGAAAACACTCAAGACCCTCGCGAGGGGCCAAGCCTCGCGAGGTGGACGATGCAAGACCTCCTCAGGCGCGGCCTCATCAGGCTGGCTCGCGAGGGGTGGAGAGATCAAGGAAAGGGACACCTCGTGAGGTTCCTATGACGCAAGCCATGACGACCGAAGCCAGGAGGGCGCCAGGCGGGCACCAGCGCGCACAGTGTCCTCGTTTCCTCTTTGGTTATAAAGGGGCAAGCACAGGAGAGGAGTCCCAAGGCATCAGGCAAAGGTTTCCATATCAGTGCAACGAGACCAAGACCAGCAGGACGACATGATGGAGGTCACCGTGGAGCCCAAGACGGCATCACCACCAGAGCCTTTGGCAGGCGAAGACCACCTTTAGTCAGGATAACTTGTACTAGTTGTCTCCCTTCGAATTTGGCCGTTGTTGGATCCCTTCCCGCTTAATATTTGCGGAGAGGACCAGGGCCTCTATAAATAGGACTACCACCACAGTAGGAGGCAACTAATCTTGGACGGATCATTCAGATCATCCTCAGCCACACACAAGTTCACCAAGCACAAGAGCACCTCTCCTTAGGAGGCTATTCTTCCCTTGTACTGTTCATCCTCACCCCAAGAGGCAATCCACCACACCACACTGGAGTAGGTTATTACACCACATCGGTGGCCCGAACCAGTATAAACTCTTGTGTCTCTCTCTCTGTGGGTTCAACGCGCTAAGCTTTGAGATCACGGTGAGAGTGAGGGCGTGATTAGGTAGGGAGAGATCTTCGTGCGCACCCCAGTGTTCGAACCTCAAGGGTTTTGTCGGAACCCGAAATCCGACACTCACCTTCAGCTCGGAGGACCACCGAGCAATCACCGCGGGCTCAGGCGCGCTCCCAATGCTCTGCACGCCCACCATCTGCAACATGGCAGTCACCAAGTCCCTCATCGACGGAGGGGCAGGCCTCAACATGCTCTCCGCAGAAGCCTTCAGCTTGCTCCATCTACCGCTCGTCCGGCTCCGCCACACCAAGCCCTTCTCCGGGGTAGGCAGTGGTTCCACCAGCCCCCTAGGGCACATCCGCCTCCCCGTCACCTTCGGCACCCATGACAACTACCACACTGAGCTCATCGACTTCGACATCGCTTGCATCGGCCTCCCATACAATGCCATCCTCGGGTACCCTGCCTTGGCCTAGTTCATGGCGTCAACCCATCCCGCCTACAACCTCATGAAGATGCGAGGGAGTAACTGTGTTCTCACAGTGGCGGGGACACCAAGGAGGCCCTGGCGGCCCTCAGGCTCTCCTTCAAGGCCGCAGCGGCAGCTTGCCCCGTACACGAGGGAGTGTCCGGGGCCCAGGGGGCTGCACCAGCGAAGAAGAAGCAGCTATTTTTGCAAGATCATGCCAAGATGAAGCAAGTATCGGTCGATCATGATGGAGCCTTAGGAGCCACCTTCACCATAGGCGCCAACCTCGACCCCGACCAAGAAGAGGCACTGGTGAAGTTCTTGCGAGCGAACAAAGAGGTATTCCCTGGGAGCACAAGCAGCTGGTGGGGGTCCCGAGGGGAGTGATCGGCACCACTTGAGGGTGTGCCCCGATGTGCGCCCGGTGAAGCAGAAGGCGCGACGGCAGTCCACGGAGAAGCACTCCTTCATCGTCCAGGAAACCCACAAGCTGCAGGCGGCGGGTGTCATCCGCGAAGTCTGGTACCTGGAATGGTTGGCGTACCCTGTTGTCATGCCCAAGAAGGGCTGGAAGGAACGCATGTGTGACAACTTCACCAACCTCAACAAGGCCTACCCTCAGGACCCGTTTCCGCTTCCGCGCATCGATCAGATCGTCGACTCCACCGCCGAGTGCGACCTGTCATGTTTCCTGGATGCCTTCTTGGGTTACCACCAGATCATGATGGCAGTGGAAGACGTCGAAAAGACGACCTTCTTGACCCCGTGCGGGGTGTACTGCTACACCTGTATGCCGTTCGGGCTGCGCAACGCTGGCGACCTTCCAGCGACTAATGCACATCGCCCCTTGCCAACAGCTCGGGAGATACGCGGAGGCCTACGTCGATGACATTATGGTGAAGTATCGGGAGGCAAGGACCCTCATTCAGGACCTGGAGGAGACGTTCGCCAGCCTGTGCCAAGTGGATCTGCGGCTCAATCCAGAGAAGTGTGTGTTCGGCGTCCCATCCGGCATGCTGCTGGGTTTCCTCGTATCGCACAGGGGGATCAAGGTGAATCGGGAGAAGGTCAAGGCAATAGAAGACATGAGCCTGCCTCAGACCCTCAAAGAAATGCAAAAGTTCGCGGGCTGTGTGACCTCACTGGGGCAATTTATCTCCAAGCTGGGGGAGCGCGCCCTACCGTTCTTCAAGCTGATGAAGAAGAAAGGCCAGTTCGAGTGGACCTCGGAGGCCGACCTAGCATTCCAAGACCTCAAGAGATACCTGACCAGCCCACCAGTGATGGTAGCACCTCGTCCCCTTGAGCCCCTGGTGCTTTACCTAGGCGCCACGCCTCATTCCGCCAGCGCAGCGCTGGTGGCCGTCCGGGAGGAACATCAGGCCAAGAGCCAGCCGCACAACACCTCACCTTCAGCCGGAAAGGTGCGGCACCACAACGGCGCCCCTGAAGCCACAACGACGTCAGCAGGTGACCAGGCTACACAAGACGGCGCCCCCGAGACCGCGGTGGCCTCAATGGGCAGCCAAGCTCCTGAGATCCCCCGACCTCCGGAGGCGACCCTAGCTCCGGAAACCTTGGACCCCATCGAAGCTCCCACCCACATTGAGCACCCGGTGTATTTTGTCAGCACGGTGCTACGGGACGCAAGGGCATGCTATCCCATGTCGCAGAAGCTTCTACTCGCGCAAACTGCGTCACTACTTTCAAGGCCACCCCATCAAGGTCATCTCGGCGTACCTACTGGAGAGGATACTCCGGACCCCCAATGCTGCAGGAAGGGTCGCCGAATGGAACATCGAGTTGCAGGCATTTCAGCTAGAGTTCAGCACCATCAGGGTCATCAAGGGAGCTGCACTCGCCGACTTTGTGGCGGAACGGACCGACGCCCCAAGGCCCAAAGCGAGCGAGGACCAACCTCTCTCAATGGGTGAGGGAGTCCTGGATTAGGGGGTCCCCGGGCGTCCGGGCTGTGTAATGTCGGCCGGACTGGTGGGCCATGAAGATACAAGATAGAAGGCTTCCCCCCGTGTTCGTATGGGACTCTCCTTGGCGTGGAAGTCAAGCTTGGCGTTCAGATATGAAGATTCCTTTCTCTGTAAACCAACTCTGTACAATCCTAGCCCCCTCCGGTGTCTATATAAATTGGGGGGTTTAGTCCGTAGGGGCAATAATAATCATGCTGGCTAGACATCTAGGGTTTAGCCATTACGATCTCGTGGTAGATCAACTCTTGTAACCCCTATACTCATCAAAGTAAATCAAGCAGGAAGTAGGGTATTACCTCCATTAAGAGGGCCCGAACTTGGGTAAACATTGTGTCCCCTACCTCCTGTTACCTTCGATCCTCAGGCGTATAGTTCGGGACCCCTACCCAAGATCTACCGGTTTTGACACCGACATTGGTGCTATCATTGAGGGTTCCTCTGTGCTGTCAATAGAGGGTTCGATGGCTCGTTCGATCATCTACAAAGATGCTGTTTTGGGGAAGGCTTCCCCCCTAGGCCAGATTTTTTTATTCGGTGGCTTCGCGCTGCGTGCCAGCTCGATTGGCCACCTTGCGCAGACCAACAACTACGCCCTTGGTCATCAGATCAGTTTCGGGAACCTAAACCGTGTCGCCGATATACGAGGAGATTTGATCTTCGAAGGGTTCTCGGCCCCGGTCACCGCTTTGGCCTTAGATCCAGAGTAGGCTGTCAGGTCCGAAGATGGGAGTTTAGAACCCGCCGGACTCTCTGCAATTATGAAACTTGTTACCGGAGATCCGGAGGGGACGGCGTCATCGGCAAACCCGAAGAAGAACCGGACTCCCCTTTGCGCTCAAGCACCGGACTCTAAGTCCGAACTCTCGAGGTCCATGACAAGCGGGCGTGGCCGGGAGGTCCTCACCCCGGCCAGCCCGGCGAACTGTTGCTTCTTTGTCAAAAACTCGCTCCTAAACGAGGTTCTGTACTTAATGGATCCCTCACAATTACAGGGGAATCGTTTCCTAATTACGCCCAGCCCGGACTAGGGGCTAAGAGCGGGGAATTTTATGTCCCACCCACCACCCACTTCATAGCCACTGTCGAAGATCTAACCGACATGCTGGACTACGCCTCCAACGACATCGACGGTATGGACGACGATGTCGTAGACGAACAAGGCCAAGACATTCCGTTTACCGGACGCTGGATGGCCACTTCCACATATGACGTGTACATGGTGGACACACCCAAGGAGGATAACAACGACAGCAAGAAGGACCCGGTTGAGGACAAGCCCGCCGAAGCCCCTCCAAAATGTCGATGTCAGCGGCGCCGCTCAAAATTCATCGCGGCGAAGACAGCAATACCGGCACCGGAGATAATAACACTATGGAGAATGCCGAAGCCCCTGCAGAGCCAACATCCGAATAGGATGATTGGAGGATGGGCAGGTAAACCCCGACGATCCTGTCGAGAACGAGGGCTCGGAGGATAGTAACTACCTACCGATCTCCGAAGAAGATGTGAGCCTCGGTGACGAAGATTTCATCGTAACGGAGGAACCCCTCGAACAAGAGTGCTTTAAGCGTCGGCTAATCGCCACCGCAAGAAGGCTGAAAAAGAAGCAGCAGTAGCTTCAAGCTGATCAGGACTTACTCAATGACAGATGGACTAACGTCTTGGCAGCCGAGGAATACGGCCTCGAGCGCCCAACAAAGAGCTACCCGAAGCGCAAGCTGCTACCCCAATTCGACGACGAGGAACTAGAGCCCATACCGCCAACGCGTGACGCTGCTGACAGACCTGACCGACTACCGCGTGGCCGGGACAGAGCGGCAACTCAAGCCGAGCACCAGCCCGCACCGCCTCGCCAGAAAAGCAGGGGAACGGCGGCTCCAGAATACACATACGACCTACGACGGGACCTGGACAATAGAGCCGGTCAAACCAGATCAATCTATGGATCAAGGGGACGTGGCCCAGCGCGAGAGGATGGCCGTCAGGCCTAGCGCCACAAGCACAACCTCAGTCGGGCCGAAAATCGCATACGGATTTCATCCGAACTGCATCGCGACGTTGCCCGATACAGAGACGCCGCACACCCCCTATGTTTCACCGATGAGGTAATGGAGCACCAGTTCCCAGAAGGGTTTAAACCCGTGAACATCGACTCATACGACGACACGACGGACCCCGCAGTCTGGATTGAAGATTTTCTTCTCCACATACACATGGCTCGCGGTGACGACCTACATGCCATCAAATATATCCCACTCAAACTTAAGGGACCAGCACAGCACTGGTTAAACAGCCTCCCAGAAAATTCTATTGGCAACTGGGAAGATTTTGAAGATGCCTTTAGAGACCAAATTGGTACCTATGTACGGCCCCCGGACGCCGATGACCTCAGTCACATAGTCCAGCAACCTAGAGAGTCAGCCCGGAAACTCTGGACAAGGTTCTTAATTAAAAAGAACCAAATTGTTGACTGTGCGGACGCTGAAGCCCTCGCGGCCTTTAAACACAGCGTCCGCGATGAATGGCTCGCCCGACACCTCGGCCAAGAAAAGTCAAAGTCCATGGCAGCCCTTTCCGCACTAATGAGCCGCTTTTGCACGGGAGAAGACAGCTAGCCAGCCTAAGAGAGTTGAGCAAGATTCTCAGAGAACTAATGTTGATACACCTAGTCCTTCTAATAGGAAGAAAAAGAAAAATGATAGGACTTTGCATGCTTCTAGTGAACCTGCTGTTGACACACCTGAGAATCCCAATGACATTTCTATTTCTGATGCTAAAACACAATCTAGTAATGAACATGAACCTAGTGATAATGTTAATGATGATGTTCATGTTGATGGTCAACCTAGCAATGACAATGATGTAGAGATTGAACCTGCTATTGATGTTGATAACCCACAATCAAAGAATCAACGTTATGATAAGAGAGACTTCATTGCTAGGAAGCACGGTAAAGAAAGAGAACCATGGGTTCAAAAACCCATGCCTTTTCCTCCTAAACCATCCAAGAAAAAGGATGATGAGGATTTTGAGCGCTTTGCTGAAATGATTAGACCTATCTTTTTGCGTAAGCGTTTGATTGATATGCTTAAAATGAATCCTTATGCTAAGTACATGAAAGATATTGTTACAAACAAAACAAAGATACCGGAAGCTGAAATTTCCACCATGCTTGCCAATTATACTTTTAAGGGTGGAATACCAAAGAAACTTGGAGATCCAGGAGTACCAACTATACCATGCTCCATTAAAAGAAACTATGTTAAAACTGCTTTATGTGATCTTGGAGCCGGTGTTAGTGTTATGCCTATCTCTTTATATCGTAGACTTGATTTGAATAAATTGACACCTACAGAAATATCTTTGCAAATGGACGATAAATCCACTGCTATACCTGTCGGTATTTGTGAGGATGTGCCTGTTGTGGTTGCGAAGGATACTATTTTAACGGACTTTGTTATTCTTGATATTCCCGAGGACGATAGTATGTCGATTATCCTTGGTAGGCCCTTTTTGAATACTACAGGGGCTTTTATTGATTGCAACAAAGGCAATGTCGCTTTTCATGTTAATGGTAATGAGCATACGGTACACTTTCCAAGGAAACAACCTCAAGTCCACACTATCAATTCTATTGGAAAAATTTCAACGATTACTATTGAAGGTTTTGAATTCCCTCCTACTATCAAGAAGAAATATGATATTCTTATTGTTGGGGTCATGCAATTCCTCGTTGAGGTAACCTAGTGTTATTCGAGAATTCTCCGGTTTCATTTGATTCAGAAAGAGTTTGTTAACAAGACTTGATCAACCTTGTTAGTGGATTCCTTTTGATGAACATGAGATGGATGAAGTTAGAAAGCACAACTCTCTATACTCTCCTTTTACTTTCTATTATTTAGATTAAATAAAGCAAAATAGTATTTTCTGTCTGTTTCCTAAATTATCCTTGCAATAAAATACCCCGAAAATAAAAGTTCTCCAAACGTCATGAAAATGAAATATGATTTTTTAGAATATTTAAGAATATCTGGCACTGAGAACACACCAGGGGCCCCCACCATCTGGCCACGAGGGTGCACAATGCACACACCCCCCGGGGCGCGCCCCCCTTCCTCATGGGCCCCATGTGGACCCCCTCCACTTATTCCTGCACCCACTCACTTTGTCTTCCTCCAGAAAAAATCCTCCCATAGCTCAAGCCCGTGTTCTAGCTCATCTTGCAGCCATTTTTGATCTCCTTGCTCAAAGCTTCATTCGCAAAACTGTTTTGGGGGATTGTTCTTCGGTATGTGACTCCTCCAATGGTCCAATTAGTTTTTGTTCTAGTGCTTTATTTATTGCAAATTTTTGCTGCTATGGCAGCCCCTGTTCTTGAGCTTGCATGTCAAATTTATTTGGTCCAAACTAGTTTTACTGCATGATATAGCCTCTAGTCACTTGTGGGATTAGTTGCTATCAATCTTGTTGAGTTTGGTTCACTTTTATTTTGAGTCACTAAAATTTCAGAAATATTTCAGAGAAAGAAAAATGTTCAGGAAAATGTACCAAGGTGGTTCCTCAAGGAAGCAAGGACCAAGGCTCACGATACGTGAGCCGGACGATGAACCACCAAGGGAAGCTCAAGTGCGGCATTGTGAATGGCCGTCAGAGGAGTTTATGGTCCAAGCAGGCATCAAGGATGAATTTGACGCGTATGTGCGTAGCCCTGATCTTGAGGGCTTCGTGTCAGATAAGTGCCCACAATACTACTACCTAACTGATTCCTTTGTGAGAATGTTTAAATTTACATCCACACGAAATTCTCACACTGTTTTATTTCATCTTTATGATAAATCATATACCATGGACCTAGAAGATTTTAATACTGCTTGTAAACTCCCGCAGTGGGGCAATGTCAATGAACCTCGCAAATCTGAATATAATGACTTTCTTGCTAGTATCACTGTGGGGGAATCTAGAGAAATCACACAAGCTACCATAGGGAGCATTCATTTTCCTTCCATACATTATTTTGCTCTCTTCGTAGGTAGATGCATTAATGGTAAAGATGAGGCTTGTCACATGTGCGTTCCAGATCTTAGTGTCCTCAAGAGTGCGGTATTAGGTGATAAACAATATAATTTGGGGGCCATTGTTGCACGAAGATTGCATCTTAACGGTTTAAGTGGGGATTTGTTTGGTGGAATTTATGCAACTCGGGTAGCTAATTATCTTGATGTACACATACATGAAAATGATATGGAATTGCCTCCTGCTTATCTAGATTATAATGCTATGGTTCGCCATCAGTTTGTTGAGAGGAATGAACATTTTGTCCAATACCGACTATTCTTTGACAGATGTTGCATCGTCCATGTTGCTCTCCCTGCTCCTACTTTCTTTGACTTTCAGGGAAAAAGGAGATATGTTATAACCAGGGAGGAGGCGAACGAGAATGAAAGGAGGATGGAGGCAGCTCGCCTCCAAGCTGCAGCTTGTCAGGTAGTAGCCGCTGCATCTCAGTATGACCCCAGTTACAACTTTGGATATCTGCACGGCTAGCAGTAGCCATAGACCAACTTAGGCCGGAAGCCTAAGCTTGGGGGAGTACGTATTTCTCATCAACAATACATTCATGTTCACACACTCATGCCAGTTGTTGGTGCTCATACTTTTTCATTGTACTATCCATGCTAGCTTATTTCTTTTCTAAGTATTTTTCTTGTGTGTGTCTAAAAAACCTTAAGAAAAACCAAAACAATTAGCTGTAGTTTTTAGCTAGTTTACTTGCCATGCCAGTAGTAGTAGTAATTAAAAGAAAACCCAAAAAGATTTCTCTTTCTTGTTTTGCTTGTTGGGAGCTTTCCCGTATAAATAGTTTTATTTCTTTTCTTTTCTTTGGAGGTGGAGAGGAGAAGACCATGATGAAAATTGAGTGGCTCTCATATGCATTATTCTTGATTTAACCAAGAGCCCATATTACCTTGTCTTCTCCCTTGTATTAAATGCTCGTAGATTCCAGCTTAGTACAATGGATGTGCACTATTATTATTATCGACGCCATTCGGTCGTGCGAGCGAAAGGCAATAATGACGATATATGATGGACTGATTGAGATGAGAGAAGCTGGTATGAACTCGACCTATCTTGTTTTTGTAAATATGATTAGTTCATCGTTCCTGATTTAGCCTATTATGAATGAAACATGTTTGCAATGACAATTAGAGATTATAGTTGCTCATGCCATGCTTAATTTGCTAGGAGTTTATAATGGTTTACCTTGCGTGCCAACATGCTATTAAAATGGTTGTGATATGGTATGATAGGGTGGTATCCTCCTTTGAACGATTCGAGTGGCTTGACTTGGCACATGTTCATGCATGTAGTTGAAACAAAATCAACATAGCCTCCACGATATTTATGTTCATGGTGAATTATATCCCACTCATGCTTGCACTCAGTGTTGATTAATTTTAATGCATGGGCATGACTGTTGTCACTCTCTAGTTGGTCGCTTCCCAGTCTCTTTCTAGCCTTCACATGTACTAAGCGGGAATACTGCTTGTGCATCTACTTCCATAAACCCCAAAGTTATTCCATATGAGTCCACCATACCTTCCTATATGCGGTATTTACCTATCGTTCCAAGTAAATTTGTATGTGCCAAACTCTAAACCTTCAAATGAAATTCTGTTTTATATGCTCGAATAGCTCATGTATCAACTAGGACTGTCTATATCTTCCATGCTAGGTGGGTTATTCTCACGATGAGTGGACTACGCTCATCACTCATGAAAAAATGGCCGGTAACCGGGATGCCCAGTCCCATGCTCAAATCAAAATAATTGCAAACTAAACTCCCCCAGGATTGTTGTTAGTTGGAGGCACCCGTTGTTTCGGGCAAGCCATGGATTGATGCTTGTTGGTGGTGGGGGAGTATAAACTTTACCATTCTGTTTGGGAACCGCCTATAATGTGTGTAGCATGGAAGATATCGAGATCTCTTGGTTGTTATGTTGACAATGAAAGTATGCCACTCAAAATATTAATTATCTCTATTTCAAAACTCGAGCTCTGGCACCTCTACAAATCCCTGCTTCCCTCTGCAAAGGGCCTATCTATTTACTTTTATGTTGAGTCATCATCCTCTTATTAGAAAGCACCAGTTGGAGAGCACCGCTGTCATTTGCATGTATTACTATTAATTTACATTAAGTATGACTGGATATCTTTTACCATGAATTACAATGTCCAGTCAGTCCTCGATCTTCACAGGTGCTCTGCATTTATGTTTTGCGGTCTCAGAAAGGGCTTGCGAGATACCATCTTGTTATATCATATTATGATTGTTTTGAGAAAGTGTTGTCATCCGAGATTTATTATTATTGCTCGCTAATTGATTATGCCATTGACATGAGTAAACATGAGACCTAAATGTTTTTGTGAATATGGTTAGTTCATAATCTTTGCTGAAACTTGAATGCTGGCTTTACATATTTGCAACAGCAAGATCAAATAGAGTTTGTAAAAGTTCTTCTTTATCAATTTCAGTTTGTCAACTCAATTGCTTGAGGACAAGGAAAGGTTTAAGCTTGGGGGAGTTGATACGTCTCCAACCTATCTACTTTTCCAAACACTTTTGCCCATATTTTGGACTCTAACTTGCATGATTTGAATGGAACTAACCCGGGCTGACAGTGTTTTCAGCAGAATTGCCATGGTGTTATTTTTGTGCAGAAATATAAGTTCTCGGAATGACCTGAAACTTCACGGAGAATATTTTTGGAATAAATAAAAAATACTGGCAAAAGAATCAGCATCAGGGGGCCCACACCCTATCCACGAGGGTGCAGGGCGTGCCCACCCCCCTGGGGGGCGCCCCCTGCCTCGTGGGCCCCTTGAGACTCTACCGACCTCAACTCCAACTCCATATATTCACGTTCGGGGAGAAAAAAAATCAGAAAAAAGGATCCACAGAGGGGAATCCATCGCCATCGTCATCATCAACCATCCTCCATCACCAATTTCATGATGCTCACCGCCGTGCATGAGTAATTCCATCGTAGGTGTCGGCGTCTCGGGAACGGGGGTCCCCAGACTTGCCTGCCTGTGGCACACGGCGTGGCTAAGCCAGCAGGCCGTACGGCCCATCTTCATCAACAAGGCATCCAAGACCCTTGCGAGGGGCCAAGCCTCGCGAGGCCGACGACGTAAGACCTCCTTAGGAGTAGCCTATTCAGGCAGGCTCAAGAGGAGCGGAGATATAAAGGCGGGGCGAACCTCACGAGGCTCCCGTGACGTGAGCCATGACGATCGGCACCAGGCGGGCGCCAGCGCGCGTAGCGTCCTCGTTTCCTCTTTGGTGCTAAGGAGGCTAGCGAAGGCGAGGAGTACCGAGGCATTAGGAAAAGGTTGCTATATCGGTGCAACGAGACCAAGACCAGGACGACGGCAAGACGGAGGTCACCGTGGAGCCCAAGATGGCATCACCACCAGAGCCTTTTGCAGGCGAAGACCACTTTTGTCAGGATAGCTTGTACTAGCTGTCCCCCTTCAAATTTGCCCGCCGTTGTTGGCTCCCTTCCCGCTCAATATTTGGGAAAGAGGACCAGGGCCTATATAAGTAGAGCTAGCTACCAGAGGCATCGAGTCCTAACTCACACTAGTTCGGCAAGCACAAGAACACCTCAACCTCAGGAGGCTGTTCTTCCCTCTGTACTATTCAACATCAGCCCAAGAGGCAATCCACCACCACCACACTGGAGTAGGGTATTACAACACAATGGTGGCCCGAACCAGTATAAATCCCGTGTCTCTTTGTGCTATGAGTTCATCGAGTTCGTCCGCGAGATCTTAGTGAGCTAGGGCGTAGATCGGTAGGAGGGAAAGACTTCGCGCGCACCCCAGTGTTCTAACCTTAAGGGTTTGCCGGAACCCCACATCCGACATTTGGCGCGCCAGGTAGGGTGCGCTGGAGCTTCTTCTCCACCGACCAGCTCGCTGACGCTCCATAGCCACTATGTCCGGTGACTCAAGGGCCGGCTCCGACCGCTGGGCAGCCTGGCCAGCCCGGGCAGCGCCGCCTGCCCATGAAGACCTCGACCCCGCGCCCCAGGCGGCATGAGCGCCGCCAAACTCCACCGGGCGTGGGCAGCGCGGCCAGGCATCGTCCACCCTCACCCCGCGGCAAGTACGAGCCACTGTAAGAGCAGCAAGCCATGCCGCAGCAACGGCGCCGCACTCGCGGCGGGAGCAAGCAAACATGCGGGCAGTGCTCACCGTGGCAAGGGAGCTGCTGCGATGCAGGCTGATGGAGAGCGGCCGGGATGCACTGCTGGAGCATGTTGCTGAGCTACTGGATGCAGTGGCGTCGGGAGCACCACCTTTCTGCTATCGACTTTCCCCTCAGGCCACTGCAGGGCCACACGGCGGGCCTCACCACAACCGCGCGCCATCAGCTACGCCCGGGGGCTTCATCAACATCAGCACGACCAGCGGCGTAGGGGCTCCGCCGCCCCCATGCCGCCCGCGACAAGCATGGGCGCAAGCGTCGCCCCCCGCGGTCCTAGCCGGATGCCACACTACCATCCTCAGGACACCACCCTCGGCCGAGCAACATGGAGCGTGGGGCACTACGGCGAGGTGTTCGGGGTGACGGCCCCGGAGGCCTACGTGCCCCGCATGATTGACCAAGAGTACGCACCGGAGGACGACCCCGGCTCATTCGTTGGAGAAGATTGGGGAGAGGGGGCGCTAGGAGCTGAAGCTTTCCAAGAACCAACGGAGAACCACGACGGTCGCGCCGGCAACGGCAACTACAGGGTACCGCTAATCTCTCAGGAACAGGCTTACGCTAACCATGGGCTACAGATGAATCAGCTTGAAGCGTCGATCGACGACCCTGGCATGGCAGCACCCCTTCCAACAAGGGAAACACGCTGGGGGCCGCCAGGAGGGAGCCAGGAGCAAGGCCCCTCCCCGCGTCGCGCGACGCCTGGCGACACCCGGAGGTAGGCCCTCTACCGGGGAGGCCTCGACGACCCTTCCCCCGGCAAAGGACCTGTGGTCGCCGAGGGCACCGCTGGCGTCCTCTTTCCCTCTTTTGTGTCATCCCGGTGACCTGTCGGCTCAAAGGAGGTCAAGGGTGGCGCAAGGCCGGTACCTTTGAAGAAGGCCTAGTGCCTGTGAAGCTCGCCGCCCGTGACACTCTCACGTAATAATGAGTTGGGGCTGTACATGCCCCGGAGTCTCAGGGGTGCCGGCCTCAGGCCCTGGGGCTCCCTCCCACGCCTAGTGGCAGCACTTAGCTCCGCGCTGGTGAGAAGACTTGAAGACCAGAAGACTAGACTAGGTGCCGGACACGGCCTTTCGCTTTGGATCTCTCTTTCTGTAGCTTTGCTTTCTGGATCTGGATTCAAGTTGAAGCCGAATTTTTATCGATGCGCGCGGGGGGAGCCTTTTCTCATTTGAGCAATTTCTTGCCTTCTGGATCTCTTTTTGTCTGGGACTCATGTTCGTCTCCTTCCCCTCACGAGCTCCTCGTGAGCGGGATTGCGCAAAGCATGCGCACGCCAAGCGCGCGCTAGCACTGCAACTGGTGCTCACCTCTTGTGGGGCCCCCTCGGACGGGGCGATAAGCTCCGCAGGATTCTCAGAAACTCGTCGCTTCACAACCTAGCTCGAAGCTGGCGTTGGCTAAGGTAAACCACGATGGAAAACTCGTCCACGGAATCGCGGGTTCACGAGGACACATACTCACATCGCATGGGAAAGTAAAAACTGCAATTTGCTTACATGAGGGGCTCCCCCACTCAAAATGCTCTTACAAGTCTTCCAAGGGCCACGCCCGAGTTTTGTGTACAGGGTGAAATGACAGGAGAACATGGGATCAGGCAGAAATTTCACTCGCTACATCACCCGCGGACGGGTCACTCGCGTCGTCATCGTCTTCGTCGGCATCGTTGACGCCGTCGGCGACGCCCCCGGCGCCGTTGTCAACAACGTCGCCTTCGTCTGCGACGACCACCACCGCATCCTCCGAAGTGAAGGCCCTGACCAACGCGTCTACATTGTCGTCAACCCAATGCACTAGGTCACCCCGGACGGTTGTGATTACGGGGGCGATGGCGGCGTCGAAATCGAAGTTGGGGTCGGCATTTAGAAGGTGGCTGAAGACACGGAGAAAGCGCACTCAAGCAGGCCACGCCCCCTTTCCTCCACAAGCTGGCAAGCTCTGGCAGATCGAGCCTCTAGGCGTGTCACCACCTCGGTGAAGAAGGTCAGGTGGCTGGCATAGTCATTCGAGTGAGGGGCCGGCGCATCCACGTCACAAATATGGCCCAGGGCGATATTGGCCCTGTTCCGGAGATCCTGAAGCATAGGGGCATGCTCACGCTCCAGCGTTCGTCGTTGGAGCACTTCCTCCGTGTTTTACCGTGCGACGGCCTCAGGGTCATCAACCCGCCTCCGAAGGGAACGCAGCTCGGCGCGGGCGAAGGCCAAGTCCGCCTGCGCCGTAACCAGGGCGGCGGCCGTGGCTTCCGCGCGCCTCTCAGCCTCATCCAACCTGGGCCTGAGGGCAGCGGCCCTCCCCGCGTCCTCCGTACCCGCGAGCTTCAGCTTCAGGTCGTATCTACCCTCCAGGTCCGCGCGAACCTCGGCCACCCGGCGACTGACCTCCTCCTCGACTCTGACCTCGCGAGCCCCGACGGCATCTTCTGCTTGAGCAACTTGACGCTCCCTCGTCTCCAGTTGCTCGAGCTCAAGGCTGCGCTGCACGGCTTACAGGGCCAGCGCCTCCTCGCGTCTCTGGACCTCCTCCTCCTCTTCCTCCGCGGGCGACCCCCTCAACGATGCAAGAGCGGCCCTGCGCGCCTCCACCTGCTGCTCAAGGGATGCGCTCCAGGCCTGGAGCTCCCACGCGCGCTCCTTCGCAGCCTCACGACGGCGGTCAGCCTCGTGCGCCTCTTCCAAGGCTCGCGAGCGAGCTTCATTGGCGATCTAGAGGGATGCCTCGGCCTTCGGATTCTCAAGGTCGCGCTGATAGCGATCGAGGTTGATGGCCACCTTCAGCTTGCGCTGCTCCTCCACCAGCCGGAGACCAGCCTCAAGGCGCGAGTCGACACCAGCAAGCTCTTCATCCAGTCGACTCATCCCCACTCGTCAAAGGAAGGCATGCTCGCGACAAATGCGGCTTTGTTGGGGCATCTTATCCGGTAGAGGGACACCTGACAGGACCATGAGCACCGTTTGCCGCATCACAAGAGGAAGCCCCTTCTCCTGAAACCTCATGCGGTCCTGGCTGCGGAGCAAGTCCCACATCGGGCGGGAGTGGCGCTGAAGTGGAGCGACTCGATGCTTCACGAACTCCTTCACCACCATGGGCGCAGTCACGCCGAGGTCCTTCAACCACCTCAGCCTGGCCCAGACGTGGGCAAGGCGAGGGCTCGCGAGCTTCTGGTGGCCCCAGCCGGAGTTTGGAACAGCGGGCCCCGCCGGAACTTGGAGCAGAGGGTTGAGCACGCCGGCGTCAAGAAACACCCATCGTATGCGGAACTCGCTCATGGACGAAGGAAGCTCGAAGTCAATCCCCTCGCCCGCTATCGCGGCCACGGCTTGGAAGCCTACGCACCCCGAGCTCTGCCAGGGACTGGTCAGATGCAACGAGAAGAAATGGCGGAGGAGGGCCACGGAAGGAGCGAAGCCCACCATGGCCTCGCATAAGAAGGCGAAGACGGTCAGAAGGGTCACAGATTGAGGGTCGAGATGAAGCATGTGGATCGGGTAATGCTCGAGCACCGCGTTGAACAAGGCGGAGAAGGGAGGAATCAGGCCAGCCCAGAGGGCCTCTATGAAGATCGGGACCTCAGTGGCTGCCCGAGCCATGCGAGTGCGGGACGTGGGCCAAGCCGCCATCTCTCCCCACTCGTTGAAATTGGAGGCAAGCATGGGGCGCACCTTGTCCATGGCCTCGTCGTTGAGCACCCGAGGCCGGCCGAGCGCCGGCTCAAAAGACGGAGGCTCGGTTGGCAACGACAGGAATTTCTTCCCCTTTTCAGCTTGTTTCGGCGCCATGGCGATGAAGCAGGCGGAGTGTAAGTCAGATTGGAAGGGGAAAGCAGGGCCTCGAGGAAGCATGGAGATTGGAGGAGCCGGGCGTGGGCAAAGAAAGAATAACTGTGCGAGAGGCGGGTGCCGCATAGCCAGGCGGATTCAAGGGCAGCGAGCATGCCTTCCTTTGACGAGTGGGGGCTTTATTTATTGCAAATTTTTGCTGCTATGGCGACCCTGTCCTTGAGTTTGCATGTCAAATTTATTTGGTCCAAAGTAGTTTTACTGCATGATATATCCTCTAGGCACTTGTGAGAGTAGTTGCTATCA
Organism: Triticum aestivum; assembly: GCF_018294505.1. Lineage (NCBI taxonomy): Eukaryota > Viridiplantae > Streptophyta > Magnoliopsida > Poales > Poaceae > Triticum > Triticum aestivum. The sequence continues at coordinate 174,439,498 of NC_057796.1, forward strand.
ATCTTGTTGAGTTTGGTTCACTTTTATTTTGAGTCACTAAAATTTTAGAATTTTTTCAGAGAAAGAAAAATGTTCAGGAAAATGTACCAAGGTGGTTCCTCAAGGAAGCAAGGACCAAGTCTCACGATACATGAGCCAGACGATGAACCACCATGGGAAGCTCAAGCGCGGCCTTGTCAATGGCCGTGAGAGGAGCTTATGGTCCAAGCAGACATCAAGGATGAATTTGACGTGTATGTGCGTAGCGCTGATCTTGAGGGCTTCGTGTCAGATAAGTGCCCACAATACTACTACCTAACAGATTCCTTTGTGAGAAGGTTTAAATTTACATCCACGCGAAATTCTCACACTGTTTTATTTCATCTTTATGATAAATCATATACCATGGACCTAGAAGATTTTAATACAGCTTGTAAACTCCCACACTGGGGCAATGCTTGTGAACCTCGCAAATCCGAATATAAAGACTTTCTTGCTAGTATCACCGTGGGGGAATCTAGAGAAATCACACAACCTACCATAGGGAGCATTCATTTTCCTTCCATACATTATTTTGCTCTCTTCGTAGGTAGATGAACTAATGGTAAAGATGAGGCTTGTCCCATGTGTGTTCCAGATCTTAGTGTCCTCAAGAGTGCGGTATTAGGTGATAAACAATATAACTTGAAGGCCATTGTTGCACAAAGGTTGCATCTTAATGGTTTAAGTGGGGATTTGTTTGGTGGAATTTATGCAACTCGGGTAGCTAATTATCTTGATGTACCCATACGTGAAAATGATATGGAATGCCTCCTGCTTATCTAGATTATAATGCTATGGTTCGCCATCAGTTTGTTGAGAGGAATGAACAGTTGTCCAATACCGACTATTCTTTGACAGACGTTGCATCATCCATGTTGCTCTCCCTGCTCCTTTCTTTGACTTTCAGGAAAAAAGGAGATATGTTATAAGCAGGGAGGAGGCGAACGAGTATGAAAGGAGGACGGAGGCAGCTCGCCTCCAAGCTGCATCTCGTCAGGCAGTAGCCGCTGCATCTCAGTATGACCCCAGTTACAACTTTGGATATCCGCTAGGCCAACAGTGGCCATAGACCAACTTAGGCCAAAAGCCTATGCTTGGGGGAGTACATATTTCTCACCAACATTACATTCATGTTCACACACTCATGCCAGTTGTCGGTACTCATACTTTTTCATTGTACTATCCATGCTAGTTTATTTTCTTTTCCAAGTCTTTTTCTTGTGTGTGTCTGAAAAACCTTAAGAAAAACCAAAAAAATTAGTTGTAGTTTTTAGCTAGTTTACTTGCCATGCCTGTAGTAGTAGTAACTAAAAGAAAACCCAAAAAGATTTCTCGTTCTTCTTTTGCTTGTTGGGAGCTTTCCCGTATAAATAGTTTTATTTGTTTTCTTTTCTTTGGGGGTCGAGAGGAGAAGACCATGATGAAAATGTTGAGTGGCTCTCATATGCATTATTCTTGATTTAACCAAGAGCCCATATTACCTTGTCTTCTCCCTTGTATTAAATGCTTGCAGATTCCAGCTTAGTCCAATGCACATGCACTATTACTATTATCCACACCGTTCGATCATGCGAGCGAAAGGAAATAATGACGATATATGATGGACTGACTGAGTTGAGAGAAGCTGGAATGAACTCGACCTATCTATTTTTGTAAATATGATTAGTTCATCGTTCCTGATTCAACCTATTATGAATGAAACATGTTTGCAATGACAATTAGAGATTATAGTTACTCATGGCATGCTTAATTTGCTAGGAGTTTATGATGGTTTACCTTGCGTGCCAACATGCTATTAAAATGGTTGTGATGTGGTATGATAGGGTGGTATCCTCCTTTGAACGATTCGAGTGGCTTGACTTGGCACATGTTCACGCATGTAGTTGAAGCAAAATCAACATAGCCTCCACGATATTTATGTTCATGGTGAATTATATCCCACTCATGCTTGCACTCAGTGTTGATTAATTTTAATGCATGTTCATGACTGTTGTCGCTCTCTAGTTGGTCGCTTCCCAGTCTCTTTCTAGCCTTCACTTGTACTAAGCAGGAATACTGCTTGTGCATCCACTTCCATAAACCCCAAAGTTATTCCATATGAGTCCACCATACCTTCCTATATGCGGTATTTACCTGCCATTCCAAGTAAATGTGTATGTGCCAAACTCTAAACCTTCAAATGAAATTCTATTTTGTATGCTCGAATAGCTCATGTATCAACTAGGGTTGTCTATATCTTCCATGGTAGGTGGGTTATTCTCACGATGTGTGGACTCCACTCATCACTCATGAGAAAATGGCCGGTAAGCGGGATGCCCAGTACCATGCTCAAATCAAAATAATTTCAAACAAAACTCCCCCAGGATTGTTGTTAGTTAGAGGCACCCGTTGTTTCGGGCAAGCCATGGATTGATGCTTGTTGGTGGTGGGGGAGTATAAACTTTACCATTCTGTTTGGGAACCGCCTATAATGTGTGTAGCATGGAAGATACCGAGATCTCTTGGTTGTTATGTCGACAATGAAAGTATGCCACTCAAAATATTATTTATCTCTATTTCAAAAATCGAGCTCTGGCACCTCTACAAATCCCTGCTTCCCTCTGCGAAGGGCCTATCTATTTACTTTTATGTTGAGTCATCATCCTCTTATTAAAAAGCAACAGTTGGAGAGCACCGCTGTCATTTGCATGTATTACTATTAATTTACATTAAGTATGACTGTGACTGGATCTGTTTTACCATGATTTACAATGTCCATTCAGTCCTTGATCTTCAGAGGTGCTCTGCATTTATGTTTTGCGGTCTCAGAAAGGGCTAGCGAGATACCATCTTGTTATATCATATTATGATTGTTTTGAGAAAGTGTTGTCATCCGAGATTTATTATTATTGCTCGCTAGTTGATTATGCCATTGATATGAGTAAACATGAGACCTAAATGTTATTGTGAATATGGTTAGTTCATAATCTTTGCTGAAAACTTGAATGCTGGCTTTACATATTTGCAACAACAAGATCAAACAGAGTTTGTAAAAGTTTTTCTTTATCACTTTCAGTTTGTCAACTGAATTGCTTGAGGACAAGCAAAGGTTTAAGCTTGGGGGAGTTGATACGTCTCCAACGTATCCACTTCTCCAAACACTTTTGCCCTTGTTTTGGACTCTAACTTGCATGATTTGAATGGAACTAACCCGGAATGACGCTGTTTTCAGCAGAATTGCCATGGTGTTATTTTTGTGCAGAAATAAATGTTCTCGGAATGACCCAAAACTTCACGGAGAATATTTTTGGAATAAATAAAAAATACTGGCGAAAGAATCAGCATCAGGGGGCCCACACCCTATCCACGAGGGTGCAGGGCGCGCCCACCCCCCTGGGGCGCGCCCCCTGCCTCGTGGGCCCCTTGAGACTCCACCAACCTCAACTCCAACTCCATATATTCACGTTCAGGGAGAAAAAAATGAGAAAAAGGATTCATCGCGTTTTACGACACGGAGCCGCCGCCAAGCCATATTCTCTCTCGGGAGGGCTGGTCTGGAGCCAGTTCGGGGCTGCGGAGAGGGGAATCCATCGCCATCATCATCATCAACCATCCTCCATCACCAATTTCATGATGCTCACCGTCGTGCGTGAGTAATTCCATCGTAGGCTTGCTGGACGGTGATGGGTTGAATGAGATTTTTCATGTAATCGAGTTAGTTTTGTTAGGGTTTGATCCCTAGTATCCATTATGTTCTGAGATTGATGTTGCTATGACTTTGCTATGCTTAATGCTTGTCACTAGGGCCCGAGTGTCATGAATTCAGATCTAAACCTATTATGTTTTCATGAATATATGTGAGTTCTTGATCCTATCTTGCAAGTCAATAGTCACCTACTATGTGTTATGATCCGGCAACCCCGAAGTGACAATAATCGGGACCACTCCCAGTGATGACCGTAGTTTGAGGAGTTCATGTATTCACTAAGTGTTAATGCTTTGGTCTGGTACTCTATTAAAAGGAGGCCTTAATATCCCTTAGTTTCCAATAGGACCCCGCTGCCACGGGAGGATAGGACAAAAGATGTCTTGCAAGTACTTTTCCATAAGCATGTATGACTATATTCGGAATACATGCCTACATTACCTTGATGAACTGGAGCTTGTTCTGCGTCACCCTATGTTATAACTGTTGCATGAGGAATCACATCCGACATAATTATCCATCACTGATCCATTGCCTACGAGCTTTTCACATATTGATCTTTGCTTAGTTACTTTTCCGTTGCCACTGTTACAATTACTACAAAAACTGCTACTGTTACTTTTGCCACTGTTACCGTTACTTCCATACTACTTTGCTACTAAATACTTTGCTGCAGATATAAAGTCTTTCAGGTGTGGTTGAATTGACAACTCAACTGCTAATACTTGAGAATATTCTTTGGCTCCCCTTGTGTCGAATCAATAAATTTGGGTTGAATACTCTACCCTCGAAAACTGTTGCGATCCCCTATACTTGTGGGTTATCACCTGTATAGAGATTTTCCCCTTCTTCTTAGACCCCCGGCATGTAAAATGGCTTTGGTGATTATGGTGCCCTCTGTAAGATCACGTTTTGACCTATCAATCACATTCGGTATCGCCCTTATTCATAGACTGTATGTCGTCTCCTAAGTTGTCTCACTCACACACCTCGGCACAAATTGCCAGGGGCTCTATATGGCCAGACATGTGTCGCCAAACAAAAGCCCGAATAGCTTTATAGCACAATTTGGCGTCCCGAGCTTGGCATTATATGCATCGGCTCCGAATCATGTCTTTGGTCAATAGTTGGGTTGCCCGGCTCCTATGTTTGCTACCTTACGTTCCGTTTGTTCGGCTAGGGTAGTAAAGGGAGAACTACTGCGATTGTGTTTCCGGTTCGTCTGGTCAAGCACCTCAGTAGAGAAAGCCGAAAACTGACTGTCATGATAGACCACTCGGTGACTTATTAAAATCTTTAGCGATTGTTTCCGTATTACACGAAGGACCGTTTTTCCGGTCACATACTTAACGCATCCGCATCCGGATAGCTGCGTACATACAAGGGCTATCTCTAGCCCCATCGTCAAACTCCTATGGCTAAGTGAGAGTGGTAAAGCTACATAGTTCGATTGCCTGGTTCGCCGCACTGGCACCTCCTTCACGGATCAAGACGTTGGGTCAAGTGTGATCATGTGCTATTCTGTACACCCCCATAGTATCTACGTGGGGGCCTAAGCCGACGACTGGAAAACTCTCAGGAATACAAAAATGGCCGCACAGGAGGGAAGAAATTTTAGACAAAGGCACAAACATATTACAAAGCCTTCATATGTAATGAAAATGTCTGGACAATTCGGGTACATTTATTCGAACATGATGTCCTTTGAGCATTGACCCTGCATGAAGCGGGCACCCTCTAGGACGTCTTCTAAATAGCACTCCGGCGTGCGGTGGTTCTTGCCTTCGGGAGGGCCCTTGACACCCACTTCGGTAGCCTTCATCTTCGCCCAGTGCATCTTGATGCCGGCGAAGGCCATCCGTGCACCTTCTATGCACACCGGCTGCTTGATTGCGTTGATTCGGGGCACTGCATCGACAAGTCACCACGCCAGGCCAAAATAGCTGCTCAGAATAGGCTCGGCTGGCCATGGCCGAACTATGATGTCTTTCATGGCCGCTCCGGACATCTTATGCAGCTCGGCCCACTGCGTCATTTGGTCGCTAAGCAGTGTCGGGTGCTCCCGCGCCGCGAACTATGACCAGAACAACTTCTCTGTCGCATGTCCCTCCTGAGCCTCGAAGAATTGTGCGGCGTCAGCGGCACTGTTCGGAAGATCCGCAAAAGTGTCTGGAGAACTCCATAGTCGATTAAGCAAGGCATATCTCTGATCACCAAACTTAGTCTGTAAAAGAAAGGGTTTACCAGCCGCGATCTGTCCGGCCTGCAGAATCTCCTCACGAGCCGCCCTAGATTCGGACCGCGTCTCTTTTGCCTCCTGAAGGGCCTTGGCGAGCTCGGTTGCCTTGGCTTCAGTCTCCTCCTCGAGGGACTTGCACTTGCGGGCGGTGTCCTTGAGCTCTTGCTCTACTACAGATACCCGCTCCTCGACCTGGCGCCGGGTGGCCTGTTTGGCCTTCAAATCTGTAGCCGCTTTATCACCGGCTGCATTGCTTACTTTCGCCTGCTCCTTGGCCCGGGCAAGTTCACCCCTGAGGGCCTCGACCTCAGCAACGCCATCTGCAATTTCACACATAACAGAGTCTAAGTTTCAACTTCACATTCGCACATTCATATAGGCACAAACGGGATGTTCACAGCATACTTGTGCCTCGTCGAGCCGCTTGTTAATAACACTACAAAAAAAGACGCATCCGTGACATTTTGGGCCAAACGAAATTTTTTTCTGTCATACTTATGACACTTCTATGACGATAATTGTGACAAAATCCGGTATCATCATAGATGTGGTGGGCTCCTACTTCTATGATAAAAAATCATGACAGAAAATGGGCTTTTCGTCCTGGGCGGGCCAGAGACGCAGCTGCATGACATTCTTTGGGCCGTCCATGACGGAAAAAACCGTGGTAGAAGCAAGGGCGAGGAAAATATCGGGGGAGTTCCCGGTTACGGTTTGTGGTCGGGGGCCGAGCGATGCGTGTTTCTCTCGTACATACGCGCGCGTGTGCGAGGCATTGGGCTCTAACTAAACCCGAGCGATTGCACTAGCTACGTTACTGATCCTGAGCGATCGATCCCTTGCTGTTAACTGAACCCGAGTGATTCCTTCCCTACTGCTGCTAACTGAAGCCGATCGAACACTACTGCCTCCTTCCCTTGATGAACAGTGAGCGTTGTTGAGGGGGTTTGGATGAACAGTTCCAGGTGTGGGGTTGGATGAACAGGACCCTGTGGTAGTAGAGGTCATTGCCGCTGGATGAACAGTACCCCGATTGATCGAGCCGGTGGATGAACAGGACCCCGTGGAGGGCTTGATGAACAGGACCCCGTGGAGGGCTGGATGAACAGTAGCCGGTGGAGGGCTAGTTGAACAGTAGCCCGTGGAAGGGTGGTTGAACAGGACCCCATGGAGAGGGTTGGTTGAACAGTAGCCAGTGGAGGAGCGCGCAGTGGAGGCTGGATGAACAGGAGCCCGTGGATGAACAGTCGCAGGTGGAGGCTGGAGGAGGTCGACAGTGGATGAACAGTAGCCCGTGGAGGCTGGAGGAGGTCGACGGTGGAGGTGAACAGTATCCCATGGAGTCCCGTTTTGTGGTATGCCACACCCCTCCCGATGAACAGGACCCCTATTTCGACCGTAGCGCTCCAACACAAGTCCATTTCCACCATTTTGCGGTACGCACACCCCTCCCGATCAACAGGACCCCGTTTCGATCGTAGGAGGTTCGTTTCCTCCGTCTTGCGGTACTCCAGACCCCTCCCGATGAACAGGATCCCGTTTCGACCATGGCCTGTCGAACACAAGGCCGTTTCCTCCGTTCTGCGGTATGCCAGGCCTCGTTTCCATCTCCTGTTCCGTCCAAGCCGGTTGGCTCCCGATGAACACGACAACGCATTCCGTTCCGACCCAGCCAGTTGCCTCCCCATGAACACGACGACGGCGCAGCTTCTCCTTTCCGACCCAGCCATGTACACGAGCCCTGGCCGTACGTATGCGCGAGTAGGCGTTCGAGACCCCGCCCGTATGTACGTACGTGGCCGTATTTTCTTTCTTGCACCCTGGCCGCTGTACGTATGTCTACATGCTATGTGCGCGCCTCTACTATGACACGTGCGTGCCTCTACATCGACCAGTATGTACGTACATGTTCGTGACCAGAATGACAACGCTACGTACGCTTCGACCAGGTGGGTCCCGACTGTCAAGAACTTGCGTAAGAAGATGTAGCTGGTGGGTCCCAGCAGTTAGGGGGAAACATTATTTTTTCGCGAAATACTGTGGCCCGTCCGGTGGGTCCCAGCTGTCAGGTGGAGGAATCATTATTTTGCGCGTAATAAGGAGGCACTTCCTTGCTACGGTCGTGGACCCAGCTGTCAGCCTCTCCACGTATAGTACTCTTCCGATGGAGGTTAGTCGTTGACCACATTGACCACGCTGCGCTGAGAGCACCAAGGCGGTGAGGCCTAGGAAGGGGATAACGCGGAGCCGGGGAAGACACGACAGTGGATGCCCATGCGGAGGGGAGTATGTGGGTTGACTGCTTCGGCTCCGGTGTGAGGTTGCCATCGCCGGAGAATAACAGGAGGTGTGGGTGAATCTAGAGGGATGGCATATCCAGCGGTGGCAGCACTGGACACGGGAGGCAGGAGCAGGTGGCATGCCCGACGCTTGTTTGGGCGGCTGCAGCAAGAATACCAGAGGTTGAAGAAGCACTACGGCCGTTGGATGGACATCATACGGTCACTGGAGCTAGAATCGTTCATATTGACTAAGTTGACAAAGCCCTCCGTCCCCATCAACTTAGTAGGCCCACAAGTCAGCCTCCCACTATGGTGGGTCCCAGCTAGCAGGGGGCTATTCATTTTTTTGTGCGTAATAAGGAGGCACTTCCTTGCGTGCGAAGATATAACTATTGGGTCCGACCTGTCAGCGGGGGAACTCTTTTTCGCATAATACGAAGGCCCTTTTGGTGGGGCCCAGCTGTCAGGTGGAGGAATCATTATTTTGCACGTAATAAGGAGGCATTTCCTTGCGTGCGGCCGTGGACCCAGCTATTAGCCTCTCCACGCACAGTCTTCTTCCGAGGGATGTCGTTCGTTGACCACGTTGACTACTCCGCGCCGAGCGCATCCAAGGTGGTGGACAACGGCGAGGCCCCGCGCAGCAATGAGCAGGAGATGGGAAGACCCGGGAGTAGAGTCACAGACGGAGAGGTGTACGAGGGTTAACTGGTTCTGGTGTGGTGTGGCTCGGCAGTCGGTGGAGAAGGACAGGAGGTGTGGAGGGGTGGAGGGATGGCCTGGCCAACGGTGGGGTAGCGCTTCACAGCGAAGCGTGCTAAGCAGAGCTACTAGCAGTAGGAGGCGGGAGCAGGTGGTCCCGGCGGCACTGGAGGATGAAGACGAGAGATTGAAGATGGATGCGGGTCGTTGGATGTAAATCCAACGGCTAACGATGTCAGAATCATTTGTTGACTAAGTTGACAAGGACTTGCATTGGCTTCGACCTATTGGCCCATATTTCAGCCTCCAAAAATGTGGCACGTATTCAACCCATTTTTGCAGAATTTACAGTCAATTTGATCTCTTTTTTTTAGAATTACAGTCTATTTGCTGGGCTGGGTGAACAAATAATGTAGCGTCCATGCGGCCCATTTATTTTTTTCCTAAAAAATTACAGGCCATTTGCACTTTCTCGAAATACATGATTTTGATGGGTTGATTCTAATTATAATGTTGGGTTGGGCGCAGCAATGTTATCAAAGAATAAATAGGGGCTTAGCATTTTGTTATAAATATATTTGAATAATAAGTGATTTATTATTACATTGGTCCTTCAATCTTACCAAGCTTTTGTACACAATCACCAGGATTTTCGTTGCCAAAAAAATCCAGGATTTTATTGTTAAGAAATTATTTTTATAAGTTAATAAGATGTGGGATATTGTTTTCTTACATATGTAAGTATCTGTTAAATATATGATGACAATAACAATAATATATAATAACATATAAGATAATTTAAATATATATTATATAGTTAGAAGGGAAACATAAGTTGGACCAGGCGTTCCTATTCTTATATAGAAAAATAGAACAGACCTCTGCGTTTTCTTCAAAAAAATACATAAATTGGGCTGCTGATGTTTCAGGAAAGTAAAACTTCGGATGGGAGGTCCATAAGCCAGTCGATACATGACGGCCCTCAAAAAAATACAAACTGGCATGTCGTGGGCTGCGCATGTTAAAAAAGAAAGCCTAGACGGGGCAGCCCAAAACCCAGCTGATACTTGCTGCCCCAGTGATAATAAATGATACTACCCGCCAACTCCCCAACTTCGTTGTGAATTTATCTCCTACGTTGAAGCACCTAAAAAATGTAACTATGTTGACAAACACATGGGCCCCAACGTTAGTATAGGATTAGGAGGAAGTATTTTTTTCGATGAGGCACTTGCTTGCGTATGGCCATATACTTGGTGGGTCCCGACTGTCCGGCTCTCCACGTAAAGTCTCTCCAGATTCCTCTCATTTCTTCAGCATGTTCACAACGACAGACGGCTGCGCCGCAGCGAGCGCACAAAGGCGCAGGAGGAGATTGGACCACCTGAGGCAGTGCCTTATTTGTAACGAAAGTACTGAACTAGCCCAGTGGCCAAGTGACACTACCCGACAGCTGTTCCGCCCGGGTTCGATTCCACCTGATGCAGGGAAAATATCTCCAAATTTTTTGCCTCTGCCATTATTGACATGTGGGTCCCCATTGTCATCTACAAACACCACGTCCAACACTTGCCAAAACTTCGTCCCTCGTTTTCTCTGTTTTTCGCACACTCGACATTGTGTGGGCATTTTGAAAATACCATATCTTTTTGACTATGCATCATATGAAGATGTGATATGCATGAATGTTGATCAACATGATATTAACTGGCTGGTAGTTCCATTTCCGACCATGAATAAAACTTCCAACATGATGTTAACCCTGTTTGAAAAGGCCGTGTTAATATAAATGCTCTGCCTTTAAAAGTTGCAGTTTCTTATCTGAAACTGAACTTGCAGTTTCTTATCTGAAACTGAAACTTGCAGTTTCTTTTCTAAGAATCACATTGTCTACACTTTTATACTCCTATGAAACTACATTTTTTGAAGTGCTAAAAATAGATCTCTAGAATTCATAAAATACTTCATATGCTCAATAATGCAAATCTGAAATTCAAAAGACATTCATATCTGAAAGTACTCTCAAAATACACAACACAAATCACAACTCACAACCTGCAAATACTGACAACCCTAAGCTCCTCCTAATAATTCACAACCTGCCCGACTAATGGGCTGGGGGCAGTCCCCTCCTATTCCTCGATGCCAGACAGCCGCCCTGTGAGACGATATGAACGGCGAGGGAGAGGATGGCAGGGAAGCGTCGTCGGGCCAACTGCTTTTCTCCTCTTGCAAGTGGGTTCGGTCGACGAAGACTCCACCAGCTCGCTCTGGCACGACACCCTCACAAACGGCATCCTTTAGATGCTCGATCCTTTTATCTCTGGTGGATGCTCCATCTGGGATCGATACTCCCACCACCGCTCCCTCATGATCGGATTCGGTGAATCTCTTTGCTCCATGGCCCAAAGGAGCAGCTCTATGTACTCCCGCGCGACTCCCTTCGGGAGTATCGCCGCCTTTTCACTCTGTTGCAGATATTTGGCCATAGATGTCGCCGCCGCCGCTAGTTGGTCCTTGTTGTCAAACCAAGACAGTATCTCCAACATCCTAGCTAGCTTCACAGGGTCGCCGTCTGCGATCCTCACGTATCAGTTGTACTCCTCCATCGATCTAATTCTCCAAAGCACCTTCACTCGCCAGCGGTGGTTTTTGAATGGAAGAGGAGAGTAGCAGTGCTGGTTTTGGATTAGAATGGGAGAGGAGCGACGCTGGTTTTGGATTGGAACAGGAGAGGAGGGGCTGTGGTTTTGAAATGGTAGAGGAGAGGAGCGGCGCTGGATTTAGATTGGAACATGAGAGGAGCGGCGGTGGTTTAAGAGGAGAGGAGCGGCGCTGGTCTTGGAAGTATTTTTTTGTTTTGCGTATGTTGGGTCAAAGTTTGACCACGTACTGTATTTGACAAGAAAAATGTGAATGCATGTCACCAAAAATTATATCGTTTGGTTCGTATCTGAATGTACTTTAAAATTATATTATTTTTGCAACGTATAACATATATTTTATTTGTGAAAATCATGGTCAATTATGACCCAGAATAAAAGGGAGACTAGTTAATGTGGGGTCGCTTTCTTAATTGAAGGGTAAATTTACTTTGATTTTGATCCAGTCACAGCGCGCCGGCCCTCTCGTCCAATCCTAAATCGTCGCCACACGCTCCTCTCTCTCTTCTCCATTGCAAAACCACCTCCTCTCCTCTCCATCATCTCCATTCCAAAACCATCATCTCGCCTCTCCCTCTTCTCCATTGCAAAACAACCTCCTCTCTCCTCGGATGAGGATCCCCTGACGTAGCCCATCCCGCCATTGAGACACTGACACGTGGGTCCCACCAAGCGCGGGGCCCACCTATCAGCAACCAAAAGGCAGGGAAACCTCTCCTCTCCATCATCTCCATTCCAAAACCACCGTCTCGCCTCTCCCTCTTCTCCATTGCAAAACCACCCCCTCTCCTCTCCATCATCTCCATTCCAAAACCACCATCTCGCCCCTCCCTCTTCTCTATTGCAAGACCACCGTCTCTCCTCCCATCTTCCAAAGCTAGCACCGGACCACTCAGAAGGACATCTATGGAGAGGATGCAGCAGCGAATCAGGCAGATCACCGGCGGCGACCAGGCAAAGTTAGCCAGGTTGAAGGATATCTGTCGTGGAATTGTCACGGCAGATGTCCTCGAGCTAGGACTTAGTCGTGGAGCCATCGCAACTAGGAAGCTTGAAGGGGTTAATGCGGGACAAGGAACACGAGGGTTTATACTGGTTCGGCCCCTTACGGTGAAGGTAAAAGCCTACGTCCAGTTGAGGTGGTATTGATTAGGGTTACGATCACCAGGGAGCTAAACTGCTATGCCCGGCTCTCGATGAGATTGTTGTTGTTGTCCCTAAACCGCTGCCGGGTCGTCCCTTTATATAGGGAGGCTGACGCCCAGCAGCCCTTAGAGTCCCGGCCGGCTCATAAGAGTGTCCGGCTCGGACTCTCAACTAGACTTGCCTTACACTACAAGCTCTACCATAATAATGATTGTAACTACAAGCCTTAAGCCATATCCGGGTCTTAGCCCATCTCTGGCCCATCGTCTGCAAGCTTGGCTCCGGGCTTCTGGCAATGACCATACGAGTAACCCGGCCCCTCCTGGCGGGTGACTCTAAGGTCTATATCCTCAACATTAGGCCCCAGATTGATTTGAGCCGGCTCATGTCAATCTTCAACTCTGCCGACAGAAAAAATCTCCGGCTTACCATTTATGTGAAGGCCATAACCCGGCGTGACGTCATCCTCTGGACTCCGGATAATCCGCCGTGACGTCATCTTCCATTAAGCCCGCTTTTTACTCCACCAGATCCGCAACGGATCTTTGCTTTTACTGTCATTCCGAAAATCGAGGCGTCGTGGGGGGAGATAACCACGCCGTGGTCTCCTTGAATCTCGCGCCCACTTATGAACTTGCCTTATAAATAGGCCGGCCCGACGGGCTCTCAGCCACTTCCTCTCCATCTTCTTCCTCGTGCCATCGCTCCTCTGCCCGAGCTCTGCTACTGCCGCCGCCGTCGCGCCCCTGGTCTTCGTCAACTTGGCCGCTGCATCACCCTGACTCGAACCAGACAAACGGCGGCAACCTCCGCTCTTCTCCAGCTCCGGTGAGTCTCTTCTGCCCTGCTAGAACAGATCTGCGGTAGGGTTCGATAGTTCGTCCGTGTTCTTCACCATTGTCCGCAAGCTTCGGTAGTTCTCATAGTTACTGCCCTTGTTTGATCTTTAGCCCTGTATAGAACTAGTGCGGCGGTTGTTTAGGACTCATTTCAAATGCCCATAGATCTCTTTCTACTGCATAAAGGCTTCGTTCAAGCTCAAGAACTTCCGCTCGTCTGTTTCTAGGTCTAGAAAATTTTCATTTCACCCGACCATTTTGATCCAAAAAAGTTACTGCAATATGTGAAACCTATTTTACCACACTTAGTAAAAACTGCAACCATTGAATCTTGGCGGCTTACAATTCCGGTTTAAAGAAACCACGCGACGTAGAATCTTCCGGCTTAAAGGAAACCATGCTTCGTAGAATCCTCCGGCTTAACTGTGATAAGGCCGTAGATAATCAATTTATTCTGAATGCCCCTGCGGCTTAAATAACCCACTGTACTTGAGTATATATCATTAGTCCCCTTCATAAGCCGCCACCTTAGTTTTGAACCGTAGATCTCCGGCTTATAATTAACCCGGACATTTTCCTTTTTGTCATAGACTGCCAACTTTCACCATGCCTCCCAAGGCTCCCATCACTTGCAACTGGATGAGGTCCAACGTCACCAACGAGACCCTAGCCAATTTTGTTAAGTCCGGATATCTGCCTAAGAAAGAAGTCATGTCCTACCGTGCCCCTGACTCGTCAGAAGAGAGACCACAGCCAAAGGACGGGGAGGTAGTGATTTTCGCAGATCATATGAGCCGGGGCTTCGCACCGCCCGGCTCAAAGTTTTTTAGGGACGTGCTCAACTTCTTCGACTTGCGGCCTCAAGATATAGGACCCAACTCAGTGTCCAACATCTGCAATTTTCAAGTCTTCTGCGAGGTTTACCTTGGAGAAGAACCTAGTCTGCTGCTCTTCAGAGAGCTTTTTTACTTAAACCGTCAGAATGAGTGCACCAACGGACCAAGTCTGGAGTTAGGTGGCATCTCCATCCAGTGACGTAGGGACTGTCTTTTCCCTTACGCAGAGCCGCCGAGCCACCCCAAGGACTGGAACATGACTTGGTTCTACTGCCAAGATACATCCCCGGCTGATGAAAGCCCGCTGCCCGGCTTTCGCCCAACACGTCTGGAGCCGACTCAACCATTGTCGGACAAGCTGACCCAAGTGGAGCCCCAGCCTCTGCTCCCCACTATCAACAAGATCAAGGCTCTCCTGGGCAATGGTCTGAACGGAATTGACCTGGTCCGGGTCTGGATCTCATGGCGGGTGATCCCATTGAGCCGCCGCCCCGGCTTAATGTGCGAGTACACAGGACGGAAGGATGACCCGCAGAGACACAGCCGCAATGATCTTCCAGAAGACGTTGCAGAGGAGGAGACCAAGGCTCTTTTAAACGAGAGCCTGGCAGACTGCGGAAGGACCGGGCTAGCCCCCTTCTGCAAGACCAACCCAGCCCCAGCGGTAAGCCGCTGACTTCAACTTTTCAACTTCTTCTGCATATAACCTTCATCTGAACCGTTTTAAGAATTCATTATTGTATTTCTCAGGCTGATGATAAGTTCTGGCGGGTCAAATATGACCATGAGGCGGCCAAGAAGGCCAGGAAGGCGAAGAGAGCCGCCAAGAAAGCCGCCCCTCGCAAAAAAGGAAGCAGACCTACTGCTTCGGAGCTGATGCAATTAAGCGACAGCTCCGAGTCAGAGGTAACCCTCAAGCCTTTAATTTCTTGCTGTATTTGTTGTTTGTTGCTGTCCGCCTTATCAACACTTGCTCATTGACAGGATGGCACCGGCGCCAGTAACCCGGTGGTTGAAGAGGTAATGTCACTTTCCTCCGACTCGGAGCCCTTGCCACAGCTGAAAGTCCGAAGGGTAACCCGGAAAGTAAGCTTTTCACATCCTTTAGCTTACCAAGACCCTCAATTTATTTTGAAGCGACAGGTTCATGAAAGCCGGCGTCACACCCGGACCAACAAGGACACCAATCTCTCCGCCGGGTTACCCGACGCAACAAGGAAGCGTCGAACTGAGGTTTTTTCTCACTTGTACCCTTTTCACCCGTTGGCGGGTGTTATCCGTCAGCCACTCAACTCTTCTGACTCCAATTATCAGGAGACCTCCCCCTCTTCGGGTGACTCCATGCAGTCGAACCTGCCGGCTTTCAAGACCGCGCCCGGGTAATGATAATCATCTCATGTTGCTCTGATCTTTACTCATATTTTTTGTACTAACCTTTGTTGTTCTTTCAGTGCCCAAGCAAAGCTCACCAAGAGGGTGAAGAAAACCAAGTCAGCCGGAGTGCCGGATCTGCCTGAGCCGGCGGTGACAGTCCAAGAGCCGCCAGCTGCCTCCGCCCCCGAAGCCACCACTCCAATGGACACGGCACCTGAGGCCACTGCCCCGACTACCAAGGCAACAACTGAAGCTTCTGTTAACCCGGAGGCCTCCAGCTCGGCTCCACCAGCAGACGACCCGGATGTGGTAATCACCCGGACGGAGTTCGTTGAGCCGGGGAGACCTACCATGCTGGCCAAGTGCTCCGCGAAGGGGCAGTTGCTGCAGCCCCACCGGGTGAACCTGGATCTCTCCAACTACACCAACCTGAGCATTGGAGAGCTCGTCTCTGGCTACGTCAGCCAAGTGCACAAGAGTCGGGATGCCGAGGTTGCCATGGTGACCCAGATCCAGCAGAAGTCTGAGGTAACATCCTTTTGTCCTCTTATTTACTGCTAAGTTACCTGTACCATGCTAGCCACCAAGTCGACGACTTATGACTGAGTATGTTGTAGACTTAAGTTCTGGCTTACTCAATTGAGCCGGCAGTATGTAGATAGATACGTTCAATATGCATTAGCCCCCAAGTGCCAAGTGTCTTTGCTTGGAAACCGCTTGGGACTTATATAATGACAGTTAACAACCCAGAAATTTTTGTAGGCTGTTGGCAAGAAGCTAGAGGCGGACCTTGCGGATCTCAAGAGCCGGCTGAAAATGCAGGAGATGGAGACCCGGAAGGCAAACGCCAAGTTTGTATCCAGCATCGCCGCGCAAGAAAAGTTGAAGACCGAGTTTGATGCTGAGCGGAAAGCCTGGGCCGAAGAGAAGGCCGCACTGGTGACCCGGGCGGAACAGGCGGAGAAGGCTCTCTCTGAGAAGACCGCCGAGCTCTCCGGCCTAAAGCGCCAGGTTTCCCAAATGGTGGCCGCCATCTTCGGTAAGTCGCCTCACCGGCTTTCATCAAGCTTAGAATGTTTATACCTCATGACTCATCCTTTGCCGCCGGCTTATCTGATGCTGTTAAACAGGTCCCAGAAGTGCCAACCTCAACCAGAGCGTGGTCACCAAGCTAAAGGCCGTGTATACCCTGGTGGAGCAGCTCTACACCGGGTCACAGCGTGCCTTAGCTGTGGTGGCCCTATCCAACGAGGTGCCGACTCACCTGGCCGAAGTCCTGCGCCGGCTCGCCGTTCTACCTCAGCGGATCCAAGAGCTGCGGCGGGCCTCAGCGAGAGCCGGAGCGATCGCTGCGCTGAGCCGGGCCAAGGCATTCCTGCCGGAGTTAGACCCGGCGGACATCGCCCTTGGCTATCCAAGCCTGAAGGAAGACGGCTCAGCTTTCGATCAGAAGGACTTCGCAGCTTGCGTGAAGGCCGTACGCCCGGTGGCCACCCTTATTGGGAATGACACCGATCTGACCAAGTACCAGCCGGGTTATGATGCGGAGAATCAGAGGATTCCAACCCCTCGCTATGAAGCTCTCAACTTGATCCCGCCGGCTCGTCAGCACACCTTCGCCCCAGAGATTGACCCGGCCGGGTTAATTGACGAGGAAGCCCAATTCGAAGCGCTCAGCGGCATCGACTGGAAGTCATCAACCTTCCAGGTCTTGGGATCAGCCGGAGGAGAGGACAGGAATGAGCCGGAGACTTCAACTCAGCGGGCATCATAACTTGGCTGGCGGTTTAGCAAACAATGTTCCACCCTTTTTAGACTTGATGAATTTTGTAATAGAGTAGGTGCAACAGTTCATCTCTGCCGTGCCATCGTGCACGTATTGAATGTGAAAAGTCTTTTGAAATTGTCTCTTCGATACTTCTCCGGGTCATAATCAATCCTTTGTTTTTCTTATCCTCAAACATAGAAAGGCAAATCATAAGTCTCGGGGCGTCTTACCGTCCTGAGAATCATAAATTTTAGATAACCCGGAATATGAATCAAAAAGGACTTATCTTCAATAGTATCCTGAATACAGCCGTAATAACACACTTATCGGCCTGTAAGCATACTTCCGGTTTAGATAACCCGGGTAACAAGGTTGGTGCCTTAACTCCGATTTACTTGCCTTGATGACACCCATGATGTTCAACTAACACTGTAAACCAAAGTTAAGCCGGCAAAGTGAGACCCGGCTACGCACACCTTGATATAATCGGAATAAACTTGTGATAAAGCAGAAGAACTTAGGGGCTTCCGGTTCGAATACGACCAGAGACCCGGCCCAAAGGGGTTAAGCCAAGATTCGGATACGATCATACAGCCCCCAGTGGGTGTGGCGATGCCAATCAAGAGGGTACCGACAGCTATGTTCTCTTTGGTTCGAATACGACCCATGTTTGAACAGGAAGCCCCCAAGTGATTTTTAGAATTGTTTAACGACGCTGATTCGAATACGATCCACGTCGGTTCTCAGAGGGGTTAAACTATGATTCAAATATGACCAAAGGTAACCTCCCAATGAGCTCGGCACTTTGCCAATCAAATGGGTATCGACAGCTATGTTCTCTTTGGTTCGAATACGACCCATGTTTGAACAGGAAGCCCCCAAGTGACTTTACTGCTTACGGCTAGATTCGAATACGGTCATAAGCCGGATCCTCCTTTAAGTCATCATGTAAACAACACGTGCATATTTGGAGGAGAAAAAAGGACAGAGGTCCTGCTTTATTGCTTATCATAATATATACATGGCTGAGAGAAATATGTACACCACGAGAGCCGATGGCTCAAGTGTAGTAAGGCCGAAGCTGAGCTATGTTCCACGGCCGACGGGTCTCTTCCTCCGACTTACGTGAATCTTTGTGCTCCCGAATGTCAATGAGGTAATATGACCCGTTGTGCAAGTTCTTGCTGACCACAAAGGGCCCTTCCCAAGGTGGGGATAACTTGTGTGCATCTGTTTGATCCTGGATGAGCCGGAGCACAAGGTCGCCTTCCTGGAAGACCCGGGATTTGACCCGGCGGCTATGATAACGGCGCAGGTCTTGTTGGTAAATCGCCGAACGGGCTGCCGCCACATCACGCTGTTCATCCAACAAGTCAAGAGCATCTTGGCGCGCCTGTTCATTATCCGTCTCCACATAAGCCGCCACGCGAGGTGAGTCATGACGGATGTCACTGGGGAGGACTGCTTCTGCTCCATAAACCATGAAGAAAGGCGTGAAGCCTGTAGACCTGTTAGGAGTAGTGTTGATGCTCCATAACACGGAGGGCAACTCCTCCACCCAACAACCCGGCGTCCGTTGCAAAGGGACCAAAAGCCGGGGCTTGATGCCCTTCAGAATCTCCTGATTAGCTCTCTCAGCTTGACCATTGGATTGAGGATGAGCCACTGAAGAAACATCAAGTCGGATATGCTCTTGTTGACAAAACTCTTCCATGGCGCCTTTGGAGAGATTGGTGCCATTGTCAGTTATAATGCTGTGCGGAAAGCCAAAGCGGAAAATCACCTTTTTCATAAATTGAACCGCCGTGGCTGCATCGCACTTGCTAACTGGCTCAGCTTCCACCCACTTTGTGAATTTATCAACTGCCACCAAGAGGTGGGTCTTCTTATCCTTGGACCTTTTAAAAGGCCCAACCATATCAAGCCCCCAGACCGCAAAGGGCCAAGTGATTGGGATCATCCTCAGCTCCTGAGCCGGCACATGAGCCCGTCGTGAGAACCTCTGGCAACCATCACATTTACTGACCAAGTCCTCTGCATCAGCATGAGCCGTCAACCAATAAAAACCATGACGGAAAGCCTTGGCCACAAGGGACTTTGAGCCGGCATGATGGCCACAATCCCCTTCATGGATCTCACGCAAGATCTCTTGACCTTCCTCAGGGGAGACACAACGCTGAAATGCTCCTGTAACACTGCGATGATGCAACTCGCCATCGATAACGATCATTGACTTAGCCCGCCGGGTTATTTGCCTGGCCAAAGTTTCATCCTCAGGCAACTCTCCCCGGGTTATATAAGCCAGATATGGCATTGTCCAGTCTGGTATGACATGAAGAGCCGCCACCAGTCGTGCCTCCGGGTCAGGGATAGCCAAGTCTTCCTCTGTAGGCAACTTAACCGAAGGGTTATACAGGACGTCCAGGAAAGTGTTAGGCGGCACCGGCTTTCGCTGAGAGCCCAGCCGGCTTAGAGCATCAGCCGCCTCGTTCTTCCTGCGATCAATGTGCTCCACTTGGTAGCCCTGAACGTGCCCAGCAATGGCATCAACCTCGCAGCGATAAGCCGCCATGAGAGGATCCTTAGAATCCCACTTGCTTGAAACTTGTTGAACCACTAAGTCTGAGTCACCAAAGCACCTTACCCGGCTCAAGCTCATCTCCTTAGCCATCCGAAGACCGTGGAGCAGGGCCTCGTACTCAGCCGTGTTGTTAGTGCAAGGAAACATCAACTGTAGCACATAATGGAACTTGTCACCTTTAGGGGACGCCAATACAACGCTAGCCCCCGAGCCCTCCAACTGCCTGGACCCATCGAAATGAATAGTCCAATATGTGTTATCCGGCTTTTGCTCGGGCACTTGTGACTCTGTCCAATCATTGATGAAATCCACCAAGGCCTGAGACTTAATAGCAGTGCATGGCACATATTTGAGACCATGAGGTCCAAGTTCTATAGCCCACTTAGCAATTCTCCCTGTGGCCTCTCTGTTTTGAATGATATCACCAAGGGGGGCAGAACTGACCATAGTGATGGGATGACCCTGAAAATAATGCTTAAGTTTCCGGCTTGCCATGAACACACCATATACCAACTTCTGCCAATGTGGGTACCGCTGCTTGGACTCAGTGAGCACTTCGCTGACATAATAAACCGGCCGCTGAACCGGATGCTCCTTACCCTCCTCCTTGCGCTCCACCACAATAGCCACACTGACGGCTCGTGCGTTTGCTGCCACATACAATAATAAGGGCTCCTTATCAACCGGAGCAGCAAGGACTGGAGGCTCTGCCAGCTGCTTCTTCAAATCCTCAAAGGCGGTATTAGCTGCATCATTCCAGACAAAGTTATCAGTTTTCTTCATCAACTGATATAAGGGCATGGCCTTCTCACCCAAACGGCTTATAAACCGGCTTAAAGTAGGGATGCGACCCGCCAGACGCTGAACGTCATTTATACATGCCGGCTTAGCCAGAGAGGTGATAGCCTTGATCTTCTCCGGGTTAGCCTCAATGCCTCTGTCAGAAACCAAGAAGCCCAAGAGTTTGCCTGCAAGAACACCAAAGACACATTTGGCCGGGTTAAGCATCATCTTGTAAACCCGGAGATTATCAAAGGTTTCCCTTAAATCATCTATCAGGGTTTCCTCTTTTATGGACTTAACCACAATATCGTCCACATAAGCGTGAACATTGCGCCCAATTTGTTTATGAAGACAGTTCTGCACACAACGCTGGTAAGTTGCCTGTGCACACTTGAGTCCAAAGGGCATAGATACATAGCAGAAGGCTCCAAAGGGAGTGATGAACGCCATCTTCTCCTGGTCCTTAACTGCCATCTTAATCTGATGATAATCAGAATAAGCATCCAAGAAACCTGCCGTAGCATCAATGATTTGATCAATACGGGGGAGGGCAAAAGGATCAGCCGGACACGCCTTGTTCAAGTCCGTGTAGTCCACACACATCCGCCAGGTGCCGTTCTTCTTGAGTACGAGCACCGGGTTAGCTAACCACTCTGGGTGAAAGACTTCAATGATAAACCCGGCCGCCAAGAGCCGGGCCACTTCTTCTCCAATGGCTTTCCGCCTCTCTTCATTAAACCGCCGAAGGAACTGTCTGACCGGCTTAAATTTCGGATCAACATTGAGAGTATGCTCAGCAAGTTCTCTAGGTACACCTGGCATGTCAAAAGGTTTCCATGCGAAGATGTCCCTATTCTCACGGATGAACTCGATGAGCGCGCTTTCCTATTTTGGATCCAAATTGGCACTGATGCTAAACTGCTGAGATGAATCTCCTGGAACAAAATCAACAAGCTTAGTTTCATCAGCCGACTTAAATTTCATCGCCGGCTCAGTCTCCGTAGTCGGCTTTTTCAGAGAGGTCATATCTGTTGGGTCAACATTGTCTTTGTAAAACTTCAACTCCTCTGTAGCACAAACAGACTCTGCATAAGCTGCATCGCCTTCCTCACACTCCAGAGCCACTTTCCGGCTGCCGTGAACCGTAATAGTCCCATTGTGACCCAGCATCTTGAGCTGTAAGTACACATAACACGGTTGAGCCATGAACTTGGCGTAAGCCGGCCGCCCAAATATAGCATGATATGGATTTCTTATCTTGACCACCTCAAAGGTTAATTTCTCCGCCCTGTAGTTGTTCTCATCACCAAAAGCCACTTCCAGTTCGATCTTGCCGACTGGATAAGCCGACTTACCAGGTACCACACCATGGAAGATAGTGTTTGACTGACTGAGGTTTTTATCAACCAACCCCATACGGCGAAAAGTCTCATAATAGAGGATGTTGATGCTGCTGCCTCCATCCATGAGCACCTTTGTGAACTTATATCCTCCCACTTGAGGGGCCACCACTAAGGCCAAGTGGCCCGGGTTATCCACCCGGGGAGGGTGATCCTCCCTACTCCACACTATAGGCTGCTCAGACCACCGCAAGTAGCGTGGGACCGCCGGCTCAACAGCATTCACAGCCCTCTTGTGAAGCTTCTGATCTCGCTTGCACAGACTAGTGGTAAACACATGATACTGTCCACCGCTAAGCTGCTTTGGATTGGTCTGATAACCCCCCTGCTGCTGTTGATGACCCTGGCCAGACTGTTGATTAAAGCCCCCTTGACCGTTCTGAGGACCGGAATTTGAGCCACCGCCCAGGCCATGAAAGCCGCCAGCGCCTGAGCCGCCGCGCGGGCCATTGTAATTCTTAAAGGCCTTCATGATTGCGCAATCCTTCCACAGATGAGTCGCTGGCTTCTCTCTAGAGTCGTGCCTTGGACAAGGTTCATTCAACAGCTGCTCCAGCGTCGGACCTGACCCGCCGCCTCGGGGAGGGGGCCTCCCCTTGCGTCGCTGGTTATTACCTTGGGAGTTGGTGTTGGCTACAAACTCTAGGCTGCCATCGGCCTTGCGCTTGCCTCCTCCTTGATTCCCCGGGTTAAACTGAGGACCCTTGCCATTGCCGTTCTTCTTTCCCTTCCCTGTCCTTTCATCATCTGAAGGGGGATCCTTGGTACCATCGGAATCGGCGTACTTGACAAGAGCCGCCATTAGTGTACCCATATCACTGTAGTCGCGCTTAAGCCGCCCGAGTTTCATCTTCAGGGGCACGAAGCGACAATTCTGTTCCAACATTAGGACTGCAGAGCCGGCATCCATCTTATCTGATGAATGTATGATCTCCTTAACCCGGCGAACCCAATGGGTCGTGGATTCACCCTCCTGCTGCTTACAGTTAGTCAAATCCACAATTGACATAGACTGCCTACAGGTATCTTTGAAGTTTTGGATGAACCGGGCTTTCAGCTCAGCCCAAGACCCAATGGAATTCGGTGGTAGCCCTTTCAACCAAGTGCGGGCAGTTCCATCTAACATCATGGTGAAATACTTGGCCATGGCCGCCTCACTGACCTCCAGCAGCTCCATAGCCATCTCATAACTCTCGATCCAGGCTACAGGTTGTAAGTCATCTGTGTAATTAGGCACCTTTCTAGGGCCTTTGAAGTCCTTGGGTAGACGTTCATTACGGATAGCTGGTACTAAACAAGGGACGCCCCCGGTCCTGGTAGGGATACCCACATCGACGGAGGTCGTCGGATAAACCGGGGGGGTCTGATAAGCCGTCAATTGAGGCACTTGCTCCGCCTCTTGCCATGCTTTGTCTTGGTCTGCTACGTGAAAGGCTCCGTTATAAGCCGGGCTGTGGCCAGGGGGCGGGTCGTGGCATCGGACGTTACTTGAGCCGGTCGCTGAGACCATGTGCCTGCTGTAACTCGGGCTCTGACCCGGACGAGGGGTCGAGTGGATCCTATCCCGGCTGTAGGAGTACGCCTCCTGCTGTGCCAGTGCCGTCTGAAGGAGTTCCCTGACCCGGCGGGTTTCAATAGCCATCGGAGAGTCGCCGTCAACTGGGAGAGCCGCCAGCCGTGCTGCCGCAGCGACCATGTTCTCCAGCGGGTTATTATAATGACCCGGGGGTATTGGCACGTACTGAGGCGGGGCAGGGGGCACCTGGGGAGGCCCCATCACTTGTGGCTGAATAGGGGTCCCTGGCATTATGACCCCTGGCGGGTTACTAGACCCTGCACCTGGCGTGTTGAAAAGGTTGCGTGGATCGTAAACCGGAGGGAGTCTAGATTGGGCCTTTGATGCCTCCTTCTCATGACCTCATTGGCCGCGTTCTGATCCATCGTGAGTTGGAAGGACTGCGCCTGGATCAGCTGAGTTTGGGCATCGAGAGCCGCCCTTTCCGCAGCCAGCCCGATCCCTTCCGCTGCAAGATCCTCCTTAGCCTTCACTAGATCCAATTTTAACTGCGCCACCTCCGCGTCATGCTGAGCCTGATCCGCCAGGTCAACCGTGGCGGTTAACAGGGCCGTCATCTTGTCCGTGAGATCCATTAGCACCTGAGCCGGAGAAGGCACCGGGTTTCCCGCTCTAGCAGCGGGGTTCTGAACAGGCTGCGCACCAGCCATAAAAACTCCAACCTGACTTGGCGGCTCAAAAAGGTCCGGAATACTGTCACCATCGGAACAACCCATGAGCCTGCCATCTTGAAGTTGGTACAACGAGTTTGACTCATCGGTGGCCGACTCGCCGTCAGAGCCGGCGGCCGTCTCATCACCAGATCTAGATCGATCGGAGAGTCCTCCATGGATACACCCCACAAAAGCATGCCTTAAGGCAGGCCGGGCCCGGGCGGGTCGCGCAAGCTGAGCCGTCTCGATGAGATCAGCGCAGAGACCCGGCTCAGGGCTCGGCTCACCAATCTTGCCAATGAAAACGTGAATTCCGCCGAAGGGGACCCGGTACCCGTACTCAATTGAGCCGGCGTCGGGGCCCAGTTTGCATCGTCGATGTAGAGCTTTCCACGACGACTCTTGGTCATCCGGCCCACAGCGTATCCCTTGAGCCCTTCGAAGCTGCCCTTCAAGAACTCAAATCCACCGTGCGCGTGCCCCACGGTGGGCGCCAACTGTCGTGGAATTGTCACGGCAGATGTCCTCGAGCTAGGACTTAGTCGTGGAGCCATCGCAACTAGGAAGCTTGAAGGGGTTAATGCGGGACAAGGAACACGAGGGTTTATACTGGTTCGGCCCCTTACGGTGAAGGTAAAAGCCTACGTCCAGTTGAGGTGGTATTGATTAGGGTAACGATAACCAGGGAGCTAAACTGCTATGCCCGGCTCTCGATGAGATTGTTGTTGTTGTCCCTAAACCGCTGCCGGGTCGTCCCTTTATATAGGGAGGTTGACGCCCAGCAGCCCTTAGAGTCCCGGCCGGCTCATAAGAGTGTCCGGCTCGGACTCTCAACTATACTTGCCTTACACTACAAGCTCTACCATAATAATGATTGTAACTACAGGCCTTAAGCCATATCCGGGTCTTAGCCCATCTCTGGCCCATCGTCTGCAAGCTTGGCTCCGGGCTTCTGGCAATGACCATATGAGTAACCCGGCCCCTCCTGGCGGGTGACTCTAAGGTCTATATCCTCAACAATATCCTTACTTGCTTTGATAATGAGTGGGAGATTTCAAGGACAGTGAGGGCCATGTGGCAATGTATGCAAAAGAGCGAGACGACGACTATGAGGGCGGTGATGTACTCCTCGGCGGCAGTCACGCCGCAGTCCTTCGAGTTCATCGATTATCTCCTCTAGGCGATGGAGCAGACAGATTCGCTCGAGGCAAAAGTCAGGCGGAGGTGGTGGGCGTACTGGTCGAAGGTCGAGCACCCAGAGGATAACGAATCAATCGTGTATGGTGTGCCGTTCGTGAGGGTGCAGAGCCAGCCAGAGCCACAAGAGTATTCGATCTCCCACCGCAAGAGGAGGCCGGATGGCGCGACATTGCTTCCCCGCCGTTCTCCACGGTTCCCTCGACGCTCGCCTCATTTCAACGGCGTCGGTAGGGTTTAAGGTAAGCTTCGCACTAACCTAATCTTCCATCTGCTCATGCTTACAATTAGTGTGACAACTAATAAAATCATGCTTACAATCAGTCTCCGAGTACTACGCCAATCACCCTAAAATAGCTCTGGACCTTTGGGTCAAAGTTGTGACACTGTGTACAAATAAAGAAAAATAGATTGGTGCTTCTTTAGGAAAAGAGTACTCCCTACAAAACTGGCAATATAAGCTACTAGTATTTTTTGAAGTCTAAGCTACTAGTATTTGGTTAGAGGATTTGCTGCTGAGAAAGATCCGTCCACAGTCCGCGCCACACATCCTACTGATGGTGGTGGATGCCAATGCTTAGATGGAGCAGGGTTGGTGTCGGTAATTTTTACTTGGCACCTCGCACTCTGCATATATGTCGGTTCCATCCGTACATTTGTGCAGTTCCACCAAAATTCAGCTGAATAACCCTGTTTGCACAGATAATGAAAAAGCGTGATTACATTATACTGGCACTAGTTGATGAAACACACACTAATAAATAGAAGAGAAAATTGCGATAGTATCATAGCATGTCATGCTGCGAGGGCGAGATGGGCCCTGCGACGCCACATACGGTACGCCTCATACTGGAAATCAACCCAAGTCTTCCCGATACCCCTTCTGCAAGTGATGAACATCAGTGTATAGCGATAGTACAAGGAGGGGCCTTGAGACATTCAAATCTCTGTTTTTGTGCAGATCAACTGAAATTAAGCACCCCAGTTTGCAGAAATGCTTAAACATTAACAATGGGACTAGTTGATGAAACATATACTAATAAAGAGGAGCACTTTCTTTATCTACATTGGAAAGGAAGTGATAGAGAGGGACACTCGCTCTATTTTAACTTTATTATTACTTCATTTATTAGTGGCACTAGAGTCGAGCAGGTGCCAAACAAGGTGTACCATGCGTCGCAAGGATGGAGGCCGGGGTTGCTTAGACTGGGATGCTGAAGCTGGCTCTTTCAGTCCCTATCTTCCCCTCTGATGTTTCTGTGGTATCATTTGGGTTGTAATCCAAACTTGGTCGAGCTGGTGCTGCGTCCCCCTACCTGCCTAGCTTATGTGGCAAACTTGTCTCCTGCTAGTACACAGTCCGTTCAACTAGTAGTTGCTTAACTGCCCATTTACACCGAGATGTTGTCAGATAATGGTTCTCTATGGTTGGATTTCTTTAATGAAATCGGAGGAAACCCCCTCTTTCGATATATAAAAAAATCAGTGGCACTAGCGGTGCCAAAACATTCCCTCAAATTAATAGTGCCACTAGATTAAGGTGCAAAATAATAACATTACTGCTTTATCATGGTTGTGCCAAAACAGTAGCACACGAGAAGACTCAACATGCAGGATCTTTGGCAAACGGTCAGACCAAAAAGGAACATACCTCGTGATGGGAACCATGTCTGCAGTCAACGCCATCGTAGAAGGGATGACACCAGTCACCAACATGGATTGATTCAATTCATGGGACCTTTTGGTGCAGTTCACCTAAAATGAAGCAATGTCCCATGAACTAGCAGCTTCTTCTTCATTTTTTTCAAGAAAAGGGCTCCAGCCCCTGTTCCCTTTCCATCAGAAAACAAAACCCACAGAGCTTCTTCTTCATTAGTTGCAATAAAATTGAGCTACATCAAGGTTGGTTGTGAAGCTCCTGGAATGTTCAACTATAATTTGGATGTCATTTGTGCAGTTCAACTAAGATCAAGCGTGAAATGTATGTCTCTGTTTGCACAAAAAGGTGGAATGGAGGGTGACAAACAAGTGATGAAACATACATCAAATGAAAAGAAGCATGTTCCTTATCTAAATGGAAATCCTACAAGGACAGTAGCAATTTTTAAAGCAGCAGGATTGCTACATATTAGTGTGGGCATTAGGATTAACTATGACAACCGTTAAATACGACATTACTTTAATGGTGCCATTGCTTCATTTTACCAGCAACATTACATTAACAGCTGCTACAGAGTCGGTATTTGGGCACGGGAGAGTAGGCGGACCAGGACAGTTGCATTTCTAATGAAAAGAAGCAACTTATCTTAATGGGAAATTTAGCAGGACATGAAAAAAAGTGCCATTGATTCATATTACTGGAGGCATTACATTGAAAACAACATTGGTTTAACGTGTCCTTACTTTTAGAAGTGCGACTGCTACATTTTACCAGTGGCATTACATAAGAGTGGCTCGGGGGAACAAACATCAAAACACGGTATTACTGGAGGCATCCAATTTTTGGATGGACATCGTACGTTCACTTGAGCTAGAATCGTTCATATTGACTAAGTTGACAAAGCCCTCCGTACCCGTTAACTTAGTAGGCCCACATGTCAGCCTCCCACTATGGTGGGTCCCAGCTAGCAGGGGGTATACATTTTTTGTGCATAATACGAGGCACTTCCTTGCGTGCGAAGATATAGCTGGTGGGTCCGACCTATCAGCGGGGCAACGTTTTTTTGTGAAATACGGAGGCCCTTCCAGTGGGTCCCGTCTGTTAGGTGGAGGAATCATTATTTTGCGCGTAATAAGGAGGCATTTCCTTGCGTGTGACCATGGACCCAGATGTCAGCCTCTCCACGCACAGTCTACTTCTAATGGATGTCGTTCGTTGACCATGTTGACTACTCCGCGTCGAGCGCATCCAAGGTGGTGGACGACGGCGTGGCCCCACACAGCAACGAGCAGGAGATGGGAAGCCGCGGGAGTAGAGTCGCAGACGGAGAGGTGTACAAGGGGTAACTGGTTCTGGTGTGGTGTGCCTCGGCAGTCGGTGGAGAAGAACAGGAGGTGTGGGGGGTGGAGGGATGGCCTGGCCAACGGCGGGGTAGCGCTTCATAGCTAAGCCTGCTAAGCAGAGTTGCTAGCAGCAGGAGGCGGGAGCAGGTGGTCCCGGCGGCGCTGGAGGAAGAAGACGAGAGATTGAAGATGGATGCGGGTCGTTGGATGTCAATCCAACGACTAACGATGTCAGAATCATTTGTTGACGAAGTTGACAACGACTTGCGTTGGCTTCGACCTATTGACCCACATTTCAGCCTCAAAAAATGTGGCACGTATTCAACCCATTTTTTCAGAATTTACAGTCAATTTGATCTTTTTTTAGAACTACAGTCCATTTGCTGGGCTGGGTGAACAAATAATGTAGCGTCCATACGGACCATTTATTTTTTCCTAAAAAATTACAGGCCATTTGCACTTTCTTGAAATACACGATTTTGCTGGGCTGATTCTAATTAAAATGTTGGGTTGGGCGCAGCAATGTTATCAAAAAGTAAACAGGGGCTGAGCATTTTGTTATAAATATATTTCAATAATAAGTGATTTATTATTACATTGGTCCTCAAATCTTACTAAGCTTTTGTACACAATCACCAGGATTTTCGTTGCCAAAAACATCCAGGATTGTATTGTTAAGAAATTATTTTTATAAGT
Organism: Triticum aestivum; assembly: GCF_018294505.1. Taxonomy (NCBI): domain Eukaryota; kingdom Viridiplantae; phylum Streptophyta; class Magnoliopsida; order Poales; family Poaceae; genus Triticum; species Triticum aestivum. The sequence continues at coordinate 174,468,942 of NC_057796.1, forward strand.
TAATAAGATGTGGGATATTGTTTTCTTACATATGTAAGTATCTGTTAAATATATGATGACAATAACAATAATATATAATAACATATAAAATAATTCAAATATATATTATATAGTTAGAAGGGAAACATAAGTTGGACCAGGCGTTCCTATTCTTATATAGAAAAATAAAACAGACCTCTGCGTTTTCGACATTGTGTGGGCATTAGCGGTGCCAAAACATTGCCTCAAATTAAGAGTGCCACTAGATTAAGGTGCAAAATAATAACCTTACAACTTTATCATGGCAGTGCCAAAACAGTAGCACGAGAGTAGATTCAACATGCAGGATCTTTCGCAAATGGTCAGACCAAAAAGGAACATACCTCGTGATGGAAACCATGTCTGCAATCAACGCCATCGTAGAAGGGATCACACCAGTCACCAACATGGATTGATTCAATTCATGGGACCTTTTGGTGCAGTTCACCTAAAATGAAGAAGTGTCCCATGAGCTAGCAGCTTCTTCTTCATTTTTTCCAAGAAAAGGGCTCTAGCCCCTGTTCCATTCGCATCAGAAAACGAAACCCACAGAGCTTCTTCTTCATTAGTTGCAATAAAATTGAGCAACATCAAGGTTGCTTGTGAAGCTCCTGGAATGTTCAACTATAATTTGGATATCATTTCTGCAGTTCAACTAAGATCAAGCGTGAAATGTATGTCTCTGTTTGCACAAAAAAGGTGGAAAGGAGGGTGAAAAACAAGTGATGAAACCTACATCAAATGAAAAGAAGCATGTTCCTTATCTGAATAGCAATCCTACAAGGACAGTAGCAATTTTTAAAGCAGCAGCATTGCTAGATATTAGTGTGGGCATTATGATTAACTATGACAACCGTTAAATACGACATTACTTTAATGGTGCCATTGCTTCATTTTACCAGCATCATTACATTAACAGCTCCTACAGAGTCGGTATTTGGGCACGGGAGAGTAGGCGGACCAGGACAGTTGCCTTTCTAACGAAAAGAAGCAACTTATCTTAATGGAAAATTTAGCAGGACATGAAAAAAAGTGCCATTGATTCATATTACTGGAGGCATTACATTGAAAACAACATTGGTTTAACGTGTGCTTACTTTTAGAAGTGCGACTGCTACATTTTACCAGTGGCATTACATAAGAGTGGCTCGGGGCAACAAACATCAGAACAAGATATTACTGGAGGCATCCCATTTTTGGATGGACATCGTACGGTCACTGGAGCTAGAATTGTTCATATTGACTAAGCTGACAAAGCCCTCCGTCCGCGTCAGCTTAGTAGGCCCACAAGTCAGCCTCCCACTATGGTGGGTCCCAGCTAGCAGGGGGTATTCATTTTTTGGTGCGTAATAAGGAGGCACTTCGTTGCATGCGAAGATATAGCTGGTGGGTCCGACCTGTCAGCGGGGGAACGTTTTTTCGCGAAATACAGTGGCCCGTCCGGTGGGTCCCAGCTGTCAGGTGGAGGAATCATTATTTTGCGCGTAATAAGGAGGCATTTCCTTGCGTGCGACCGTGGACCCAGCTGTCAGCCTCTCCATGCACAGTCTACTTCCCATGGATGTCGTTCGTTGACCATGTTGACTACTCCGCGCCGAGCGCATCCAAGATGGTGGATGACGGCGAGGCCCCGGACAACAATGAGCAGGACATTGGAAGCCGCGGGAGTAGTGTCGCAGACTGAGAGGTGTACGAGGGTTAACTGGTTCTGGCGCGGTGTGGCTTGGCAGTCGGTGGAGAAGAACAGGAGGTATGGAGGGGTGGAGGGATGGCCTGGCCAACGGTGGGGTAGCGCCTCACAGCGAAGCGTGCTCAGCAGAGCTGCTGGCAGTAGGAGGCGGGAGCAGGTGCTCCCGGCGGTGCTGGAGGAAGAAGACAAGAGATTGAAGATGGATGCGGGTCGTTGGATGTAAATCCAATGGCTAACGATGTCAGAATCATTTCTTGACTAAGTTGACAACGACTTGCGTTGGCTTCGACCTATTGCCCCACGTTTCAGCCTCCAAAAATGTGGCACGTATTAAACCCATTTTTTCAGAATTTACAGTCAATTTGATCTCTTTTTTTAGAATTACAGTCCATTTGCCGGGCTGGGTGGACAAATAATGTAGCGTCCATGCGACCCATTTATTTTTTCCTAAAAAATTACAGGCCATTTGCACTTTCTCGAAATACACAATTTTGCTGGACTGATTCTAATTATAATGTTGGGTTGGGCGCAACAATGTTATCAAAAAGTAAACAGGGGCTGAGCATTTTGTTATAAATATATTTCAATAATAAGTGATTTATCATTACATTGGTCCTTAAATCTTAACAAGCTTTTGTACACAATCACCAAGATTTTCGTTGCCAAAAGAATCCAGGATTTTATTGTTATGAAATTATTTTTATAAGTTAATAAGATGTGGGATATTGTTTTCTAACATATGTATGTATATGTTAAATATATGATGACAATAACAATAATATATAATAACATATAAAATAATTTCAATATATATAATATAGTTAGAAGGGAAACATAAGTTGGACCAGGCGTTCCTATTCTTATATAGAAAAATAGAACAGACCTCTGCGTGCTCTTCGAAAAAATACATAAATTGGGCTGCCGATGTTTCAGGAAAATAAAACCTCAGATGGGAGATCCATAGGCCGGTCGATACATGACGGCCCAGAAAAAAATACAAACCAGCATGTCGTGGGCTGCGCATGTTAAAAAAGAAAGCCTAGACGGGGTAGCCCAAAACCCAGCTGATACTTGCTGCCCCAGTGATAATAAATGATACTACCCGCCAGCTCCCCAGCCTCGTTGTGAATTTACCTCCTACGTTGAAGCACCTAAAAAATGTAACTTTGTTGACAAACTCGTGGGCCCCAACGTTAGTATAGCATTAGGAGAAAGTATTTTTTTGATGAGGCACTTGCTTACGTACGACCATAGACCTGGTGGGTCCCGACTATCCGCCTCTCCATGTACAGTCCTGTCCATATTCCTTTTCTTCAGCATGTTCACAACGGCAGACGGCGGCGCCGCGACGAGCGCGCAAAGGCGCAACAGGAGATCGGACCACCTGAGGTAGTGCCTTATTTGTAACGAAAGTACTGAACTAGCCCAGCGGCCAAGTGACACTACCCGACAGCTGTTCCACCCGGGTTCCATTCCACCTGATGCAGGGAAAATATCTCCAATTTTTTTGCCTCTGCCATTATTGACATGTGGGTCCCCGTTGTCATCTACGCACACCACGTCCAACACTTGCCAAAACTTCGTCCATTGTATTCTCTGTTTCTCGCACACTCGACATTGTGTGGGCATTAGCGGTACCAAAACATTGCCTCAAATTAATAGTGCCAGTAGATTAAGGTGCAAAATTATAACATTACTACTTTATCATGGCAGTGCCAAAATAGTAGCACAAGAGCAGACTCAACATGCAGGATCTTTGGCAAAGGGTCAGACCAAAAAGGAACATACCTCTTTATGGGAACCATGTCTGCAGTCATCGCCATCGTAGAAGGGATGACACCAGTCACCAACATGGATTGATTCAATTCATGGGACCTTTTGGTGCAGTTCACCTAAAATGAAGCAATGTCCCATGAGCTAGCAGCTTCTTCTTCATTTTTTTATGAAAAGGGCTCCAGCACCTGTTCCATTTCCATCCAAAAACGAAACCCATAGAGCTTCTTCTTTGTTAGTTGCAATAAAAATGAGCAACATCAAGGTTGGTTGTGAAGCTCCTGGAATGTTCAACTATAATTTGGATATCATTTGTGCAGTTCAACTAAGATCAAGCGTGAAATGTATGTCTCTGTTTGCACAAAAAATGTGGAAAGGAGGATGACAAACAAGTGATGAAACATACATCAAATGAAAAGAAGCATGTCCCTTTTCTGAATGGCAATACTACAAGGACAGCAGCAATTTTTAAAGCAGCAGCATTGCTAGATATTAGTGTGGGCATAAGGATTAACTATGACAACCATTAAATACGACATTACTTTAATGGTGCCATTGCTTCATTTGACCAGCAACATTACATTAACAGCTGCTACAGATTCGTTATTTGGGCACGGGAGAGTAGGCGGACAAGGACAGTTGCATTTCTAACGAAAAGAAGCAACTTACCTTAATGGGAAATTTAGCATGACATGAAAAAAAGTGCCATTGGTTCATACTACTGGAGGCATTACATTGAAAACAACATTGGTTTAACGTGTCCTTACTTTTAGCAGTGCGACTGCTACATTTTACCAGTGGCATTTCATAAGAGTGGCTCGGGGCAACAAACATCAAAACAGGATATTACTAGAGGCATCCCATTTTTGGATGGACATCGTACGGTCAATGGAGCTAGAATCTGTCGGCGTTCTGGGAACGGGGGTCCCCATACTTGCCTGCCTGCGGCCCACAGCGTGGCTAAGCAGCAGGCCGTACGACCCATCTTCGTCAACAAGGCACACAAGACCCTCGCGAGGCTCCAAGCCTCGTGAGGCGGACGATGCAAGACCTCCTCTGGAGCAGGCTAGCTAGGCGGGCTCACGAGGAGCGGAGATATCAAGGCAAGGCAAACATCACGAGGCTCTCATGACGTGAGCCATGACGAACGGTACTAGGCGGGTGCTAGGCGGGCGCCAGTGCGCACAGCATCTCTATTTCCTCTTTGGTGCTAAGGAGGCCAGCGCAGGCGAAGAGTACCGAGGCATTAGGCAAAGGTTGCCATATTGGTGCAACGAGACCAAGACTAGGAGGACGGCAAGGCGGAGGTCATCGTGGAGCCCAAGACGGCGTCAGCCCAGAGCTTTTCGTAGGCGAAGACCGCTTTTGTCAGGATAGCTTGTACTAGCTGTCCCCCTTCAAATTTGCCCGCCGTTGTTGGCTCCCTTCCCGCTCGATATTTGGGAAGAGGACCAGGGCCTATATAAGTAGAGCTAGAAACACAGTAGAGGCATCGAATCCTCACGCCACAAGTTCACAAGCACAAGAACACCTCAACCTCAGAAGGCTGTTCTTCCCTTGTACTGTTCATCATCTGCCCCAAGAGGCAATCCACCACCACCACACTGGAGTAGGGTATTACACCACAACGGTGGCCCGAACCAGTATAAACCCCGTGTCTTTCTGTGTTGCAAGTTCGTCGAGTTCTTCCGCGAGATCTTAGCGAGCTAGAGCGTAGATCGGTAGGAGGGAGAGACTTCGCGCACACCCCAGTGTTCGAACCTTAAGGGTTTGCCGGAACCCCACATCCGACATTTGGCGCGCCAGGTAGGGGTGCGCCAGAGCTTCTTCTCCGCCAACCTGCTCACCGTCGCTCCCCAGCCATGATGTCTGGCGATTCAAGGTCCGGCTCCGACCGCTGGGCAGCCTGGCTAGCCCGGGCAGCGCCGCCTGCCCATGAAGGTCTCGACCCTGCACTCCAAGCGGCACGGGCGCCGCCAAACCCCGCCGGGCGCGGGCAGCGCGGCCAGGCGTCATCCACCCTCACCCCATGACAGGTACGAGCCGCGGCGAGAGCAGCGAGTCATGCCGCAGCAACGGCGCCGCACTCACGGCGGGAGCAAGCAAACATGCGGGCAGCGCTCACCGTGGCAAGGGAGCTGCTGCGTTGCAGGCTGATGGAGAGCGGCCGGGACACGCTGCTTGAGCGTGTTGCCGAGCTGCTGGATGCAGTGGTGTCAGGAGCACCACCCTTCTGTTATCGACTTCCTCCCCAGGCCACTGCTGGGCCACGCGGCGAACCTCACCATGTCCACGCGCCATCGACTACGCCCGGGGGCTTCATCAACATCAGCATGGCCGGCGGCGTAGGGGGCTCCAACTCCCCCAGGCCGCCCTCGACAAGCACAAGCGCAAGTGTCGCCCCCCATGATCCCGGCCGGATGCCGTATTGTCATCCCCAGGACGCCGTCATGGGCTGGGCAACATGGAGCGTGGGGCACCACGGCGAGGTGTTCGGGGTGACGGCCCCGGAAGCCTACGTGCCCCGCATGATGGACCAAGGGTACGCACCAGAGGACGACCTCGGCCCATTCACTGGAGAAGACTGGGGAGAGGGGCCGCTAGGAGCCGAAGCCTTCCAAGAACCAACGGAGAACCACAACGATCGCGCTGGCAGCGGCAACTACAGGGTACCGCTAGTCTCTTAGGAACAGGCTTATGCTAACCATGGACTACAGATGAATCAGGCTGCAGCGTCGATCGATGACCCAGGCACGACGGCATCCGTCCCGACAAGGGAGACACGCTAGGGGCCACCGAGAGGGAGCCAGCAGCAAGGCCCCTCCCTGCGGCGCGCGATGCCTGACGACACCCAGAGGTAGGCCCTCTGCCGGGGAGGCCTCAACAACCTTTTTCCCGGCAGAGGACCTGTGGTCGCCGAGGGAACCGCTGGCGTCCTCTTTCCCTCCTTTGTGACGTCCTGGTGACTGGTCGGCTCAGAGGAGGTCAAGAGTGGCGCAAGGCGGGGCCCTCGTCTGGCGATATGAAGCAAGGCCAGTACCTGTGAAGAAGGCCCAGTGCCTGTGAAGCTCGCCGCCCGTGACACTCTCACGTAATAATGAGTTGGGGCTGTACACGCCCCGGTGTCTTAGGGGTGCCGGCCTCAGGCCCTGGGGCTCCCTCCCATGCCTAGTGGCGGCCCTTAGCTCCGCGTTGGTGAGAAGACTTGAAGACCAGAAGACTAGACTAGGTGCCGGACGCGGCCTTTTGCTTTGGATCTCTCTTTCTGTAGCTTTGCTTTCTGGATCTGGATTTGAGTTGAAGTTGAGTTTTTATCGATGCGCGCGGGGGGAGCCTTTTCTCGTTTGAGCAATTTCTTGCCTTCTGGAACTCGTTTTGTTTGGGACTCATGTCCGTCGCCTTTCCCCCACGAGCTCCTCGCGAGCGGGACTGCGCGAAGCACGCGCGCGCCAAGCGCGCGCTAACGCTACAACTGGCGCTCACCTCACGTGGGGCCCCTTCCAACGGGGCGACGAGCTCCGCAAGGTTCTCAGGAACGCGACACATCGCAGCCCAGCTCAAAGCTGGCGTTGACTAAGGTAAACCAAGACAGAAAACTCGCATCAGGATTCACAAGTTCACGAGGACACAAACTCACATCGCATGGAAAAGTAAAAACTGCAGTTTGCTTACATGAGGGGCAAAATGCTCTCACAAGTTTTTCAAGGGCTACGCTCGAGTTTGTGCGCAGGGTGAAATGACAGGAGAACAAGGGATCAGCCGGAAATGTCGCTCGCCGCGTCACCCGTGGATGCGTCACTCACGTCGTCATCGTCTTCATCGGCATTGTTGCCGCCATCGGCGACGCCCCCGACGTCGTCGTCAACCACGTTGCTTTCGTCTGCGGCGACCACCACCGTGTCGTCCTCGGAAGTGAAGGCTCTGACCAACACGTCCACATTGTCCTCAACCCAACACGCTAGGTCGCCCCGGACGGCCGTGGGTACGGGGGCGATGGCGGCGTCGAACTCAAAGTTAGGGTCGACATTCAGGTGGTGGCTGAAGACGCGGGAGAAAGCGCGCTCGAGCAGGCCACGACCCCTTTCCTCCACAAGCTGGAGAGCTCTGGCAGATCGGGCCTCCAGGCGCATCACCACCTCGGTGAAGAAGGTCAGGTGGCTGGCATAGTCATTCGAGTGAGGGGCCGGCGCCTCCACGTCGCAGATATGGCCCAGGGCGATATTGGCCCCGTTCCGGAGATCCTGAAGCATAGGGGTATGCTCGTGCTCTAGTGTGCGTCGCTGAAGCATTTCTTCCGTTTTCTGCCTCGCGATGGCCTCAACGTCATCAACCCGCCTCCGGAGGGAACGCAGCTCGGCGCGGGCGGAGGCCAAGTCCGCCTGCGTCGTGACCAGGGCGGCGGCCGTGGCTTCCGCGCGCCTCTCAGCCTCGTCCAACCGGGGCCTGAGGGCAGCGGCCCTGCCCTCGTCCTCCACGCCCGCGAGCTTCAGCTTCAGGTCGTACCTGCCCTCCAGGTCCGCGCGAACCTCGGTCACCCGGCGGTTCACCTCCTCCTCAACTCCAGCCTCGCGAGCCCCGACGGCGTCTTCTGCTTGGGCCACTTGACGCTCCCTCGTCTCCAGTTGCTCGAGCTCGCGGCTACGCTCCATGGCCTCCAGGGCCAGTGCCTCCTCATGCATCCGGACCTACTCTTCCTTCGCGGGTGTCCCCCTCAGTGACGCAAGATCGGCCCTGCGCGCCTCCACTTGCTGCTCAAGAGACGCGCTCCAGGCCTGGAGCTCCCATGCGCGCTTCTCCGCAGCCTCGCAGCGTCGATCAGCCTCGCGAGCCTCTTTCAAGGCTCGTGAGCGTGCTTCGTGGGAAACCTTGAGAGACACCTCGGCCTTCGCTTTCTCAAAGTCACGCTGATAGCGGCCGAGGTTGATGGCCACCTTCAGCTTGCGCCGCTCCTCCGCCAGCCGGAGACCTTCAGCCTCAAGAAGCGAATCGACGCTCGCGAGTTCTTCACCAAGTCGGCTCATCGCGTTCATCGCCTCCTGGAAGAGCTCATGGCGAACCACGCTCCGCCCGTGCTCAAGCTCGAACGCCCGGCCTTCTTTGTCCTCCACCTCAGGGGCTACGGGTGGGGCGCCAAGCGGCGCGCCACCCCTCGGCAGGGGGATGGGGGCTGGCGCCACACCCGACACCAGCTCGTCCTCGCGAGAAGCCCAACCGGCTGGGGCTCGCTGCTCGAAGAGGAGCCAAAGATCGAAGCCAACAAGTTGCCGTCAAAGACCAGCGAAGGAGTCTTGGGCACGCTTGCCAAGCTCCACGCCAGACCAAGGGGGAGGAGCGACGAGGCCGCAGGTTCAGCGCGCCAGGAAGGCAGGAGTGCCCCTTCAACCAACCCTGCTCCAGGGGCAACCAGCGGACTCGGAGCACTCGAGGCCGGTGGAAGAGTTAAGGAAGAGGGAGGCCGTTTCTCAGGAGACTCAGCAGCCTCAGTGGAAGGAGCCCTGAAAGACTGGCGTCAGAAGAAGAAAGTAGTACACAGAGAGCCACAGTGGTACGATACTTACAGGTCAACGGCGATGTACTTCCTCCGCTTCAGCGGTCCAAAGATGTTGCTGCCGCTGGGGGATCCCTTCCTCTTGCGGAGCTCTTCGAAGTCCAAACAAAGGCGACCGAAGCGCTGGACGTGACGGCCGGTGCGCAGCGGGGCCAAAGAAGAGGTCGGAAGAATATCTTCAGGGGTGCCCAGTTGCGGCGAACAGCCGGGCACCATTTCACCACGACCTCCCGAGGCTCCTGGAGCCTTGGCCTCGGGAGTCGCATGCAGCGTCTCCTCAGCAACCGACGCCTTAGGAGGGGAGTGGCTGGCTCCTGAGGACGATGCCCCAGGATCACTACTCGGCACGTGCTCCTCACCACTCGAGCCGCCGGCCGCCGCCTGAGCTCGCCCACCTGCACCGTCACTTGGGGCGAGCTCAGCATCAGGGGCAAGGAAGGGAACCACGACGACAGGGTTCTCACGAGGCCCCTCCAGGCCGATCGGCCGCGGCCCCCATTCATCGAAGAGAGGCATGTCCTTTTACAAATTCATCCTTGTTCTTGCAGCGGTACAACAAACAGTTCTTCCCAGGCAGTTCGGCTGGCAGAAAGACACCCGTCAGGACCTTGAGCACTGTTCGCCGCGTCCCGAGGAGGAGCCCGGACTCCTGGAACCTCATGTGGTCCTGGCTGCTGAGCAAGGTCCACATTGGGCGGGAATGGCGCTGAAGCGGAGCGACCCGGCGTTGGACGAATTCCTTCACCACCATCGGCGCAGTTACGCCGCGATCCTTCAGCAACCTCAACCTGAGCCAGACGCGGGCAAGGCCGGGGCTCGCGAGCCGCTGATGGCTCCAGCCGGAGTTAGGAACAACGGGCCCCGACGGAGCCTGAAGCAGAGGACTGAGCACACTGGCATCGACGAACACCCATCGTGTCCGGAATTCGCTCGTGGATGGAGGAAGCTCGAAATCGATCCCCTCGCCCGCCGTCGCAGCCACGGCCTGGAAGCTCATGCACCCCAAGCATTGGCGAGGGTCGCCAGATGCAATGAGAAGAAGTGACGGAGGAGAGCTACCAAAGGAGCGATGCCCACCATGGCTTCGCACACGAAGGCGAAGACAGCAAGAAGAGTCACAGACTGAGGGTCGAGATGCAGCATGTGGATCTGATAATGCTCAAGCACAACATTGAAGAATGTGGAGAAGGGAGGAATCAGGCCAGCCCAGAGGGCATCTATGAAGATTGGGACCTCGGTGGCCGTCTGGGCCGTGCGAGTGCGAGACGCGGGCCAAGCCACCGTCTCCCCCCACTCATTGAAGCTGGAAGCAAGCATCGGGCGCACCTTGTCCATGGCCTCGTCGTTGGGCACCCGAGACCGGCCGAGCGCCGGCGCAAAGGACGGAGGCGCGGCTGGAAGAGACAGAGGACTCTTCCCCTTCTCAGCTTGTTTCGGCGCCATGGCGAAGGAGCAGGCGGAGCGCAAGTCAGATTGGAGAAGAGAAGCAGAGCCACAAGGAAGCAGGGGAATTGGGGAAGCGAGGCGCAGGAGGCGGAGGAATAACTGTGTAGGCAGCAGGGGCCCCATAGCCAGGCGGATTCAAAGGCAGTGTGGGGAAGCGGAGACGCCCACGTCCAATCTGTTGGGGAACGTAGTAATTTCAAAAAAAATTCCTACGCACACGCAAGATCATGGTGATGCATAGCACCGAGAGGGGAGAGTGTTGCCCACGTACCCTCGTAGACCGATAGCGGAAGCGTTATTACAACGCGGTTGATGTAGTCGTACGTCTTCACGATTCGACCGATCAAGTACTGAACGCACGGCACTTCCGAGTTCAGCACACGTTCAGCTCGATGACGTCCCTCGAACTCCGATCCAACCGAGTGTTGAGGGAGAGTTTCGTCAGCACGACGGCGTGGTGATGATGATGATGTTCCACCGACGCAGGGCTTCGCCTAAGCTCCGCAACGGTATTATCGAGGTGTAATATGGTGGAGGGGGGCACCGCACACGGCTAAAATATCGTAAATCAAGTGTGTTTAGAGGTGCCCCCCTGCCCCCGTATATAAAGGAGCAAGGGGGAGGCCGGCTGCCCTAGGCGCGCCAAGGAGAGGGGGGAGTCCTCCTCCTAGTAGGAGTAGGACTCCCCTTTCCTAGTCCAACTAGGAAGAGAGGGGGGAAGGAAAGAGAGGGAGAGGGAGAGGGAAAGAGGGGCTGCACCCCCCTCTCCTAGTCCTAATAGGACTCCTCATGGGAAGGGCGCGCCACCTCCTGGCTGCTGCCCTCTCTCTCCCCTCAAGGCCCACTAAGGCCCAATACTTCCCCGGGGGGTTCCGGTAACCCCTCCGGCACTCCGGTTTTATCCGAAACTTCTCCGGAACACTTCCGGTGTCCGAATATAGTCGTCCAATATATCAATCTTTATGTCTCGACCATTTTGAGACTCTTCGTCATGTCCGTGTTCACATCTGGGACTCCGAACAACCTTCGGTACAACAAAACATATAAACTCGTAATATAACTGTCATCGTAACGTTAAGCGTGCGGACCCTACGGGTTCGAGAACTATGTAGACATGACCGAGACACCTCTCCGGTCAATAACCAATAGCGGAACCTGGACGCTCATATTGGCTCCCACATATTCTACGAAGATCTTTATCGGTCAAACCGCATAACAATATACGTTGTTCCTTTTGTCATCGGTATGTTACTTGCCCGAGATTCGATCGTCGGTATCTTGATACCTAGTTCAATCTCGTTACTGGCAAGTCTCTTTACTCGTTCCGTAATACATCATCCCGTAACTAACTCATTAGTCACAATGCTTGCAAGGCTTATAGTGATGTGCATTACCGAGTGGGCCCAGAGATACCTCTCCGACAATCGGAGTGACAAATCCTAATCTCGAAATACGCCAACCCAACAAGTACCTTTGGAGACACCTGTAGAGCACCTTTATAATCACCCATTTACGTTGTGACATTTGGTAGCACACAAAGTGTTCCTCCGGTAAACGGGAGTTGCATATTCTCATAGTCATAGGAACATGTATAAGTCATGAAGAAAGCAATAGCAACATACTAAACGATCGGGTGCTAAGCTAACGGAATGGGTCAGGTCAATCACGTCATTCTCCTAATGAGGTGATCCCGTTAATCAAATGACAACTCATGTCTATGGCTAGGAAACATAACCATCTTTGATTAACGAGCTAGTCAAGTAGATACTAGTGACACACTGTTTGTCTATGTATTCACACATGTATTATGTTTCCGGTTAATACAATTCTAGCATGAATAATAAACATTTATCATGATATAAGGAAATAAATAATACTTTATTATTGCCTCTAGGGCATATTTCCTTCAGTCTCCCACTTGCACTAGAGTCAATAATCTAGATTACATAGTAATGATTCTTACACCCATGGAGTCTTGGTGCTGATCATGTTTTGCTCGTGGAAGAGGCTTAGTCAACGGGTCTGCAACATTCAGATCCATATGTATCTTGCAAATTTCTATGTCTCCCACCTGGACTAAATCCCGGATGGAATTGAAGCGTCTTTTGATGTGCTTGGTTCTCTTGTGAAATCTGGATTCCTTTTCTAAGGCAATTGCACCAGTATTGTCACAAAAGATTTTCATTGGTCCCGATGCACTAGGTATGACACCTAGATCGGATATGAACTCCTTCATCCAGACTCCTTCATTTGCTGCTTCCGAAGCAGCTATGTATTCCGCTTCACACGTAGATCCCGCCACGACACTTTGCTTAGAACTGCACCAACTGACAGCTCCACCGTTCAATGTAAATACGTATCCAGTTTGCGATTTAGAATCGTTCGGATCAGTGTCAAAGCTTGCATCAACGTAACCACTTACGATGAGCTCTTTTTCACCTCCATAAACGAGAAACATATCCTTAGTCCTTTTCAGTTATTTCAGGATGTTCTTGACCGCTGTCCAGTGATCCACTCCTGGATTACTTTGGTACCTCCCTGCTAAACTTATAGAAAGGCACACATCAGGTCTGGTACACAGCATTGCATACATGATAGAGCCTATGGCTAAAGCATAGGGAACATCTTTCATCTTCTCTCTATCTTCTGCAGTGGTCGGGCATTGAGTCTTACTCAATCTCACACCTTGTAGTACAGGCAAGAACCCTTTCTTTGCTTGGTCCATTTTGAACTTCTTCAAAACTTTGTCAAGGTATGTGCTTTGTGAAAGTCCTATTAAGCGTCTTGATCTATCTCTATAGATCTTAATGCCTAATATATATGCAGCTTCACTGAGGTCTTTCATTGAAAAACTCTTATTCAAGTATCCCTTTATGCTATCCAGAAATTCTATATCATTTCCAATTAGTAATATGTCATCCACATATAATATCAGAAATGCTACTGAGCTCCCACTCACTTTCTTGTAAATACAGGCTTCTCCAAAAGTCTGTATAAAACCAAATGCTCTAATCACACTATCAAAGCGTTTATTCCAACTCCGAGAGGCTTGCACCAGTCCATAAATGGATCGCTGGAGCTTGCACACTTTGTTAGTTCCCTTTGGATCGACAAAACCTTCCGGTTGCATCATATACAACTCTTCTTCCAAAAATCCATTCAGGAATGCAGTTTTGACATCCATTTGCCAAATTTCATAATCATAAAATGCGGCAATTTCTAACATGATTCGGACAGACTTAAGCATCGCTACGGATGAGAAGGTCTCATTGTAGTCAATCCCTTGAACTTGTCGAAAACCTTCCGCAACAAGTCGAGCTTTATAGACAGTAACATTACCATCAGCGTCAGTCTTCTTCTTGAAGATCCATTTATTTTCAATGGCTTGCCGACCATCGGGCAAGTCAACCAAAGTCCATACTTTGTTCTCATACATGGATCCCATCTCGGATTTCATGGCTTCAAGCCATTTTGCGGAATCTGGGCTCACCATCGCTTCTTCATAGTTCGTAGGTTCGTCATGGTCTAGTAACATAACCTCCAGAACAGGATTACCGTACCACTCTGGTGCGGATCTTGATCTAGTTGACCTACGAGGTTCAGTAATAACTTGATCTGAAGTTTCATGATCATTATCATTAACTTCCTCACTAATTGGTGTAGGTGTCGCAGAAACTGATTTCTGTGATGATCTACTTTCCAATAAGGGAGCAGGTATAGTTACCTCATCAATTTCTACTTTCCTCCCACTCACTTCTTTCGAGAGAAACTCCTTCTCTAGAAAGGATCCATTCTTAGCAACGAATATCTTGCCTTCGGATCTGTGATAGAAGGTGTACCCAACAGTCTCCTTTGGGTATCCTATGAAGACACAATTTTCCGATTTAGGTTCGAGCTTATCAGGTTGAAGTTTCTTCACATAAGCATCGCAACCCCAAACTTTAAGATACGACAACTTTGGTTTCTTGCCAAACCATAGTTCATAAGGTGTCGTTTCAACGGATTTCGATGGTGCCCTATTTAGAGTGAATGCAGCCGTCTCTAAAGCATAACCCCAAAACGATAGCGGTAAATCAGTAAGAGACATCATAGATCGCACCATATCTAATAAAGTACGATTACGACGTTCGGACACACCATTACGCTGTGGTGTTCCGGGTGGCGTGAGTTGCGAAACTATTCCGCATTGTTTCAAATGTAGGCCAAACTCGTAACTCAAATATTCTCCTCCACGATCAGATCATAGGAATTTTATTTTCTTGTTACGATGATTTTCAACTTCACTCTGAAATTCTTTGAACTTTTCAAATGTTTCAGACTTATGTTTCATTAAGTAGATATACCCATATCTACTCAAATCATCTGTGAAGGTGAGAAAATAACGATATCCGCCACGAGCCTCAATATTCATCGGACCACATACATCTGTATGTATGATTTCCAACAAATCTGTTGCTCTCTCCATAGTTCGGGAGAACGGTGTTTTTGTCATCTTGCCCATGAGGCACGGTTCGCAAGTACCAAGTGATTCATAATCAAGTGATTCCAAAAGTCCATCAGCATGGAGTTTCTTCATGCGCTTTACACCGATATGACCTAAACGGCAGTGCCACAAATAAGTTGCACTGTCATTATCAACT
The DNA here is from genome assembly GCF_018294505.1 of Triticum aestivum. Taxonomy (NCBI): domain Eukaryota; kingdom Viridiplantae; phylum Streptophyta; class Magnoliopsida; order Poales; family Poaceae; genus Triticum; species Triticum aestivum. Next base: position 174,484,057 of record NC_057796.1, read on the forward strand.
CTGCATCTTTTGGCTTCGACATTATGAATATGTGTGTCACTACTATCGAGATTCATTAAAAATAGACCACTCTTCAAGGGTGCATGACCGTAAAAGATATTATTCATATAAATAGAACAACCATTATTCTCTGATTTAAATGAATAACCGTCTCGCATTAAACAAGATCCAGATATAATGTTGATGCTCAACGCTGGCACCAAATAACAATTATTTAGGTCTAAAACTAATCCCGAAGGTAGATGTAGAGGTAGCGTGCCGACGGCGATCACATCGACTTTGGAACCATTTCCCACGCGCATCGTCACCTCGTCCTTAGCCAATCTTCGCTTAATCCGTAGCCCCTGTTTCGAGTTGCAAATATTAGCAACAGAACCAGTATCAAATACCCAGGTGCTACTGCGAGCATTAGTAAGGTACACATCAATAACATGTATATCACATATACCTTTGTTAACCTTGCCATCCTTCTTATCCGCCAAATACTTGGGGCAGTTCCGCTTCCAGTGACCAGTCTGCTTGCAGTAGAAGCACTCAGTTTCAGGCTTAGGTCCAGACTTGGGTTTCTTCTCCTGAACAGCAACTTGCTTGATGTTCTTCTTGAAGTTCCCCTTCTTCTTCCCTTTGCCCTTTTTCTTGAAACTAGTGGTTTTACTGACCATCAACACTTGATGCTCCTTTTTGATTTCTACCTCCGCTGCTTTCAGCATTGCGAAGAGCTCGGGAATTGTCTTATTCATTCCTTGCATGTTATAGTTCATCATGAAGCTCTTGTAGCTTCATGGCAGTGATTGAAGAATTCTGTCAATGACGCTATCATCCGGAAGATTAACTCCCAGTTGAATCAAGTGATTATTATACCCAGACATTTTGAGTATATGCTCACTGACAGAACTATTCTCTTCCATCTTGCAGCTGTAGAACTTATTGGAGACTTCATATCTCTCCATCCGGGCATTTGCTTGAAATATTAACTTCAACTCCTGGAACATCTCATATGCTCCATGACGTTCAAAACGTCGTTGAAGACCCGGTTCTAAGCCGTAAAGCATGGCACACTGAACTATCGAGTAGTCATCAGCTTTGCTCTGCTAGACGTTCATAACTTCTGGTGTTGCTCTTGCAGGAGGCCTGGCACCTAGCGGTGCTTCCAGGACGTAATTCTTCTGTGCAGCAATGAGGATAATCCTCAAGTTACGGACCCAGTCCGTGTAATTGCTACCAACATCTTTCAACTTAGCTTTCTCAAGGAACGCATTAAAATTCAACGGAACAACAACACGGGCCATTTATCTACAATTAACATACACAAGCAAGATACTATCAGGTACTAAGTTCATGATAAATTTAAGTTCAATTAATCATATTACTTAAGAACTCCCACTTAGATAGATATCCCTCGAATCATCTAAGTGATTACGTGATCCAAATCAACTAAACCATGTCCAATCATCACGTGAGATGGAGTAGTTTCAATGGTGAACATCACTATGTTGATCATATCTACTATATGATTCACGCTCGACCTTTTGGTCTCCGTGTTTTGAGGCCATATCTGCATATGCTAGGCTCGTCAAGTTTAACCTGAGTATTCCGCGTGTGCAACTGTTTTGCACCCGTTGTATTTGAACGTAGAGCCTATCACACCCGATCATCACGTGGTGTCTCAGCACGAAGAACTTTCGCAACGGTGCATACTCAGGGAGAACATTTTTATCTTGAAATTTTAGCGAGAGATCATCTTATAATGCTACCGTCAATCAAAGCAAGATAAGATGCATAAAGGATTAACATCACATGCAATCAATATAAGTGATATGATATGGCCATCATCATCTTGTGCTTGTGATCTCCATCTTCGAAGCACCGTGCTCGTGATCTCCATCTCCGAAGCACCGTCATGATCACCGTCGTCACCGGCGCGACACCTTGATCTCCATCGTAGTATCGTTGTCGTCTCGCCAACTTATTGCTTTTACGACTATCGCTACCGCTTAGTGATAAAGTAAAACTATTACATGGCGATTGCATTTCATACAATAAAGCGACAACCATATGGCTCCTGCCAGTTGCCGATAACTCGGTTACAAAACATGATCATCTCATACAACAAATTATATCACATCATGTCTTGACCATATCACATCACAACATGCCCTGCAAAAACAAGTTAGACGTCCTCTACTTTGTTGTTGCAAGTTTTACGTGGCTGCTACGGGCTTAGCAAGAACCGTTCTTACCTACGCATCAAAACCACAACGATAGTTTGTCAAGTCGGTGCTGTTTTAACCTTCGCAAGGACCGGGCGTAGCCACACTCGGTTCAACTAAAGTGAGAGAGACAGACACCCGCCAGTCACCTTTAAGCAACGAGTGCTTGCAACGGTGAAACCAGTCTCGCGTAAGCGTATGCGTAATGTTGGTCTGGGCCGCTTCATCTTAGAATACCGCTGAACCAAAGTATGACATGCTGCTAAGCAGTATGACTTATATCGCCCACAACTCACTTGTGTTCTACTCGTGCATAGCATCAACGCATAAAACCAGGCTCGGATGCCAATGTTGGGGAACGTAGTAATTTCAAAAAATTTCCTACGCACACGCAAGATCATGGTGATGCATAGCAACGAGAGGGGAGAGTGTTGCCCACGTACCCTCGTAGACCGACAGCGGAAGCGTTATTACAACGCGGTTGATGTAGTCGTACGTCTTCACGATCCGACCGATCAAGTACCGATCACACGGCACCTCCGAGTTCAGCTCGATGACGTCCCTCGAACTCCGATCCAGCCGAGTGTTGAGGGAGAGTTTCGTCAGCACGACGGCATGGTGACGATGATGATGTTCCACCGACACAGGGCTTCGCCTCAGCTCCACAACGGTATTATCGAGGTGTAATATGGTGGAGGGCGCACCGCACATGGCTAAAATATCGTATATCAAGTGTGTTTAGAGGTACCCCCTGCCCCCGTATATAAAGGAGTAAGGGGGAGGCCAGCTGCCCTAGGCGCGCCAAGGAGAGGGGGGAGTCCTCCTCCTAGTAGGAGTAGGACTCCCCTTTCCTAGTCCAACTAGGAAGAGAGGGGGGGAAGGAAAGAGAGGGAGAGGGAGAGGGAAAGAGGGGCTGCGCCCCCCTCTCCTAGTCCTAATAGGACTCCTCATGGGAGGGGCCGCGCCACCTCCTGGCTGCTGCCCTCTCTCTCCCCTCAAGGCCCACTAAGGCCCAATACTTCCCCGGGGGGTTCCGGTAACCCCTCCGGCACTCCGGTTTTATCCGAAACTTCTCCGGAACACTTCCGGTGTCCGAATATAGTCGTCCAATATATCAATCTTTATGTCTCGACCATTTCGAGACTCCTCGTCATTCCGTGATCACATCTGGGACTCCGAACAACCTTCGGTACATCAAAACATATAAACTCGTAATATAACTGTCATCGTAACGTTAAGCGTGCGGACCCTACGGGTTCGGAACTATGTAGACATGACCGAGACACCTCTCCGGTCAATAACCAATAGCGGAACCTGGATGCTCATATTGGCTCCCACATATTCTACGGAGATCTTTATCGGTCAAACCGCATTACAATATACGTTGTTCCTTTTGTCATCGATATGTTAGTTGCCCGAGATTCGATCGTCGGTATCTCGATACCTAGTTCAATCTCGTTACTGGCAAGTCTCTTTACTTGTTCCGTAATACATCATCCCGTAACTAACTCATTAGTCACAATGCTTGCAAGGCTTATAGTGATGTGCATTACCGAGTGGGCCCAGAGATACCTCTCCGACAATCGGAGTGACGAATCCTAATCTCGAAATACGCCAACCCAACAAGTACCTTTGGGGACACCTGTAGAGCACCTTTATAATCACCCATTTACGTTGTGACGTTTGGTAGCACACAAAGTGTTCCTCCGGTAAACGGGAGTTGCATATTCTCATAGTCATAGGAACATGTATAAGTCATGAAGAAAGCAATAGCAACATACTAAACGATCGGGTGCTAAGCTAACGGAATGGGTCTGGTCAATCACGTCATTCTCCTAATGAGGTGATCCCGTTAATCAAATGACAACTCATGTCTATGGCTAAGAAACATAACCATCTTTGATTAACGAGCTAGTCAAGTAGAGGCATACTAGTGACACACTGTTTGTCTATGTATTCACACATGTATTGTGTTTCCGGTTAATAAAATTAGAGCATGAAGAATAAACATTTATCATGATATAAGGAAATAAATAATACTTTATTATTGCCTCTAGGGCATATTTCCTTCACAATCAACCGCCACGCGTCGACCGAGGCCGCAGGCTTTTGGGGCCCGCGGTGCTCCGAACTTGACCCTTGGCTTCGCCGCGAAGCCAAGCCCGAGTGCACCTTGGGCCCAGGGGCTACTGTCGGCGTTCTGGGAACGGGGGTCCCCAGACATGCCTGCCTGCGGCCCACCGCGTGGCTAAGCAGCAGGCCGTACGGCCCATCTTCGTCAACAAGGCACCCAAGACCCTCGCGAGGGTCCAAGCCTCACGACGCGGACGACGCAAGACCTCCTCTAGAGCAGCCTAGCCAGGCGGGCTCACGAGGAGCGGAGATATCAAGGCAAGGAAAACCTCACGAGGCTCTCGTGACGTGAGCCATGACGAACGGTACCAGGCGGGTGCTAGGCGGGCGCCAGTGCGCGCAGCGTCTCTATTTCCTCTTTGGTGCTAAGGAGGCCAGCGCAGGCGAAGAGTACCGAGGCATCAGGAAAAGGTTGCCATATTGGTGCAACGAGACCAAGACCAGGAGGACGGCAAGACGGAGATCATCGTGGAGCCCAAGACGGCGTCACCCTAGAGCTTTTCGCAGGCGAAGATCGCTTTTGTCAGGATAGCTTGTACTAGCTGTCCCCCTTCAAATTTGCCCGCCGTTGTTGGCTCCCTTCTCGCTCGATATTTGGGAAGAGGACCAGGGCCTATATAAGTAGAGCTAGCCACACGGTAGAGGCATCGAATCCTCACGCCACAAGTTCACAAGCACAAGAACACCTCAACCTCAGCAGGCTGTTCTTCCCTTGTACTTTTCATCATCAGCCCAAGAGGCAATCCACCACCACCACACTGGAGTAGGGTATTACTCCACAACGGTGGCCTGAACCAGTATAAACCCCGTGTCTTTCTGTCTTGCAAGTTCGTCGAGTTCATCCGCTTGATCTTATCGAGCTAGAGCGTAGACCGGTAGGAGGGAGAGACTTCGCGCGCCGGAACCCCACATCCGACAGAATCGTTCATATTGACTAAGTTGACAAAGCCCTCCGTCCCCGTCAACTTAGTAGGCCCACAAGTCAACCTCCCACTATGGTGGGTCCCAGCTAGCAGGGGGTATTCATTTTTTGTGAGTAATAAGGAGGCACTTCCTTGCGTGCGAAGATATATCTGGTGGGTCCGACCTATCAGCGGGGGGGGGGGGGACATTTTTTCACGAAATATAGAGGCCCTTCCGGTGGGTCCCAGCTGTCAGGTGGAGGAATCATTATTTTTCGTGTAATAAGGAGGCATTTCCTTGCGTGCGACCATGGACCCAGCTGTCAGCCTCTCCATGCATAGTCTACTTCCGATGGATGTCGTTCGTTGACCACGTTTACTACTCCGCGCCGAGCGCATCCAAGGTGGTGGACGACGGCGAGACCCCGGACAACAACGAGCAGGAGATGGGAAGATGCGGGAGTAGAGTCGCAGACGGAGAGGTGTACGAGGGTTAACTGGTTCTGGTGCGGTGTGCCTCGGCAGTCGGTGGAGAAGAACAGGAGGTGTGGAGGGGTGGAGGGATGGCCTGGCCAATGGTGGGGTAGCGCTTCACAGCGAAGCGTGCTAAGCAGAGCTGCTAGTAGTAGGAGGTGGGAGCAGGTGGTCCGGCGGCGCTGGAGGAAGAAGACGAGAGATTGAAGATGGATGCTGGTTGTTGGATGTAAATCCAATGGCTAACGATGTGAGAATCATTTGTTGAATAAGTTGACAACGACTTGCGTTGGCTTCGACCTATTGGCCCACATTTCAGCCTCCAAAAATGTGGCACGTATTCAACATATTTTTTCAGAATTTACAGTCAATTTGATCTCTTTTTTTAGAATTACAGTCCATTTGCTGGGCTGGGTGAACAAGTCATGTAGCGTCCATGCGGCCCATTTATTTTTTTCCTAAAAAATTACAGGCCATTTGCACTTTCTCGAAATACACGATTTTGCTGGGCTGATTCTAATTATAATGATGGGTTGGGCGCATCAATCTTATCAAAATATAAACAGGGGCTGAGTATTTTGTTACAAATATATTTCAATAATAAGTGATTTATTATTACATTGGTCCTTAAATCTTACCAAGCTTTTGTACACAATCACCAGGATTTTCGTTGCCAAAAAAATCCAGGATTTTATTGTTAAGAAATTATTTTTATAGGTTAATAAGATGTGCGATATTGTTTTCTTACATATGTAAGTATCTGTTAAATATATGATCACAATAACAATAATATAAAATAACATATAAAATAATTTAAATATAAATAATATAGTTAGAAGGGAAACATAAGTTGGACCAGGCGTTCCTATTCTTATATAGAAAAATAGAACAGACCTCTGCGTTTTCTTCGAAAAAATACATAAATTGGGCCGCCGATGTTTCAGGAAAATAAAACCTTGGATGGGAGGTCCATAGGCCGGTCGATACATCATGGCCCTCAAAAAAATACAAACCGGCATGTCCTGGGCTGCACATATTAAAAAAGAAAGCCTAGACGGGGCAGCCCAAAACCCAGCTGATACTTGCTGCCCCAGTGATAATAAATGATACTACCCGCCAGCTCCCCAGCTTTGTTGTGAATTTATCTCCTACGTTGAAGCACCTAAAAAATGTAACTATGTTGGCAAACCCATGGGCCCCACCGTTAGTATAGCATTAGGAGGAAGTATTTTTTTGATGAGGCATTTTCTTGCGTACGGCCATTGACCTGGTGGGTCCCGACTGTCCGCCTCTCGACGTACAGTCCTCTCCTGATTCCTCTCGTTTGTTCAGCATGTTCACAACGGTAGACGGCGGCGCCGCGGCGAGCGCACAAAGGCGCAGGAGGAGATCGGACCACCTGAGGCAGTGCCTTATTTGTAACAAAAGTACTGAACTAGCCCAGTGGCCAAGTGACACTACCCGACAGCTGTTCCGGCCGGGTTTGATTCCACCTGATGCAGGGAAAATATCTCCAAATTTTTTGCCTCTGCCATTATTGACATGTGGGTCCCCATAGTCATCTACGCACACCACGTCCAACACTTGCCAAAACTTCGTCCCTCATTTTCTCCGTTTTTCGCACACTCGGCATTGTGTGGGCATTTTGAATATAGCATATCTTTTTGACTGTGCATCATATGAGGATGTGCTATGCATGGATGTTGATCAGCATGATGTTAACTGGCTGGTAGTTCCATTTTCGACCATGAATAAAGCTTCCAACATGATGTTAACCCTGTTTGAAAAGGCCGTGTTAATATAAATGCTCTGCCTCTGAAAGTTGCAATTTCTTATCTGAAACTGAACTTGCAGTTTCTTATCTAAAACTGAAACTTGCAGTTTCTTCTCTGAGAATCACATTGTCTGCACTTTTATACTCCTATGAAACTACATTTTTTAAGTGCTAAAAATGTATCTCTAGAATTCATAAAATACTTCATATGCTCAATACTGCAAATCTGAAATTCAAAAGACATTTATATCTGAAAGTACTCTCAAAATACACAACACAAAACACAATTCACAAGCTGCAAATACTGACAACCCTAAGCTCCTCCTGACAATTCACAACTTGCCCGACTATTGGGCTGGGGGGCAGTCCCCTCCTATTCCTCGGTGGCAGACAGTCGCCCCATGAGACGATATGAATGGCGAGGTAGAGGATGGCGGGGAAGCGTCGTCGGGCCAACTGCTTTTCTCCTCTTGCAGCTAGGTTCGCTCGACAAAGACTCCACCGCTCGCTCTGGCACGACACCCTCACAAACGGCACCCTGTAGATGCTCGATCCTTCAATCTTTAGTGGATGCTCCATCTGGGATCGATACTCCCACCACCTCTCCATCACGATCGGATTCAGTGAATCTGTTTGCTCCATGGCCCATAGGAGCAGCTCTATGTTCTCCCGCGTGAATCCCTTCGGGAGTATCGCCGCCTTTTCGCTCTGTTGCAGATATTTGGCCATGGATGTCACCGTCGCCGCTAGTTGGTCCTTGTTGTCAAACCAAGACTGTATCTCCAACATCCTAGCTAGCTTCACAGGGTTGCCGTCTACGATCCTCACATATCGGTTGTACTCCTCCATCGATCTACTTCTCCACAGCACCTTCACTCATCGGCGGTGGTTTTTGAATGGAAGAGGAGAGGAGCAGCGCTGGTTTTGGATTTGAACGGGAGAGGAGCAACGCTGGTTTTGGATTGGAACATGAGAGGAGGGGTTGTGGTTTTGAAATGGAAGAGGAGAGGAGCGGCGCTGGATTTAGATTGGAACATGAGTGGAGCGGCGGTGGTTTAAGAGGAGAGGAGCGGCGCTGGTCTTGGAAGTATTTTTTTGTTTTGCGTATTTTGGGTCAAAGTTTAACCACGTACTATATTTGACAAGAAAAATGTGAATGCATGTCACCAAAAATTGTATCGTTTGGTTCTTATCTGAATGTACTATCAAATTATATTATTTTTGCAACATATAACATATATTTCATTTGTGAAAATCATGGTCAATTATGACCCAGAATAAAAGGGAGACTAGTTAATGTGGGGTCGCTTTCTTAATTCAAGGGTAAATTGATTTTGATTTTGATCCAATCATAGCGTGCCGGCCCTCTCGTCCAATCCTAAATCGCTGCCGCACGCTCCTCTCCCTCTTCTCCATTGCAAAACCACCTCCTCTCCTCTCCATCATCTCCATTCCAAAACCACCGTCTCGCCTCTCCCTCTTCTCCATTGCAAAACCACCTCCTCTCTCCTCGACAAGGATCCCCTGACATAGCCCATCCTGCCATTGAGACACTGACACATGGGTCCCACCAAGCGCGGGTCCCACCTGTCAGTGACCGAAAGGCAGGGAAACCTTTCCTCTCCATCATCTCCATTGCAAAACCACCGTCTCGCCTCTCCCTCTTCTCCATTGCAAAACCACCCCCTCTCCTCTCCATCATCTTCATTCCAAAACCACCGTCTCGCCTCTCCCTCTTCTCTATTGCAAGACCACCGTCTCTCCTCCCATCTTCCAAAGCTAGCACCGAACCACTAAGAAGGACAACTATGGAGAGGATGCAGAAGTGAATCAGGCAGATCGCCGGCGGCGACCAGGCAAAGTTAGCCAGGTTGAAGGAGATCCTTACTTGGTTTGACAATGAGTGGGAGACTTCAAGGATGGTGAGGGCCATGTGGCAATGTATGCGAAAGAGCGAGACGGCGGCGATGAGGGCGGCGATGTACTCCTCGGCGGCAGTCACGCCGCAGTCCTTCGAGTTCATCGAGTATCTCCTCTGGGCGATGGAGCAGATAGATTCGCCCGAGGCGAAAGTCAGGCGGACGTGGTGGGTGTACAGGTCGAAGGTCGAGCACCCGGAGGATAACGGATCGATCGAGTACGGTGTGCCGTTCGTGAGGGTGCAGAGCCAGCCAGAGCCACAAGAGTATTCGATCTCCCACCGCAAGAGGAGGCTGGATGGCGCGACGTCGCCTCCCCGCGATTCTCCACGGTTCCCTCGATGCTCGCCTCGTTTCAACGGTGTCGGTAGGGTTTAAGGTAAGCTTCGCACTAACCTAATCTTCCATCTGCTCATGCTTACAATTAGTGTGACAGCTAATAAAAATCATGCTTACAATCAGTCTCCGAGTACTACGCCAATCACCCTATAATAGCTCTGGACCTTTGGGTCAAAGTTGTGACACTGTGTACAAATAAAGAAAAATAGATTGGTCCTTCTTTAAGAAAAGAGTACTCCCAAGAAAACTGCCAATATAAGCTAGTAGTATTTTTTTGAAGTCTAAGCTACTAGTATTTGGTTAGAGGATTTGCTGCCGAGAAAGATCCGTCCACAGTGAGCGCCACACATCCTATTGATGGTGGTGGATGCCAATGCTTAGATGGAGCAGGGTTGGTGTCGGTAATTTTTTCTTGGCACCTCGCACTGTGCATATATGTCGGTTCCATCCCTACATTTGTGCAGTTCCACCAAAATGCAGCTGAATAACCCTGTTTGCACAGATAATGAAAAAGTGTGATTACATTATAGTGGCACTAGTTGATGAAACATACACTAATAAATAGAAGAAAATATTGCAATAGTATGATAGTATGCCATGCTGCAAGGGCGAGATGGGCCCTGCAACGCCTCATACGGTACGCCTCATACTGGAAATCGACCCAAGTCTCCCCGATACACCTTCTGCCAGTGATGAACATCAGTGTACAACGATAGTACAAGGAGGGGCCTTGAGACATTCCAATCTCTGTTTTTGTGCAGATAAACTAAAATTAAGCACCCCAGTTTGCAGAAACGCTTAAATATTAACAATGGGACTAATTGATGAAACATATACTAACAAAGAGAAGCACTTTATTTATCTACATTGGAAATGAAATGATAGAAAGGACACTCGCTCTATTTTTAATGTATTATTACTTCATTTTATCACTGGCACTAGGGTCGAGCAGGTGCCAAACGAGGTGTACCGTGCGTCGCAAGGATGGAGGCCGGGGTTGCTTAGACTGGGATGCTGAAGCTGGCTTTCAGTCCCTGTCTTCCCCTCTGATGTTTCTGTGGTAGCATTTGGGTTGTAATCCAAACTTGGTCGAGCTGGTGCTGCGTCCCCCTACCTGCCTAGCTTATGTGGCGAACTTGTCTCCTGCTAATACTCAGTCCGTTCTAGTAGTAGTTGCATAACTGCCCGTTTACACTGAGATGTTATCGGATAATGGTTCTCTATAATTGGATTTGTTTAATGAAATCGGAGGAAACCCCCTCTTTCGATATATAAAAAAATCAATGGCACTAGCGGTGCCAAAACATTGCCTCAAATTAATAGTGCCACTAGATTAAGGTGCAAAATAATAACATTACTACTTTATCATGGCAGTGCCAAAACAGTAGCACAAGAGCAGACTCAACATGCAGGATCTTTGGCAATTGGTCAGACCAAAAAGGAACATACCTCGTGATGGGAACCATGTCTGCAGTCAACGCCATCGTAGAAGGGATGACACCAGTCACCAACATGGATTGATTCAATTCATGGGACCTTTTGGTGCAGTTCACCTAAAATGAAGCAATGTCCCACGAGCTAGCAGCTTCTTCTTCATTTTTTTAAGAAAAGGGCTTCAGCCCCAGTTCCATTTCCATCAGAAAATGAAACCCACAGAGCTTCTTCTTCATTAGTTTCAATAAAATTGAGCACATCAAGGTTGGTTGTGAAGCTCCTGGAATGTTCAACTATAATTTGGATATCATTTGTGCAGTTCAACTAAGATCAAGCATGAAATGTATGTCTCTGTTTGCACAAAAAAGGTGGAAAGGAGGGTGACAAACAAGTGATGAAACATACATCAAAGGAAAAGAAGCATGTTCCTTATCTGAATGGCAATCCTACAAGGACAGTAGCATTTTTAAAGCAGCAGCATTGCTAGATATTAGTGTGGGCATTAGGATTAACTATGACAACCGTTAAATACGACATTACTTTAATGGTGCCATTGCTTCATTTTACCAGCAACATTACATTAACAGCTGCTACAGAGTCGGTATTTGGGCACGGGAGAGTAGGCGGACCAGGACAGTTGCATTTCTATCGAAAAGAAGCAACTTATCTTAATGGGAAATTTAGCAGGACATGAAAAAAAGTGCCATTGATTCATATTACTGGAGGCATTACATTGAAAACAGCATTGGTTTAACGTGTCCTTACTTTTAGCAATGCGACTCCTACATTTTACAAGTGGAATTACATAAGACTGGCTCGGGGAAGCAAACATCAGAATAGGATATCTGGGTTGGTCCCATTTTTGTTCGGTATAGCCACCTTATACTTTGTGAGGCTAGCAAATCTAGTGCTGGACTTACTCTGTTGACTTGTCCCCCAGTCCCCACATTCTTTCCTTTTTCAACCAATAGATTGGGTTTATATTGAGTTTGTACTGTGTTTCCCTTTATTTCCCTATTAGACCTAGAGACCAGTTGGATAGCCAGTCTCTGCTACTTTTCGCCCCCATTATTTCCTCTTTCGACCAAGTCCTAGATTCAGGTAACAAATCTTCCCCCACCCCCACAAATGCAGTAAAATTTAGGTGGCTTTTGAACAGCCGATCGATCCTAACTAGGAGGAGGCCTGAGAAATAGTAAAAGATAGAAATGCAGTGACGTCAGGAGCTGGGGAAGTAGAGCAAGGCTGGTTTCGAAGGAAGTTATACCTGAGGGTCGGCAGGATGTCCCTGGTGGGTGGCGGGAGGCTGGATCTGCCCACACTATGGCAGCGAGGAAGAAGGGGTCGGAGGCCCTCCCTAGCCAGCGGTGCTTGGGCGAGAACGGCAAGGCACGCTGATCGGGACGCGCCGGTAGTGGGTAAGATCCGTCACCGAGGACGACCGCGTGAACATTGCACCTTCTCACCTTCCCCGGCAGAGAGGATCCGGCTGGATCTGTGACCAGCGGTGAGGAGAGAGAGAGAGAGTGTGTGGCCACCGCTATCGTGTTTAGATCTAGAGAGGAAGAGATAGTGTGAAGAGAGCCACACTAGCAAGCAAGCGCGGAGGCTCCTGTCTATATAGTGGAGTACTAGTACTAGTTTTCTTTTGTCTACCAGAGCCGGCTTGACCTCATCAATTACTGTCGAGAAGTCTTCATGCACGTGCCCTGGAGGCGCAGTTGTCGTCATTTTGATTAGAAGCACCGGACTATAACATATAACATGAAAAAATGCCACATGACAAGAAACCATAACCTCACTGCCCAAAGGAGACAACATGAATCCCGACGGACAAACTAGACGACGATCAAAGCTCAAATTAAAGATAAACTCGTAGAAAAGGGGTCCATCGATAGATGTCCTAATTAACATAGCCGGCTTGACCTAGATGGCAGCCGAGTAGTCTTCGTGCATGTGCCCCCCCATGACTAGCGCCTTGGAGGAACTCAGTTGTCGCTGTTTAACCCTCGTAGTGATCCGAAGCACATGGCACCTAATTTTGCGAGATGACAAGAAACCTTTTTTTGGATTTCTCACCAGAAGTACAACCCTGTACAACACAGCCTGCACAATATGTAGACGATAGCCAATCCAGATGTGTCTGCTGGAGTCTGGTCACCTGCATGGACGAACTGATCTTCCGTGTCATGCAGGGATCGTCTAGGCACCAACGTCTGTACAACACTTCTCTAGTACTATCGCTCGTCTCTCTGTTCTATTAACTCACCCGACTTGCAGGGCCGGGTAGTGTGCCTATGGTCGGTTCTCAATTGCGGTCCCACATGTGTGTGCAAATGCAATATGACGTGTGTTCCATTCGGAGAGCGGCATGCCAGACCGACCAACCGTCTGGGGTGCGACGCGAACGCGACGGGCGTGTTGTATACTCCGTACATGTGTACCACCGTTTTCTTGAGGCTTTGCTCCATGGCGCAATCCATGGATACAAAATTAGTATACTATACTATTTAAAAGTCGAGGGCGGGGCTTTTCCCGTGCGGTAGGCGGTGTAGTTCCGCCTAGTCGGTTCGACAGAGATGCGACAAGATGAGGGAGTAAGCTGCTGCAAACGTAGGGCTATGTGATTTGACAGCGAGTTACTGCTGGACAGGTGAGGCCCCATGATTTGACTTGCCATTTTATCATTGTAACTGTGGGGCTACGACCGGCGTGAGTCTCCTGATTCTTCACCACCTCCATGGTATACAAGTGCCTCTCCCAATGCTCCACCATGTAGAGGCTGGCTCTTGCATGAGATCCCACTCCTCCACTTTTTCCTTGCCTCTTTCTCCACATATGCAAAAATGCCATGTTAGGGGGCTTATAGCCCACTATTGTACTTGCTCATACAGGTGCTAAGCCTACCACATAGGCATAAAGTCCGATGTGGCAAGTTAATTACTCCCTTCGTCTAGGTGTGCAAGTCATCTTACGAAAACCAAATAATCCCAAAACACTTAGGCGTGGTGCATTAACTTCTACATCGTTTCTTGTTTCTTGACATGACAACCAATAAGATATGTGGGGTGTGCATGCTTTTTATGGCTTGAGACTACCATTTCATTGGTAGAGGTCACTCCTTGGCAAATGCAATAAATAGTACAAAGAAAGAGATAGAGAGAAGTAAAAAAACTCTTATAGCCAACCTTATAGCTAACCTTGTTGTATGAGTGACTAAGTGATGACTATGTATGACATGCCAACATCAGATAGCCTAACGCACCGTGTTAAATCTCCAAGGGCGCGACTGCGCGAGCGAGGCGACGGTTGTGGCAGGCGCGACCATGATACGGGGTGCTGGCAGCCCTTGGATCTGAGATCGAACGGTCGCATGCTAAGTTTCTCAAAATTTGCAGAATAACCCTCCAGGATAGGATATTCACCCATAGGTCTAGAATCACACCATGCAACCGTTCGATCTCAGATCCAAGGGCTCTCGGAAGCCCGTATCATGGGAGAATTGAAATCTTCGTATCGCCTGTAATTTTCCCTACGCTTGACAAGACATCGAAAGACATTTAATTGGGCGTCGAGTAGACATGACATCTAATTGGGACCCCATAGTACTGTGCATGAATCCATTTATCTACCAGGCAAGCCACTACCCTTCCGTTCGCACGCTCCACTCAGCATTTTTACAAAAAAGCGCTGGCAGTTTGCTCCTACTCGTCCCCGGACGTCCTTTAACATTACGGTAGTTCGCTCCTAGTCACCCGTCCTTTCACATTACGGCAGTTCCACTAATCCTAACCCTCCTCCCAAATCCATGGCATCCCAAATCTCCATGATCATCGGTGAGTACAAGGTTAGAACCATCACCGGGCATGAGTTGGACATCATCTACACTCGTTCTTCCGCGACGGTGAAAGGATGCCTTGCTCGCTTCAGACGCATGTTCAAAAACTCAAAGGATGAGTGGGTCGCTGGGCTAGATGTTGAGTACACCACAGTCCTTGAAAGCGAGAAGAATCTAAAGGAGGCAAAGAAGAAGAAGCCCGCCGTGATCCAGGTTTGCGTGCAGGACTTATGCTTGGTCTACCACATATGCCATGCCGACGTTGAGCGAGAGGAATTTAAGAACTTCCTCAAGGGCGGCCGAGTTAAATTCGTTACTGTAGACTTTAGGAACGACATGATGTCCTGGATCAGATAGGCCTCGTTGTAGGCAACCCCTTCGACCTCCAGAAGAAAGGGCTGGTGCCATCCCATGATCAGCCTTCAATGCTGACCCTGGCAGGAGCCATTGTTCATCCTTCGTACGGTACACTGAAAAAACCTCCATTCAAGTTTGATCATGCATGGTAGTGGAATGTACTAGATATAGACCACATCCACTACGCTGCAATGGATGGCTACCTTTGTTTCAATATCTACAAGGGTTGGATGAAGAGCAAGAGCCAAGTGTGCGGTTCAAGCAAAGAAGTATCACCCAAGAGGAAGAGGGACAAGGACGAAGTCGAGCACGTGGACGAGGAGTCCGAGTAAGGTGGCAGTGTCGTTGCTCATGGTGGTTCTAATGCAGTGTCTACCGGATTAGTTGCTTAGTTTAATTTCAGGTGTGCTTAGTTTTATTTGAGGGGTGTGTTGTGCTGAGCCCCCAGCAGAACTTTGTTATGTTCCTTCTCGTTACTTTAACTCTTAAGTACGTACATACTAGTATTTCTTACAGTTCATCTTTTAGTTGGTATAGTACTACCACTCATTTCTTCACATTATATACGTACAATATATATGGCCAACATCATATGGCCAGCAGTTTAGTTGTCAAAGAATTCCAGGGTGCTTACTTTTATTTGAGGGGTGTGTTGTGCTAGACACCATTATTGTGACTCAAATCGCTTTGGCCATGTTATAATGACATAAATACCGATGGACCAACATGCCAGCTCTCCCTCTATCTCACTACAGTAAAACAAAGTGTGGGGCCTACTTGATCCCAACAACGTTCTTATTTTCCTGTAAAATTATTCCCTTGGTTAGTCTTGACAAGCGGGGCCACACTTATCATTGTGAGAATCGGCTTATTTTTGTCATATAACATGGTCAACTGGTTTGACATGAAAATAACAATGTCTAATGGCATTTTTGAGCAAACATCTAACTTAACGATGGCATTTTTGAGATATCTAATTGCATTTTTGAGCAGGCATCTCACGGATTGATGGCATTTTTGAGTAGTTGTAACTTCTAATGGCAAAACTAAGTAGTGATACACAACTAGTGGCATAAATAATAAGAACCCAAGAATTAAATAGGTATGCTAATTTCTTTAATATAATTTAGCACCCCATTTAAGCACGTACTAGCTTTTTTAATAATACTATATGCATAATTTGGCGACGAGCGCTCTCTATATGTACCACCTTTTTTCTTTAATTTCATCTTGTTAGTTTTGCTCCATGTCGCAATCCATCGATACTACTACTGTACAAATGTATTCATTTTTTAAAAGGCTAGAGGGCGGGGCAGTCTAGCTTGGTCGGTTTCAAGAGAGGCGAGGGCCTTTGTGATTTGAAGGCTCATTACTGCTGGAAGGCGGGGCCTTGTGATTTGACTGCTCGTATAAATGTGCTGACGACCTGAGGAGGAGCAAAGAACCGTGCGGTATACTCAAGTTTTCCACTGGAGTAGTATGACGGAGGAGGACGAAACACGGCAGCCCTGTGCCATATGGCGATAAAAATGATCTAATTTGCTAGTCATCTCATTGTTTGCATTGTTCTACTCATGCCTGGCAGAGAACCTGACACGTGCGGTGAAACACCCGAAGCAAAAGAAGAAACACAGGAGCAAAAGAAGAAGGAAGATTATCAAACCAAAAAAAGAAGGAAGACGCACACACAAGTCTGGGGCACTGCTCTCTACTACATGAAGGGTTTCTGGCCGCGGAGTCGTAACTGCTTCTTCATCGCTTCCACGACCTCCATCTCCTTGCGCGTCTCCTCCGCCATCTTCTTCATTCTGTCCATGACGGGGGATTTCACGACGTGAGCCTTCATCATCTGTTCCACGGCCGCATTACGTACCTTGACAGCAGCCGGGTGCTCGATGCGGAGCTTCGCCAACTCCTTTTGTTCCATGACGAGGGCCTGCAGCATCTTCATCGAGGAACTACTATTCTCATGCAGCTTCTTCCAGCGGGCGTTCTCCTCCTTGAGCTGGTCGAGCTCATGACAGAGCTTCT
This sequence comes from Triticum aestivum, assembly GCF_018294505.1. NCBI lineage: Eukaryota > Viridiplantae > Streptophyta > Magnoliopsida > Poales > Poaceae > Triticum > Triticum aestivum. The sequence goes on from NC_057796.1 coordinate 174,501,468, forward strand.
CCTTGTCCTCCTGAAGTTGTAGGATTTCGCCTGTCGCCTTCTTCTCCGAGACAATGCTCTTCTTCAGCAGCATCACCAAGCCGGCGGTCAACTCCCCCTGCTCATTGAGCTTAGCGGGCATGTTGTCGACGCTCTCCTTCAGCAGCTCCACCAAGCCGTGGATGAACTCCTTCTGCTTATTGAGGTGCTTATTGAGCTGACCGGGCATGCCGTCGAGGGATAACGACTCCAGCACCGCCCGCTCGGCATGTTCACCTCCGCAGCTAGGGCGCTCCTGGGAGCCATCGCCTGCCCGTCAGAGATCTTTCGAGGTCTCTGCGTGGCGGCGAGCCCTCTCTTTTTTTCTGCAGCCTTGGTTGCTGCTCCCTTGTTACGAGTAGTTATCGACCTAGAGCTCTGCACACCGGCCATGGCAAGGATGGACGAAGAAGAAGGACTTATGAGGAGGAAGGTAGAGTAATTTTCGGTTAGGTAGTTCCCCTTTTTATAACCTAAGTACTAGCACTAGTACTAAAACCTGCATAGTGGGAACATGTTCAAGTTTGGTACGTACTAGTAGGTGTGAGCAGGCTTGCACTTAATTGTAGCACTAGTACTTTGGAATGTGATTGATACAAGGTAAAGATTAATTGATGGTTTTGGTTTCGAGGCCCGAAACGGCTCCCGATGAGTTTAGGGGAACATAAATTTCAAGTACTCCCTCCATCTCAGTTTACAAGGCTTGCACGCGTATCTAGGTCGTCAATGTAACTTATATAAAATAAAATATTTAACATAAAAAATATATCATTAAAAATAGAATATTTCAAGTTTGTAATGATATATTTTTCGTAATGCATGCCTCTTATTAAGTTTGTCAAATTAACGACCTAGGTACACATGCAAGACTTGTAAACTGAGATAGAGGGAGTACTACACTGCTCAAATGCGGTTGCACAAGTCAGTGATGTAACTGGTCGTACATGTCAGACCAAGCCAATGCGTGTCCCTACGGTGAGACGCGGGTCCGACCGACAGTGTGTTGGTGCAACTGACCGTAAAGTATTACGTGATGGAGACTTCTGGTTGTGGCTTCGGTTGATTGTCACGACTAAGCATTCTAAAACTAGTGATAAATCAATTACCATCTTTTTCCAAACGACCAACTATTTTCACAAGAATACAGTACATATAGATGGAGTGATTGTCAAGGTTGAAAACCGACATGGCGTTGCAAGTTCACTGCAGCAGCAACCGACTAGGTCACTGCATCGCTGGCGGGGAAGGAGGGCAGCTCACCTCGCCTACGATGCATGCCCAGCGGCGCTGCCGCAACTGGTCCCGAGGTTTGGCTTCTCCTACCGCCCATTTGAACAGTTGCACCGACTGCTCATGCGATTGCGCAGGCATGCGCGTTCTTTCCTCCGCAGTCGACTCCGTGAATATAATCTCTGCCATTAGCCCTAGCTCGAAATCAACGCGACCTGCCAGATGCTAACATCCCTCAGCATCTCTCCCCTGAGATCGACTTGCGCCTCCGCCTTGTGCTACGCCAGGCGCAGCTCCTTGGAACTTCTCGCCAATCGATGCGACGCTTCCTCGATTCGATTTTCCCTTGCTGCCCACCACCTGAAACGCAACCCTGGCATGTCCTCCAGCGGCACTGATCTGTGATTCCAGAGCAATGGATCCCCTCTAAAACACATGTGGGTTTCGCTCAAAGGCGGCAGTGCTGCGGGCCGCAGCGAGAGGGCAGCCCGCGGGATCCTGGGATCTAAGGGATTATCCATGGCGGGATCCTCCATGGCAGGATCTGGTAGGCGAGGCGGGGAGGCGAGCCTAGGTGCTGGGAGAGCCCTACGAGGCTAAAGATAGTAGGAGTACTACTCCACTCCGTCCATATTTAAATACAAAGGCCACCAACAGTAGCCCTGGCAAACATTGATCATGCTGCCTGCGTCCTGGTTTATTGGCCCCCTTTTTGTGTGCCACTTTTTATGACATGCATAAATATTATGTTACTTACAAATATGGTCAAAAATTGGCACAAAATACGAAGGAGACCAATGGAAGTACTAGCAACCCATGATTTAACTACTCGCATGCGCGCAGTGGAGTAGTAATGTCTTTCTTCCGCCCTCGCGTCCACTCAATTTGCATGTAATGTATTAATTGACCATCAATGAAGTGAAGGACTTTACATGCGTCAAATTATCACATGGGGTGGATCTTCATACAAAAATGCGTCCCCTTGTGTACCCGCGTGTGCGTGCGAGGGAATGAGTGCGTGCGTGGCGTGCGTGCACATCTTCGCTTCGTGCATGTACCGCCAGTGTGGCTCAGAGAGGACGAGTACATTCTTCTGGAACAAGCAGCACGTCACTATGATCAATCCACACAAGGAGGTCGCGACAACGCCTCCGCATGTGCCACGTGGTTTCATGAACGGTAAGAGAGACACTGTGTAGCGTGCCATTGGAATTCTAATTTACGTGTTTTGCACATACTCGAAGTAGTAGTACGGTACATGTGCATTGCACGCATCAGATTTGGCAACCAAATTATGAATAAATACCACACTATAGCATGTAAGCTCTGAGTCATATATGCCTGATGTAGACCTTCATTTAATTCTTATAGTTCATCTCATGCAAAATAAAATAGTTTTTTCTAAAAAAAGCTAGGACCTCTTTTATTCGTAGGATTTCCAAAACGCGAGAATAGGAAAAACATGGGATTAGAGTGGAATGTCGTCCTGAATCCTACAGGATTGTACGAGTGTTTGATTGTGCATAGAAAAATGCAGGATTCTTTCAAAGTGGTTTGAGTGGATGGGATGTTTCCTATGAAATCTAGTGCAAATGAATCCTATGGAAAAATTCCTATGGTTTACAATCCTACGAATCAAACAACCAAGATAGGAAAAATGCCTAAGGATTAGAATCCTCCACAATTCTTTTGAGAATCCTTTGAATCAAAGAAGACCTTAATCTATTTTATGATTCATGGAATTGTGCGTTGTAAATCATAAAGTAAAAAATAAACAATGGCAATTCAACTAGAAAAAAAGTTTGGGCAGTAATGATACGGAAGATTCTAGAACAAAGGAGAACCACTTGTGTTTTGAGGTTTGTGCATTATGCTTAAGTTCAACCATGGAGTCTGCTAGATTGTACATGTGGCAAAATCTGGTGGGGGGCTAGTAGATGCTGCGAGGGGCCAAGTGGAGGGAGACTATGAAGGAGTGCCCAAGTGGGAGATTGATATTTAAAGAGAGGGGGCAAGAACGTGCGCCCTGTTGCGCGCAGTGGCGGCGCCATGAAAAATAAATGAGCTAGGGGGCCAAGCATTGCTAATCCTTTACGAGGAGGGCCAATTCATCAACTTAAACCATTTTACCATCAATTGTCTAATGATCACATTCATATTAGCCTCGATATATAGTGATGTTAAGGGGAGGCAGGGCCCTTGCTGCCCCTGCCTTCGCTATGGTGCGTGGGTCTGAGAGATGAAGCAAAAGGCATGGATGATGAGAGGGGGACGTTGGATATATAATTAATGTGTGTGTATTAGCTATGTAATCCTATATAGAGAGGTATAGATTGATCGATGTGGACGTGGGAAAGAGGGTGAGACCTCACTAGATATATAGATTGATCAGTTTGTGTGGGAAACTGTGAAAGACCTAGCTATATATACACACACACATAGAGGAACATCGATCATTGTGCATGCACGTGAGAGATAAAGAATGCCCGATATGATGGAGAGGGGGTGGTGTGTGTGTGTGCATGCATGGGAGACCGACATGAAGAAAAAGATTACATGTGTGCGATGGGTAATGCCGACTGGTACTGTGTGTGCATGCATGCACGAGAGAAAGTTAGTGGTACAATTATAACAGAGAAGACGACTGTGTGGGTGTAAAAGACTAGGCGAGGTCATAATCAATGTAAAGTTGAATTCAAATATTCGAATAAGAGCTCATGATGTTTGAAAGCCATGCATGCATGAATATAACTGAGATATGTGCGGTGTGGTTTGGGAACGAGCATGTTGTACTGTATACACATTGAACAAGGTCAGACTGATTTGAATTTGAGATATCGATGGCAGACATCGTTTGGCCACATTGCATCCGTGCATGGACACACTATTCTAATTGGAGATGATGGCTGGCTTTCGCATCACATATCTATATCTATACCCCTATATATATATTTTATATCTTTTATATAGTGTGCGGATAACTTTAACTTTGAAAGATGGTCATTGGATGAGGCCAATCCGATGGTGCAGAGATGGCAAATTTGAGCACTACTGGTCGTTGGATATCATCTAGATTCCACCAGATTTTGCCACATGTCCAATCTAGAAGACTCCATGGTTGAACTTAAGCATAATGCACAAACCTGAAAACACAAGCACTTCTTCTTTGTTCTAGAATCTTCCGTATCAGAATTGCCCAAATGTTTTTCTACATGATTTGCCATTATTTGTTTTTTACTTTATGCCTTACAACGCACAATTCTATGAATCTTAAAATAGATTAGCTTTCTTATAAAAACTAGATGATTTTGAATGAAATGAACTATAAGAATTAAACGAACATCTACATCATGCATATATGACTCAAAGCTTACATGCTATAATGTGGTATTTATTCATAATTTGGTTGCCAAATCTCATGCGTGCAATGCACGTGTACCTTACTAGTCTAAATGGTGTTTGTGTGTGTGTGTCGTGCTTGTTAAACACATCATACGTAGTATATACATGGTTTAGATTCCGAACATCTAGCTAGAGCATACATGTACTATGATTTGAATTCAACATAAAATGGATACATTTATTTGAATTTGAGATCGTATGTATATGTAGTTCGTATTTATATAGGAATTTACTTCTCCTATATTCATGTCATGTGTTGTGAAGATAATATTTAGATGGTTGTATAACTAACCCGAGTACAATCCCATTCAAACAGGGAAAATGTACTCAAATTTAGTCCATATGCTAGACAACACACATTGTTTTTTTATTGTTGAGGGAAGTGCAAATTGTTTTGGTACTATACACGTTATGTTTGTTGTCCCGATTTTTTAGTTTTTGTTTTGTTGTATTTGAATGCATTTCTAGTAATATAGCGAAACAGGACATAGCTCTCTGTAGTGATGAGGTGCGAATTGTCTGTTTTTTTGGGTACATGTTAAGCTTGTTCTCCCAAAATTTCAAGCCGCGCCTTGTTATGCCGAAATTTCAAGCTAGCAACTCTGTCTATCATGCTGCAAAACTCCCGCCTCTTCAACCCGCACCTTGTTACCCCGAAATATTTAAAATATATTTTGTCTCATTGTGCTCCGACAACTCCCTCCATCTCAACCCGCGCTTTGCTATTCCAAAATTACAACGCGCGCGAAAACACCCACCTCTTGTGAAATGCCCGTGATACCCCTGAACCGAAAGAACCACCTAGCTCAAATCGGTGGGGTTACTTTCATAACTTACCCCACATTTAGGACAAGCGCGTCCCTTAGCCATGGTTCTCCACTCCCATCCCATCCACCCAACCATTCGTACACCGAGGCGGCGAAAACCAGCGAAGCCCCAAACCCTCCTCCGTCCGCCACCCAACCGGAGCCTCTTCCCCGACGATATCGTCCATAGCAACACCTCGACGTCCCTCATCCACTGTACCGGATGAGGATCCATCGTCGATCTCGTCGTCCCCGCCGGTTCAACCACCCCGTCCTCCACCGCCAAGGAGTTGCCCCGATGTTCCCGTCGTCTTTCGCGCCACCTCCATTCCCACACCGCCGTCTTCACCTGCACCACCGGAAGAGCATCATGATCACCGTTTCCTCGAATGAAGCTGAGGCCTAATTGGCGCCACCAAAGAGGTTGTACACTAATCGCCGCATTTTCTTCTTGATTCGATCTCACGGTGGTGCCGGCGCTCGGTCCCGAGCTGAAATGGCGTGGCTACATCCACGACAGCGTCGCCAGCCACTTCCTCCATGGCGTCGCTACCTCGGCGGAGACATCCACATCAGTAGGAGTAGCAGCTGATTTAGCTCCCGCTCGCGCTGCTGCTCTGCTCTTGCTCTCGGTCCCCTGCTTAGTCTGCTCTTCCTGTTGCTCTTGCACTTGCTCGCGCTGCTGCTCTCACTCTTGCTCTTGCTTGTGATGCTGCTCTGATTTAGCTACACTTCAGTCGACTAAATCAACTTTTGGGTCAGTCGATTTTCAGGGGGTGGGGGGCTCATCGGAGTTAAGGAAGAACCAGCCGCAGCGGGCAGGGGGCTCGCCGGAGAGGTACCCCACTATCTATCTTAGGGTTCAGGGTGGGGGCGGTGGTCGCCAGCGGTGGTGGGGCGGTGGCGTGGGGATCGCCGGAGAAAAAGCTTGGCATGGGGGCCTAGAGGGTTGGCCGGGGCGGCGGCGGACCGCGTTGGGGAGTGTTTTGGGGGCGTGCGGGGCGGCGCACCATCGGCCGGGGGTGACTGTTTTGGCCGGTGGTGGCTGGCGGCTTAGGGGTGGAGGTTGAAGATCAACTGCAGGCCCTTGATTTCGTATCCAACGGCTGGAAAATCGACTGACCAGGGATGAAAAATTCAGTTGACTGACGTGTAGCCTCACCTGATGCTGCTACACGACCAGCTGCCCCGGCTCTTGCTCGCACTGCTACTGCTGCTGTTGCTTTTCTACTACTAGTGCATTCAGTTTCGACAACAAAATTCAGTTTCGACAGTTAAGTTCAGTTTTGACAGTTAAATTCAGTTTTGACAGTTAAGTTCAGAGATGAGCGGGTGATGTATTTTACATCTAGCACTTTGTGGTTATGTATTTTACGTCATCTATTGGAGATGCTATTAGAATTCCACTCAGATTAAGGTTGTCTCTCTTGTCCTGCTTCAGCCTCGGCGTGGTACAACTCACCCGAGCTGCTCCAACGACGAAACCCTCCATCACAGCGGAGCGGTACCCCGGGCTCCATCTCCAGATGCCTAAGATCTTCTTCCCCTCCTCTGACAGCCAAGTCAGCCGGAGCATCCTCACCGACCAACCCAATCACGCTAAGATCGACATGGCTTCGCCAAAGAGGTTGTACACTTGTTGCATATCTTTTTTACTCTACATGTTATATATATATTATCCACTGAGCACATGTAGTAACGTGAAATACGATTATTTTATCCTACTATATGACAAGCAGTGATGTATCAGGCAACTTAGCTATCCGTGATGGACTCTCTTGAACGCCATCATTATTTATCTCTGCGCGTTTGAGCTGTGCATTTGTCGATGGGTCTGGGAGTTGAGCTAGTAGGGCAGTGGCCTGGGTCCAAAGTAATAGAAGTAGCACAAAAATATTTTTTGAGTGTAGGCTTTTCCTTGCTCAAGCCTGCCTACTAGAATCGCCAGTGCTTGAAAGGAAAAGTGAAGGAAAAACATAGGAATTGGAATGTTTCCTATGGTACTACTATTCATGAATTTGGTTCAAAGGAATGGAGCAAAGGAAAACTGTAGGATTTGTTCCTTTAGTGTCTCCTTGAAAGAAAAACCATAGGAATTTTAATTTCCACTTGTCCTCCTTTTCAAATTCCTATTCATGAAGCACAAGACTAAGAGATAGTAGCATAATAGTATTATAACTGTACATTTTCTTGTGGTTTGACTTAATCTCACCATGCTTCTTTTGCATCCTATGATCTTCCAATTCTTGTGAATCAAACACTCAGATTGGCAGAAATTCTCTGTTTTTTAATTCTCTGTTTTGCACGTGCATTCCTATCATATTCCTATCTATTTCCTATCCCTGCATTGTTAGAATCCTCAAATTCAAACAAGCCCTTACACAGTTACTTCCGTTACAGATATGTGTCAAAGAAAACCTTGTGTGGTTTTTCCTACTCCTACTGCACTGTGTTCCACCCCAGCTCAGCTGCTCGAACGATGGAAGGGTTCACCACAGCAGGGATCCGCTCTCCAGACTGTCTTTCGCCGCCTCAGATCTTCTTCCCCGCCGCCGGCAGCCACGACAACTGCATTACCATCATCAACTGAGCAGATGACATTGAGGACTACAAGGGTCCGCAAGAGAGCTCGCACTCTTTCGTGTCTGCTTAAGTTATGCATCGCTTAATATGATGACATGCTACTTTATCATCGTGTTCACCTATTAGACTCCGAGTCAGGTCCAAACTAATGCTGAAACTTGAGTTTTTAAAATGGTTGTGGGGTATATATTGGGGCAGCAATCAGTACTATCTGTCTACTATCTGGTTAATCTTGGGTGTCTACTAAGAGTTTCATGTTGGGTGCAAACAAACATTAAAGGAGCCATTATCTGTACTTTTTAACTAAAGCTGTTATCTGCCTGCTATCATTGGTTTTGGGTCTATCCACAATTTGCTACCATCACTCTGGATTTGTGCATGCACTCCTTACATAATCTCACTATGTTTTATTCCTATGCATGTCAGTTATTGTACACGATGGAACTGAACATGTAGAGCAAAAGGGACGAGCCTTGCATGGCAATAAAATTTCATGCAGACGTCGCTCCATGGTGGACGCAAAGGCGGCCCCCTCCACCCATTTTGGATCATAATCAAGAGGAAGATAACTGTTCTAAGGGGGATTCAGAAGGAGAAGACCACTCATATTTACCCCCTGAGGTCTTCGCTCTAACTTGGCATGCTGATGTTGGTAATATCATGCATATGGTGCCTTGCATTGCTTACTGTATACATCGAATATGTCATCTGCTTACTCTAGACATGCTTTGTCAATGCCATCTGTTTAGTTTCTTTATCGTATATGTGAATCATGCAATGCCATCTTGTTTAGCCAGGCATCATATATGTGCATTTTGCAATGCCACCCTGGTTAGCTAGTCATCTTATATGTGAATTATATCATGCCATCATTTTTTACTACGTGTTAAATTTGTCAACAATTTTAGTACATTCAATTACTCCTCCTGTGCATCAGCCATTCGGCACGGTCATGGAAAAATCTGAAGTGGAAACAAGGTCTTTAGAGAAGACAATGCTATCTGACGAAGCGCATGTCTTGCTGGTTACGGATAGCTCCTCAGATGAGGATTCAGAGACAGATGACGAGTCCTATTTCCCCCTGAGGTGCATGCCCTAACTTGGCAGGGTTATGTTGCTCATATTGTGCATATGGTATCTTGCATTGCTATGTCATTTGCTTAGTTTAGACATGCTTTGTGTGAATGCCACCTGTTTAGTGTCTAATTACCATATATGTGAATTACGCGATGCCATCTTGTTGCAAGACATTATATATGTGAATTATGCAATGCTACCTTGTTGCAAGGCATTATGTATTTGAATTATGCAATGCCATGTTGTTTAGCCAAGCGTCATATATGTGAATTATATCATGTCGTCCTTTTTTTTGAATTTCTCATTGCATTTGTCGATAATGTTTATATATTCAACTGCTCTTCCTGTGCATCAGCCATTTGAATTGGTGATGGAGAAATCTAGAGTGAAAACAAGGTCTTCGGAGCAGACAATGCTACCTGTTGAAGCAGATATCTTGTTGGTTATAGATAGCTCTTCAGAGGAGGATTCAGAGGCAGATGACCAGTCCTATTATCCCCCTGAGGTGTATGCTCAAACTTGGCAGGGTTATATTACTCATATCATGCATATGTTGTATTGCAATGCTTAGTTTTTACATCATATACACAATATTGAATGTCATCTCCTTTGTTGACACATCATATATGCGATTGCCCTCTGCTCACTTGCTTAGTATATAAATCATATATTTGAATTATATCATGCTAAGATGTTTACATAGACAACATGTATCTGAATTATGGCATGCCAACCCATTTACTAAAGACATAATATAGTTATATCATCTCATCCTGTTTACACAGTCATCATATTTTGAATTATGTCATTCTATCCGTGAATTATATCATGCCATCATGTTTCCATCGACGGCATGTTTGTGATTTATGGCATGCTAACCACTTAGACACATCGTATAGTTATATCATGTCATCCTGTTTACATAGTCATCATATTTTGAAGTATGTCATTCTATCTTGTTTAGTTAGCCATCATACATGTGAAATTGTGTCATGCTATCCTGTTTAATTAGCCATCATATATGTGAAATTATGTCCTGCTATTCTGTTTGGTTAGACAACATAAATGTGAATTATTTCATGCTCTGTTTTCTTCCCTACTATCAATTGCACCTGTCTATCTTACAATGTCTGTACATTCAATTACTTTTTCTTGTTTATCAGCCATTTCAATTGGAGGGGGTGATGGCAGTATCTGTGGGAGTGAAAACACGATCTTTAGAAAAGATCACGCTACCTGTCGATGCAGATAGAACCACGGTTGTACTTGCCTAAGAACCAGCCCCACCACAGATAACTCAGACTCACGCAGATTGTACCCCTACCCAGTTGGACAGAGAACCAACTACACCCCTTCTAACCCCAACCCCAGCAGACAGTAACCCAATTCCAGTTGACATAGCACGGTCTCCACCAGAGAGCACCCGAACACGAGCAGTTAGTAAGGCAACTGCAATGCCCAAAGCACGAGGACCACCGCCCCGAACCCCAAGTCAACGCTTAAAGCAGAAGAAGAATTGTTCTCAGGTCAGGTTCCGTAGCTATGGTTCATACTAATTTGCTCTTGCATCACTGTATTTACTCGTACCAACTAATTTCAAATTTGAAGGATGCAATTGAAACTCCAATGGCGCAACAGGTATGTTTTAAACCTGTTTCTTTAACATGTTTGCTGTTGTAACTTGCTCTATGCTGATTTCAGTTTCAATTGAATAAACAGTTATGTTCTCATGCCATGCACATTACAAGTGTTGTTATTCTCTGTAGTTTCCCACACTTATATTCTGTCTGTGCTGCTTTCTCTTAAATAGATATGATTCGAACTGTATCTATCTTGATTTGGCAACATAAACTAGAATGATATAGACCATATAGTGACCATACTACATAGATATATGTTTGTTTCATGCTGTTCTCCTGTCCACCTTACTACTGAACTGGTTTACCAAAATGAGTTGCATATACTACATTGTAAACCTGTGATGTGTTTGTTTGTTTCTCTTTTAGAACGCGGATAAAATATTGGAGAAGAGTACCCCGTTATGCAATGGTAAAGGAAGTAATGCAGATAAGGTTCAAGATAGTGAGACATCCCTGTTGGTCCCCAAGAAAGCTGATAAAAACAATATTGAAGACACTGAGACAACACCGAAGTCCTGTCTTGATGTAGTGTTCGAGTTGCTAGCTACTACTGCTGGCACCAGCTCTTCAAACTCGCTGCCTGAATTAGTTCAGCTTCTTGAGTCTCAACTTCAAGTTGAAAGACATCAATCAGATGTTATGCGACAGGAAGCCGAAGGACCGAGGAAGTCCCTGCAGAATTCAGATGCAAAGTTTCTGGTGCAATAGCAAGTGCTAGAGGATTTAAGCGCCAAACAAGAGAAAGTTAATAAGCTTGCTAAGCATCTTGCCAGCATTATGGGTACCCAGGATATTGTTTCTTGAGCTCTTCTAAAGTGGTTTTAGTTCTGGACTTGTTTTACTGCGGTGTTTATTTGCACTGGTCGCCAACTTTGACAACCGGTGTATATGATATGCTGCTTTGTTTCCTATATTTGCACTGGTGGCAAACTTTGATGCCTAGTGGATGTAATATGTGTAATAGCCATGGTAGCCTAGCGTAAGTTGCTTGCTTATTTATTTCCTTGTTGTCTTGTATATTTGTTTGCTTGTAGTCAGTGCAGTTCTTTTTCTGCGGTTTGCTAGTGGCCGCAATAACCTATTTTTTAAAGCTAGGCCACAATAACCATGGGATACATATTTACTGTAGTTACCATTTGCCTCCTACGGGCCGTAGAAACAATGGGCCTCTACGGGCCGTAGAAACAATGGGCCTTCTACGTGCCATATGATCGGTAGGCCAAACATGGGCCAATAACATACCGCATTATGGGCCGTAAATGGGCTAGATTTGGAATCGTCCGTTCATGGGCCGACATTAACGGGCCGTCGTTAATCGGCCGTATTTGATGACGCTATGAAAACGGCCCAACGGATTAACGGGACGCAAACGGGTTGATTGTAACCGCGAGCTGAATTTGGCCCACAAGCAGAAAAGGCAAATAACGGGCCGTAAGTAACCGAATGCTGAAAATGAGCCCAGGAATAAATGGGCCCTGAGAAGGCCGAAAGATAACACGGGTTGGAAACGGCCCAATGTAATAATGGGCCGTTAATGGGTATGAAGGGTAAACTGTTCATTGCGGGCCAGATTCACCACGGGCCGTTAATGGGCCAAGAGTTACAAATGGCCTCGTATGGGCCGAAAGACATCATGGGCCATACATGGGCCGAAAGTTACAACGGGCTGGAATCATATTGGACGGCCTAGATGAAGCTACTGGGCTTAATTCCGATAGGTCGTAACGGGCCGTAAATGGGCTATATACGAACAAGTCGTTAACAGGCATTCCATGGGCCGGCCTGTTATGTTTTGACCAAGTCAAATGGGACGGCCTTTTCACCGGAATGGGCCTCTGTTGGGCCATGCCACGTGTCGACGTATCATAGGCGCCTCCTGTCCAATGAATTGATGACATCTGTCCCAACTGTGCGCCAACACGTGTTTCCTCTGGCCAATGAGAATTTTACACGTGGAAAATCCTCATTGGTCCGGGCTGTTAGCGCGTTATCAAATCCAAAACCAGACCCGATAGCTTAACGGCGACCCGTTACGGTGGATGCCACGTGTCGGTCACCCTTGACGAAAGCACTTCCATGACGAGTGATTTATCGTCATGGAAGTGGACACTTCCGTGATGATAATTTTGGTAATGTCATGGAACACTTCTACGACAGCACAGGTATGACTATCTTGATTCTGTCATAAAATCATCATGGATGTACGTGCATGACAGAGAATGTGACCTACTGTGACAAACACGTATCATCACGGAAGTGTCTTTCCTGTAGTGTAAGGACAATGTCCTCATCGGCCTGCATCAGTTACCATTTCAGTTCGAAAACCTCCGCGGCCTGGGCGGTTGCCGCTAACAGTGAAGCATGTTTTTTAAGCGAAATAAGTATGTTAGTTCCTGCAGATATATATAGATCCTCTGTTCGCCCTTCTTCATGGGCCAACCAGAGTTTCAGGGGCTACTATCTATATACAGGCATATTTTCCATATGGGAAGTGGCTAAAGACATTACATCGCATACCTCGAAGCCTGTTAGTAGGCTCGTAAAGGCTTCATTCAGCCCGCTTTTAGCAGTCTGAATCTTCTCAGCCACCGTACCCATAAAGGTACGGTGCTCCTCGAAGATGGACGCACTCTGCAATTCGTCCCTCAGCGTGTTCGGCGCCTCCGGATTCATGGAGGTGGCCGCAAGAATAGGAGCCCCCCTCCCTTGAAGGGGGGCGCTCACTCGACTCTGGATCCATCTCCGGAGTGGTATTCGGCTGGGGGCCGAACAATCCAGGGGCCCCATCCCCGGTCTTCACGGGGGTCGCGCCCCCCTGTCCTCAACAGCCGAGGTATTACCCTCCGGTGTCGTATTGATGGTCCTCTTTACCCCTCGACGATCCGGAGAAATCCTCTGGGATGACACCTCGATGTCATCCGCCCTAGGGGGTGAGGAAACTTGCGGAAGCGTCTCGCTCTCCATAATCTCTGGCGGCAAATCCCCTAACGAGGAGGATTGTTAAGGGAGATCGCGGGCCGGACTGAAACACATGATTTAATATTATTCTCATGATTCATAAAGGAGTGGATGTATGTAAAGCGTCCTCAGGCACTTATGATTCGGCAAGGGGCTTGGTCCGAGGGCGGGGCTTGGGGATATCCTCGGTGTTCGAATCTGAGTCATCCGAAAGGGATAACTTTGCCCTCTTAGACGCCCTCGCCTCCGGGTCTGCGGAGGCCGCGCTCTTTTTCCCTTTGAGAGGAGGATTATCTTCTTCCTCCTCCTCCTCGTCCTCGTTTTTGTCTCCCTCGTGAGAGAGGGAGCCTCGGTCCCTCCGGACATAGCATCTGAGGTACCTTCATGGTGGAGGCCACTTTCGGCCTCCTTGTTCTTCTTCTTCTTGTCCTTCTTTACTGGCACCTAGTATGGCGCCGGAACCAGCATCCTCATTAGGAGAGGATCGGCTGAGCCTTCGGGAAGGGGGGCCGGACACCTAATCCGCTCCGCCTTCTTTGTCCAGACCTGTTTAAAGGATGGAATGGTTAGTGTATCCCGTTGGATTAACAAACCAAGCTATAGGCGGAAGCTTAGCCCTTACCGGGGGGTCGGATGGTTGCAGTCAAGACCAACATCTTCGGACGTCTCCGGCCACGATTTTTGAGATTTAAAGAGCAATTTCCAGATCTCTTTGTGCGTCGTGCCGAAGAATTGTTGCAGAGTTCGTGACCCTTCTGGATTAAACTCCCACAAACGCAGAGGCCGTCGTTGGCAGGGAAGGGTGCGGTGGATGAGCATCACCTGAATCACGTCAGTGAGGCGGGTGTTCTTCTCTATGATACTTTTGATGCGCTTTTGCAGCATCAGCACCTCATCGATCGATACCCAGTCTGGACCCTTGTTGGTCCATGACGTGAGTCGTAGAGGGAGTCCGGATCTAAATGCAGGAGTGGCCGCCCACTTGGTACCGCGGGGTTCGGTGATATAGAATCACTCCTGCTGCCATGTCTTGACGGTGTCGACAAAGGCCCCTTTAGGCCAGATAGCACGAGGAAGCTTGCTTGCCATGGCCCCGCCGCAATCCGTGTGCTCCTCGTCGACCACCTTCGTCTTCACATTGAAAATCTGGAGGCACAGGCCGAAGTGTGGGGGGTTGCGGAGAAATGCCTCGCACATGATGATGAACGCCGAGATATGGAGGAAGGAGTTCGGGGCTTGATCGTGAAAATCTATCCCATAGTAGAACATGAGGCCGCGAACAAAGGGGTGAAGGGTAAACCCTAAACGTGGAGGAAGTGGGGAATGAACACGACCCTCTCGCTAGGCTCTAGAGTAGGGATGACTTGCCCCTTTGTCGGAAGCCTGTGTGCGATTTCCGCGGTTAAGTACATCACCTCCCGGAGTCCCTGGATATCCTTCTTCGTCACGGAAGAGGCCACCCACTTGCCTTGAGAGCCGGATCCGGATATGGTCGGAGAACGTGGTGGCAATGGAGAAAGACCGAGACTTGGGCGCTGGTGCTCAAAGATGGAAGGACTAAGGAAGGAGAAGGCATGGTGTAAAAGAGGGGTCCTTATCCCTTTACAAACGAAAAGAATATCAAACGACCTCGCACAAGCCTTAAAAGTTGCCTATTCCCAAGGGGTCGCGCGGATGGCACGGTTGGAATACCAAAGCCCTCATTGATGAAAATCCCGCAATAAGGGGACACGATCTCTGCTTTGACAAGACGTGTCATTGGGAGTTGCGTCTCAAAACGCGAAGCGGGAGGCTGAAAAAATGATTCAAAATAATAATAAGGCTGGGATTCAATGCCTCGCCGAAAATGTTGTTAGAAGACATAACCTATTTTTGCTTAAGTATTTTGCCCTTGTGGTTCAGGGTTGTGACTATTGTACAGAGCCGGATATAGTTCTCTTGGTTGAACTACTTTGGAATATTCGGAGGAGCAACCCGCCTTGCAATGCCGAAGATAATCTGCGCGCTGGACACATCGTCATTTCAGCCTGGATCAGGGCCTACGGAGGGAGTCCTGGATTAGGGGGTCCACGGGTGTCCAGACTGTGTGATGTGGGCCAGACTGGTGGGTCGCGAAGATACAAGATAGAAGGCTTCCTCCCATGTTTGGATGGGACTCTCCTTGGCGTGGAAGGCAAGCTTGGCGTTCGGATATGAAGATTCCTTTCTCTGTAAACCGACTCTGTACAATCCTAGCCCCTCCAGTGTCTATATAAACTGGAGGGTTTAGTCTGTAGGGGCAATACTAATCATACTGGCTAGACATCTAGGGTTTAGCCATTACGATCTCTAGGTAGATCAACTCTTAACCCCTATACTTATCAAAGTCAATCAAACAGGAACTAGGTATTACCTCCATTAAAAGGGCCCGAACCTGGGTAAACATTGTGTCCCCTGCCTCCTGTTACCCGATCCCTAGACGCACAGTTCGGGACCCCCTACCCGAGATCTACCGGTTTTGACACCGACACCGGGAAGTGAAGCACCAGACGACTGGGTCATGTACTTCGACGGCGCTTTCGCACACCAAGGCACGGGGGCTGGCGTCGTGCTCGTCTCGCCCTCCCAAGACATGCTCTAATATGCCGTGCAGCTCTGCTTCCAGCAGGGCGAGAAGGTCTCCAACAACATCGCGGAATACGAGGGGTTGTTCGCTGGCCTCAAGTCTGCGGCAGCCTTGGGGGTGAAACGCCTCACCATCAAGGGCGACTCTTAGCTCCTCGTCAACTTTTCCAACAAGGTCTACGAGCACATGGAGGCATACCTCGTGGAGGTACGCAAGATGGAGAAGCAATTTTTGGGCCTGGAGGTGCAGCATGTGCCTCGCGGCACAAACAAGGAAGCTGACGACATCGCCAAGAGGGCGTCCAAGCGTCAGCCATAGGAACCCGGCGTCTTCGAGGAGTGGCTCTTCAAGCCTTCCGCGGCCCCTCCGGCTGCGAAGCCAACGCCGCCTCAAGAGGAGCTTCCCCTGCCACCAGCCTCAGGAGCCCCCGCCTGCGGCCCGACCGGAGGAGCGTGCCTACTCCTCGCGCTCGAACCTTAGGAGGGGTGTTGGACCCAAGAGTTCAGGGCATACCTAGGGCAAGGAACACTACCGGAGAAGGAGGAGGACGTGGAGCACGTGGCCCGGCAGGCTACGGCATACTGCATCCAGGATGGTGAGCTATATAGAAAACGATCGAATGATGTTTCCTTGCGATGCATCTACAAGAAGCCGGGGTGCAAGCTGCTAGCTGACATACACGGCGGAGATTGTGGGCATCACTCGTCGTCGCGCACCCTGGTGGGCAAGGCATTCCGCAGCAGGTTAAACTGGCCCACGACACTCAACGACTCAACCGAGCTGGTGAGATCCCGCGAGGCTTGCCAGTTCCACGCCAAGAAAATCCACCAGGGCCTCCAGACTATCCCACTCTCGTGGCCGTTCGTGGTCTGGGGGCTGGATATCCTGGGTCCATTCCCTCGAGCGCCCGGGGGCTACCACTACCTCTACGTCGCCATCGACAAGTTCACCAAGTGGGCGGAGGTGGAAGCCGTCCGCACCATCCCAACCGCTGCAGTCAAGTTCATCAAGGGCCTTGTGAGATGGTTTGGGGTCCCTAACCGCATCATCACCGACAATGGCTCGCAGTTCACTAGCAATATGTTCAAGACATATTGTGCTAACCTTGGAACGCAGATATGCTACGCCTCAGTGGCACACCCTAGGAGCAATGGCCAAGCCGAGCGCGCCAACGTGGAGGTCTTGAGAGGTCTCAAGACCAGGACCTTCAAGAAGAAGCTTGAGGCCTGCGGCAGGGGCTGGCACGAGGAGCTCCAGTCCGTGCTGTGGTCCATCCGCCACCAAGCCAATAGGCGAGACCCCTTTCTTCCTCGTCTACGGAGCCGACGCGGTTCTCCCTCATGAGGTCATGCATTGCTCCGGGCGGGTCCTGGCATTTGACGAGGCACGTCAGGACGCCATGCGGGGGATGGACCTCATGCTGGGGGCGGAACGCCGCCGCCAAGCCTCGCTCCGGGCGGCAAGATACCAGCACGCGCTGCAACAGTATCACTGCCGCAGCGTCCGCTCCAGGACGCTCGAGGTGGGCGATCTCATCCCGAGGCAGGTGCTCTGCAGGGAAGGGTTGCATAAGCTCTCAGCCATGTGGGAGGGCCCATTTTGGACTGCCCGCGTCTCCAGGCTTGGTGCCGCGCACCTGGAGACGCCGGACGGGATCCCCATCCAGAACGCCCGGAACATCCAACACCTCTAGAAGTTCTACCCATGAAGCAAGGCCCAGTGCATGTGAAGGTCTCCACTCGTGACACTCTCACGTAATAATGAGTGGGGCTGTACATGCGCCAGAGTCTCCGGAGTGCCGCCCTCGGGCCTCGGGGGCTCCCTCCCACGTCCTAGTGGCAGTACTTAGCTCCACGCTAGTGAGAAGACTAGACTAGGTGCCGGATGTGGATGTTCATTTTCTTTCTGTAGTTGGTTTGCACCCCTTTTAATGGAATTTGAAGTTCTGGCGTTTCTCGATTGCTTGGTTGAGCCCCTTCTTCTCTCTGTTTCTTCGCTCGGTTCTTTTGTTTTGCGCCATGGAGAACAGCAGTTGCCCGACGCTCTCCCTCGCACGCCTCGCGCGGGTGCAGGGCAGGTGTGTGCGTGCGCTGGGCTAACCCAGTCACGGGCACACCTCGCCAAAGCCCTGCCTCTCCAGAGCTTTGGCTCCCCTGATCTTCGCGAGGCGCCCTCAATTGAGCTCGTGATCAGCACACCCTTCTAAGTCCATGCCGCACGGGTACCGCGACGTTGTGCGCTAGGCCATGATCAGCCCATGCCTGAGGCCCCGCGAAAGGGGAGCTAAGGATTTCCTAACGAATTTTTGCAGCTTCGCGGTACCTCCTGAGGTCATCGGCTCCCGAGTCGGCAGTAGGGAAACCCCGTCGGATGCCAGGAGGCGCGCCCTCATGATGTGGAAACTACCTCGTATGTGTCAAGCTAAGTTATCCCTCTACATCCACATGAAGCACAGATGCCACAACACAACACAGAAACGATGAACATAACATGAGCGACATAGAAATTACAGTTCATTGCACACCCTCATAGGGCCCCATACTTGTTTTTTGGAATACAGGAAGAAAGGAAAGGACAAGCAAAAGCGGCGCCCACGCCCGCAGCAGCTCACGAGGGTTGGCTCCCAACGCCTTCCCCCGGACTCAGCCGGAGTCCTCCTCGCACTTCACCGGGGCACGGCGGCAGGACGACCCGCCGCCGTCCTCATAGAGAGCCTGGCGATGTGGCGGTTGGTCGTAGCCACCGCTGCTGGAGCTTTCGCCGAAGGAGGAGCTTCCGCCTCCCAACAGGCCACGGTCGTCGCCAAGGGTGAGCCCGCCCTCGGCGTCATCGTGGCCATCGTCAGGACCCAGCTCATCGCCACTGCCGCTGTCCTCGGGGAAGCACCCTGCACAGCGGCCATCTTCCCCAAAAACCCTCACGTAGAGGATCGCGACGCCATCGTACTTGAAGTGGAGGGTGCACCTCCTGCCCAGGCCGCGCACGTGGGTAAACGTCTGCCAGCCGTAGGCCAGGACCGCGTTGCCCACGGTGGAAACCTCCACCGTGACCCACGAGGCCTTCCTGTAGCAGCCGTCGGCTTGCAGCTAGAAGCTGTCGAGACCTGCGGCCGGCAGCTCGCCGGCGAAGGAGCGCGGGAGCTGGAGCCAAGTGTCGGCCGGCTGCTCCGACCACATGACGAACTCCGGGAGCACCTCCGCCGAATGGAAGCGCGGCCGAGGAGGCCGGGCGACCACGGCGCACCTCCCCTCGGCGCAAGGGCTGCTCCTCCTAGAACGGCCCCACCGCGGGAGGAGATATCACCGTGGCTGCCAAGGGCGACGCCGACCCCCGAAGGAGTATGTCCGCGCCCTCGAGGGGCCACAGCGGGGGTCGCGGCGTGCTTGCGGGGGCGACCACGCCCCCTCTTAGGCGGTGGTGAGCCGGGCCCCTCTTCGCGAGCCTTCCCTTTCTCCGCGGCCGAGAACCTCTTCATCGGCGCCATGGGTGTCGCGGCAAGGCGGTGAAGCAAAGAGGAAGAAGAAGGAATGGGCAGCGAGAACATGGAGATGTGCAATGGGGGCTCCGCCCCTCTCCTCAATTATAGCCAGGAGGAGGCCAACCGCCAGCCTCCATGATCGCAGGTAATGATGGCTTTCTTCTGCATGCAGCAGGGTCTCATCAAGTTGAACGGTTGCCAAGGCAACATGGGGAAGCGGAGACACCCACGTCCCGTCAATCGCCACACGTCAATCAAGGCCATAGGCGGTTCGGGCCCGCGGCGCTTCGCACTTGCCCCTTGGCTTCACCTCGAAGCCAAGTCCGAGCGCGCCTTGGGACCGGGGGCTACTGTCGGTGTTCTGGGACCGGGGGTGCCCAGACTTGCCTGCCTGCAGGCTTGTGCGTGGTTCCGCCAATGGCCTAGTACGGCCCAGCTTCAGCAGCAACCACTCAAGACCCTCGCGAGAGGCCGAGCCTCGCGAGGCGGACGACACCAAGGCCTCCTCAGGGGGCAGCCTCACCAGGCTGGCTCCCTAGGAGCGGATATATCTATGCAAGGAGCACCTCACGAGGCTCACGTGACGCGAGCCATGGCAACCAAGGCCAGGCGGGCACCAGCGGGCGCAGTATACTAGTTTCCCCTTTTGTGCTAAAGGGGCAGGCACAGGCGAGGAGTCCCGAGGCTTCAGGCAAAGTTTTCCGTATCGGTGCAACGAGACCAAGACCAGCACGACGGCAGGACAGAGGTCACCGCGGAACCCACAGCTGCATCACTACCAGAGGATTTGGAGGGCGAAGACCACCTTTTCTCAGGATAGCTTGTACTAGTTGTCTCCCTTGAAAATTGGCCGTTGTGGGATCCCTTCCCGCCTACCTTTGGGAAGAGGACCAGCGCCTCTATAAATAGGACTAGCCACCACCATAGCAAGGGATCAGATCATTCAGACCACCCTCACACTCACCAGCTCACTGAGCTCAAGAACACCTCTCCTCAGGAGGCTGTTCATACCTTGTACTTGTTCATCCTCAGCCTACGAGACAATCCACCACCACCACACTGGATTTGGGTATTACACCACAACGGTGGCCCGAACCAGTATAAACCCCTGTGTCTCTTGTTCTTTGGGTTCGACGAGCTAGGCCGTGAGATTGTTGTGCGAGCGAACCAGGGAGAGAGAGTTCTTCGTGCGCACCCCAGAGTTCGAACCTCAAGGGTTTGCCAGAACCCAAAATCCGACAGCACCCGTGGGCTAGCTCGATGAACAAGAAAGGAAAGGGACACAACCGTTTACCCAGGCTCGGGCCACCTTGCGGTGTAAGACCCTACTCCTGCTTTGGGGTGGATTAGCCTCACGAGGAGCTGAGGATGAACTAGTACAGTGGAAGAACAACCTCACGAGGTCTGTTCTTGTGTGGGTGTGAGCTGAGGATTCGATCCCTCCTAATATGGTGGCTGAGCTATATTTATAGTGGCCTTGGTCCTCTTCCTCCAACCGAAGGCGGGAAGGGATCCCACAGTTTCCAATTTTAAAGGGGGACAAGAAGTACATCCTATCTTGACGAAAGGTGGTCTTCGCCTTCAAAGCTTTTGGTTGTGATTCCGTGGTGGTCTCTGCGATGACATCCGCCCTACCGTCCTGGCGGTCTTGGTCTTGTTGCATGGGAATGGAAACATTTGGCTGATTCCTTGGGACCCCGCGCCTGCGCTTGCCTCCTTAGCAGCAAACAGGAAACCTACTGCTCTGCGCCCCCTGGCGCTCGCCTGGCCTTGGTCATCATGGCTGGCGTCACCTCAACCTCATGAGGTGGGCTCCTGCATAGGAATCTCCACTTCTCGGGAGCCAGCCTGGGGAGGCCGCTCCCTCTAGAGGTCTTGGTGTCGTCCGCCTCGCGAGGCTTGGCCCATTGCAAGGGTCTTGTCTTGAAGGTGCTGAAGATGGGTCGTACCAGGCCATCGATGGAGCCACGCCGTGGGCTGCAGGCAGGCAAGTCTGGGTACCCTGGTTTCCAGAACACCGACAGTAGCCCACGGGCCCAAGGCACGCTCAGACTTGGCTTTGAGGCAAAGCCAAAGGGCAAGGGCGACGCACCGCGGGCCCCAATCTCCTGCGGACCGAGTCGACGCGTGGCGCTTGATGGGATGTGGGTGTCTCCACATCCCCACGCTGCCTCGACAACTGCCCAGGTTGACAAAAAGACCGGCGCCTACCGCCGAGCCTTCATTGCCTTCTCTTCGTCTTGCTCTAGATCCCCTTTCTTTGTGCGGAGAGTATCTCCAGATCTGCCGAATCTCTCCCCCAAGTTCTTCGCTGATGGCGTCCGGGAGGGTGAAGTCGGCCGTGTAGGCCGCGAGGTCCTCCTATTCTCCTGCGCAGGCCCTCAGCGCGTCCTCCATCACCGAGGAGAGGCACCTCACCGCCGCGCTCCCGCTGACAGCGAGCGACCACAACGAGCGGAAGGCGACGGTGCTCCTGGCCGGCTCCACTGACCCATGGACCTTGGCGGAGACATTCTATCCCTTCTTCCTCCACATCGTCTTCGAGGGGCTCGTCCCGCCTTTCTCCAAGTTCTTCATCACCGTCCTCGACCATTACCAGGTTCACGCTCTACATCTCTAGCCCAACTCCATCCTTCTTCTGTCGATATTCACCTTCTACTACGAGGCGTTCGTGGCCGTGATGCCCTCAGTTGCGCTACCCCGCCACTTCTTCATCCTCCGGATGCACGACCCAACCCAGCGCTCTGGTTGTGTCTCCTTCGTCGCCGTCCACAACGGCAATGCACTCATGAGGGCCAGGAAGAAGGTCGAGAACTTTCAGTGCAAGTGGGTCTTCATGGACGCCAGAATCTCCCACGCGAGGCTGGAGTTGCCGACCCGGCTGCCGGAGAAGCTTGATCGGTGGGGCCATGAGAAGCTCGCTGACCCCCGGGCGGTGCCGGTCGTAAGGAAGATGAAGGCGGACATTGAAGGAAATATGCCCTAGAGGCAATAATAAAGTTGTTATTTATATTTCCCTACATCATGATAAATTTTTATTATTCATGCTAGAATTGTATTAACCGGAAACTTAGTACATGTGTGAACACATAGACAAAACAGAGTGTCCCTATTATGCCTCTACTTGACTAGCTCGTAAATCAAAGATGGTTAAGTTTCCTAACCATAGACATGTGTTGTCATTTGATGAACGGGATCACATAATTAGAGAATGATGTGATGGAAAAGACCCATCCGTTAGCTTAGCATAATGATCGTTAAGTTTTATTGCTATTGCTTTCTTCATGACTTATACATATTCCTTTGACCATGAGATTATGCAACTCCTGAATACAGGAGGAACACCTTGTGTGCTATCAAACGTCACAACGTAACTGGGTGATTATAAAGATGCTCTACAGCTGTCTCCGAAGGTGTTTGTTGGGTTGGCATAGATCAAGATTAGGATTTGTCACTCCGTGTATCGGAGAGGTATCTCTGGGCCCTCTCGGTAATGCACATCATTATAAGCCTTGCAAGCAATGTGACTAATGAGTTAGTTACGGGATGATGTATTATGGAACGAGTAAAGAGACTTGCCCGTAATGAGATTGAACTAGGTATGAAGATACCAATGATCGAATATCGGGCAAGTAACATACCGATGACAAAGGGAATTACATATGTTGTCATAAGGTTCGACCGATAAAGATCTTCGTAGAATATGAAGGAGCCAATATGGGCATCCAGGTTCCGCTATTGGTTATTGACCGGAGAGGTGTCTCGGTCATGTTTTCATAGTTCTCGAAGCCGTAGGGTCCTCACGCTTAACGTTCGTTGACTATATAGTATTATATGAGTGAAGTATGTTGGTGAGCGAATGTTGTTCAGAGTCCCGGATGAGATCACGGACATGACGAGGAGCTCTGGAATGGTCCGGAGGTAAACATTCATATATTGGATGATATGGTTTGGCCAAGGGGCCAGGCCCACGGGGCTATAGGTCGGTGCAAAAGATAGTTTTGCGGAGGTCAGAGGCCAAACACCGGAGACCCTGGCGTCTGGCCCTAGGACAGACGCCAAGGCACATGGCGTCTGGGCCAGACGCCAAGGATTGTTGCGTTTGGTCCTGGAGTCCGAGTGGGACTCTTGCCTTTCGGGGAAAACTGACTTTGAGAATGCTTTTACTCCAAGTTTCGACCCCAGGGCTCAACATATAAATAGAGGGGCAGGGCTAGCACCCAAGACACATTAAGAATCACCAAGCCGTGTGCCGGCAACCCCGTCCCCTCTAGTTCATCCTTCGTCATAGTTTCCGTAGTGCTTGGTGAAGCCCTGCGGAGATTGTTCTTCACCAACACCATCACCACGCCGTCATGCTGCTGGAACTCGTCTACTACTTTGCCCGTCTTGTTGGATCAAGAAGGCGAGGACGTAATCGAGCTGAACGTGTGCTGAACGCGGAGGTGCCATACGTTCGGTACTTGATCGGGATGGGTCCTGAAGGTGTACGACTACATCAACCGTGTTGATAAACGCTTCCGCTTTGCGATCTTCAAGGGTTTGAAGATGCTCTCCCCCTCTTGTTGCTATGCATCTCCTAGATAGATCTTGCGTGAGCGTAGGAAATTTTTTGAAATTGCATGCTACGTTCCCCAACAGACATGTAGTCCGGGGCGCTACCGGGGGCCATTCTCGTTAGGGAGTGCTTGACGCAGCGCTTCGCCCCGCTCTAGGCACACTCGCGCCCCATGTGGGATTTCAAGGGCATGAAGGACGACATCCGGCTGCGCCCAGGGAGCTTGACAAGCTAAGATCTAAGCCAGGCCGTGCATACGTTGCTTGATAAGGACCCGGGCAGCCTCTCGGCGGCCTACCTTCCACTGTACCACCATGGCGACAGGGCGGAGCTGGTCGGCGGCATGCCCATATTCGATGAGCTGGGGCTCGTGCCACCTTCGCTCCCCAACTCCCCGGTGATGGTGTCTTCCAGTGATGATGCCGAGGAGAAGGGGGAGGAGGACTCGGAGGCGACCATGGACGATGTGGCGGAGACCTCTGCTACGTCGCAGAGCGAGCTTCTCTGCGGCCTCTCCGACGACGACGACGACGACGCCGAGCTCCCGGTCGAGGGATCTCCGCATTCCTCCGGAGTCGTCACGAGGTCTGGGGCCACCCCCTTGATGAGGCTAGGCCGAGCGATGTCGAAGCTGGGCGAGACGGCATCCCTTCCTCAGGGTGACGCCTCTACCTTGTCGTCCGTTGTCATCGCACCAAGACCAGCCGCCGTGCGCCCCGCCAATCCTCAGGGGGCGACAAAGCCCGCACTCAGGAATATTGGGGGCGCCCCGACCATGCCAGGAAAAGGGCGTACATCGCCACCGACGAGTAAGCATCTTTCCTTGTTGTAATTTTGCCGCCCTTGATGTCGTGCCCACAACACTCCCCTCCTGGTGACTAGGATGGAGCTCGTGGTGAAGAAGAGGAAGGAGAAAATCGGGACCCCTGAGGCCACACCATCTGCCACGGCCGTGGATACCCTGGCGTAGTCGGAGAAGATTGCCCCGCGCTCCTCCATAATGGAGCAGGCCCTTCAGGGCACGGTTGTAGGGCCTCAGGAGAAGGTCGCCTCTGTGGGCCAGCAGACTCCGGAGCCGTCGGTCCCCGTCGCACCCACGGGGGGCCCGGGTGCTCCAGAGCCCCCTGCTGCCCTTGCTGTTGTGGTGGCACTCGTGTTGGCAGACTACGGCCCCCTCGCCAGGCCCGGGGCTTTGGAGGAAGCCTACGCCGCGCTGGACCAGCTCCGGACCGATCTCCAGGGTGCCGACAGGGCGCGTGGGGCTGATCTCAGGGTTGCTCCAGGCCGACGAGTCTGTCAGGACGGCCTGGGGCCGGGCCGAGGCTGCCGCTACGGAGGGCAAGAAAGAGGCCGGCGAAGCCGCGACAGCTCATGAGGCGGCGCTGGCTAACGCAGCGGCTGCCATGGAGCGTTGCAACACAACGGAGGCTGAGCTGAAGGCCCTCTACGAGGAGCAGGCTGCCCACGCCCATCGGCTCCAGGAACAAGAGGAAGGGCTCAAGGCCCGGGAGGTAGTGCTCGCCGAGCGCGACGGCAAGCTGGCCCAGGCGACCAAGGACCAAGCTCGGAGCTGGACCGCCTCGGCAAGGTGAAGGAGGAGATAGACATGGCCAAGGCGTCCCATGCCCAGCATGCCTCTGAGGAGACGGCCCGGCTAGAGGCCAAGGATAAAGCCCTCGCCGCCGCCGAGAAGGCGGTAGCCACGGGGCACGAAGCCTTCGTCTCCCTCGAGCTGAGGTCCCGCACGGCGCTGCACTCCCTTTACGGAGAAGGGTACGAGAAGCCACTGCGACTCCGGAGGATGGCCTTGCTACTCTTCTCCTCAAGCTCGCCGAGGCGCTTGAGGGCATCGCCCCCGGAGTGGGCTCCATGGTGAAAGGGGAGTGTCGCGCGCTTTTCGCCGTGGCCGCGACGCGTGTCTTCAACCACCTCCATATCCGGGACCCAAGCTTCGACCTTGGTGCGCTGATCGAGTGGGTGGCTCTTGAGTCCCGCAACGCTGCTGCTGAGGCCGTGAAGAAGCAGGTGGAAACCCTGTTGGAGAAGTTCCTCTGTGTCGACCCCGCGGCTGAGGCGACTAGAGCTGGCGGCGAAGATGGTGGTGGCGTTGTCGATGACATGCTCCCCACGGCGGGCGACATCGGCAACCGAGGTGATGACGGTGCTTCCTCCTAGTTTGACCCTGTGAAATTTACCGTGCCTCGTGGACATTATGTTTTGTAATAACTTGCTAGGACTCCGCGATTTCCTTTTCGTGCTCGATTTCCTTTCTGTTTTCCTTAGTGTTCTGCATCGGCAGTGCCCGGCTCCGCGCATACCTCTTCCGCCGTTGGTGCGTCCGGATCACCAGGACATGGCCAAGGGCTGAGGGGCTACGTGACTAGTGAGGCCCCTGAGTCGCAATGCTCAAGGGTCCCCCTTGACGTACGAACAACCCTCATGAAGGAAATGTGCACAACTTCTGGGTTAATCCAGAACCCCCATACCTTTCCTCGCCAGCTTTTGCCTGGGAGGGTCGCAAGAAGACCAGGTGCAAGAGACCTGGTGAGGTGGCGTGCGCCAGGCGTGACCTGGGGGCAGCCCCTGTTCCCAGCCCCCTCATGCGGCCCTCCCAGTAGGGAAAGCGGTGCGGTGAGGCCGGACAGCGAGCCTAGTGGCCCTCCTGAGGTTGCTGCAGCCGCTAGGGTGCCCTCAGTTGTTTATTCACCAGCGTGGAGCATGGTCCTTCCACTCTTGCGTGGCCGCTCCTTGACCATGCCGTCCGCCAGCGCGGAGCATGGGGCTTCCACTGGTGCGTGGGAGCTCCCTCTGAGGGGAGACTCTAGGGCGTGTACAGCCCCGTCCTCGCACGTGGCTAGCACGACAAGACTTGAGGAGGTGTATATGGGCACTCGTGAGCCAGCGCGGGACTCATGAGGCCCGACCTCAAGGCGGGTTGCGCCTGAATTTTGGTTCTTAACATTTGTAAGGATCCTGCAAGATGTTTAGGTGGCCTGCACCGAGTGAATCTCCAGAGGACATCGCATGAGAAGGCCAAACACCAACGACCCCCGGAGGTGACGTGAACGGGGCCGGCCCGCCAGATCGAGCTTAGCCATTGGTTTTATCGATGCTGCAAGGATGAACCCGACCACAGATGCCGTGCCCAGTCTTCTCATGCAACAATCCTAAAGAAAGACAACTGGCGCGCGGTTCCCGTGATGGTGAGGCATAGGGTCGCGCGCCCTGATTCATCCACTCTTGATTAGCTCATGTGAGAACAAGGCACCAAGGACCATGAGAGGTGACGTACACGGGAGCTGGTCCTCGAGATAGACCTCGGCCCCTTGGGTTTAGTAGTGCTGCAGGGACGGACCCGAGCACAGACACTGTGCCAGTCCGTAATCATCAGGCAGTCGCGGGCGGGTTTGTGAGGGCGCACGACATTCAAGGTGGCGAAGCACCAGTCATCAAAGTGATAACATAAAGCAACTCAAGAAAGGGTAAGGGCAGTTCTGATATATGCAAAAATGATACATGCCATAGGGACAGACCCGTACAACTTGAGGATGATACAGCCCGTGGGGCGCCCTCGATTGAACAAACCAAACCTGGCACCGTCGTTGAAGAAGTGTTGGGGTCGCTGAAGATGCGCGCTGAAGAGGTCGTTCTTCACGAGTCGTCTCGCTCCTGAGCCTCGGGGGGCTTCGGAGGCCCGGGAGGCTCGCGAGGGTCCAGCACCTCCTCCGTCTGGATTGCCTGGTGCCTGGCCTCGTGAGCCGCCCGGATGCCTTGCATGAAGCACTGGTGCATGGCAGCCATGTTCAGTAGGCCAAACGGCATGCGGACATAGCTGCGGGGGCAGCCCCAACTCCGGCCGACACGGGATGGCCAGAAGCACTCCTGAGAAGTGGCCCTGTTGAGCCCTGGGTTGTTGACGCAGACGCGCAGCTCGCCACCCATGTCAGGGGTAGCAGCTGCACCAAGTGATGCCAGGCGGCGCTTGATACGTCTCCAACCTATATAGAATTTATGAAGTATTCATGCTATTATTTTATGATTCTTGGATGTTTTACAATCATTTTATAGCAACTTTATATCATTTTTTGGGACTAACCTATTGACCCTGTGCCCAGTGCCAGTTGCTGTTTTTTGCTTGTTTCTTACATCGTAGTAAATCAATATCAAACGGAGTCCAAACACCGCGAAACTTTTTGGAAATTTTTTATGGACTAGAACACCCAGAATGGGCCAGAGCAGCACCTTGGGGGTGCCCCGAGGGGGGCACAACCCACCAGGGCGCGACTGGGGTCCCAGGCACGCCCAGGTGAGTTGTGCCCACCTAGGTGGCCTCCCGCACCCCATCTTTACCCTATAAATTCACAAATATTCTGAAAACCCTCGAGGTTAACCTAGATCAGAAGTTCCGCCGCCGCAACGCTCTGTAGCCACCGAAAACCGATCGGGAGCCCGTTCCGGCACCCTGCCGGAGGGGGAATCATCACCAGTGGCCATCTTCATCATCCCGGCGGCCACCATGATGAGGAGGTAGTAGTCCACCCTCGGGGCTGAGGGTTTGTACTAGTAGCTATGTGTTTAATCTCTCTCTCTCGTGATCTGTAGCACGGGCTTTGTTAACATAGATGGATCGTATGATGTTTCTCTCCTCTATACTCTTGTTGTGATGAATTGAATCTTTACCATTTGAAGTTTTGTCTTGTCGGATTGAATATTCAGATATGAGAACACATGATGTATGTCTTGCGGTATGAATACTTGAGGTGACAATGGGGTATCATATTGATTCACTTGATTTTTTGCGGATTCCCGAGGTGACATTGGGGTAATTTATGCATAGGGGTTGATGCACGTTTTATTATCTTTTCTCCGATAGAAACTTTGGGTCTCCTTGTAGTTCTTTGTGTGGATTGAATATTATGATCATGAAGTTGTTTGATGCATATCGTAGAATTAACTCCCGGATACTCGTGGTGACATTGGAGTATCTAGGTGACATTAGAGTTAGTTGATGTGTGTCATATGGTGTTACTTTAGTATGAACTATTGATTAGATCGATCGGAAAGATTAGCTTACGTTATTTTAGTACGAACTCTAGGATAGATTGATTGGAAAGAATAGCATTTAGGTGGTTTCGTACCCTACAAACAATTTCAATCTTTTGTTCTCCGCTAATAGGAACTTAGGAGTGATTCTTTATTGCACTTTGAGGGATAATCAAATGATCCAACAATGTCAGCATTGTTGAGAGATTGCACTAGCGAAAGTATGGACCCTAGGCCTTGTTTTCAAGCATTGCAATACCATTTTTGTGCCCGTTTACTATTTTCTACCTTGCTGTTTTTATTTATTCAGATTATAAAAATATATTTCAACCACCATATTACACTTCTATCACCATCTCTTCGCCGAACTAGTGCACCTATACAATTTGCCATTGTATTGGGTGTGTTGGGGACACAAGAGATTTCTTGTATTTGGTTGTAGGGTCGTTTGAGAGAGACCATCTTCATCCTACACCTCTCACGGATTGATAAATCTTAGGTCATCCACTTGAGGGAAAATTGCTACTGTCCTACAAAACACTACGCTTGGAGGCCCAACACGTGTCTACAAGAATAAAGTTGCATAGTAAACATCAAGCAATTTTCTGGAGCCGTTGCCGGGGAGGTGAGTGCTTGAAGGTATATCTTTAGATCTTGCAATTGAACCTTTTAGTATCCTGTTTTATCACTAGTTTGGTTCATAAAAGAAACCTACATAAAAAATTGAATTTAGGTTGCATCATATTATTGATCATCTTTATAATATCTTTCTTGAAAATGATGGTTCGGAAAATTGTGCTCAATTGTTAGAAGAAGAAGTCAACAAAATGTTGGCACAAAATATTTGAATGATGAGCATAATTTAGGTTGTAATGTTGTTAGTGTGCATTCTTTGAATATCCAGAATGCTAATGATGATTGCACAAGTCATGACAAAAATGTTTCTTATAAGCATGTCGCTTTTTGCGGAGTGAATTGGGAGTGCCTTTGCACACCAAAAAGGGAAGACAGATTTTGTAAGAAGCATAAATATTTCGAAACAAAAAAGTTGTAAGAGAGGCTAGATGATTGTGCTAAAAGATGTAACTTTTTTTGCCATCCTTGTGAACTATGCAATGAACATGGTCATTTAAATCTTCAATGCAAATTATTTCATGATCAAACTGTGTCTAAAAATTGTGATAACTTTATTACCCTTGAGCATCATAAAGAGCTTAGTCTTCTTTTGGGGTATGAAGAAATGAAACGTATAACTAAGGGTTTTCAAAATCCCGAGAGATTTCTTGATTTTGATCTAGAAGAAATTTATATGTTTTGTGCGGTAAATTGCATTGATAATCTTTATATTGCCAACTACCTAAAGACAAGAAAACAAATGGAATATGAAGAGAGGACTAAGAAAGGGAAAATGTTTCCCAATACCCTCCTAGTGTTTATTATGATAACTCAGGTAACAAGGAGGAGCTTCCTATCCAATCAATCTCTTCAACAAGAAGCTTGAAAAAATTAATTAAACCCACACATGATGTGGTGAAGAAGAAGAAAAGAAGAAAGAATAAAGGTAAAAAGGTATCTCTCCCAAATAATGTTGCTCCTATCACCGTTGTGCCTCATGAAAGTGAATCAAATATCTCGATGGAGGATGATGATATTGAGTATGATTTTGTGATACCTACTACTTGTTGTAATGATTAGATTGGGTAGACAAAGATATCCATTATGATATTGAAAATCTTTTTAGCACTTGCTTGGAAGAATATGATAATAATGTTTGTTATACTATTGGTACCATTCATGCTAATGATAAGAATGATTGTGATGATATGCAAAACCACAAGATTGGGGACGCTGTGTTTAATGAGTATGATATGTTTGAAGATTTATTTGCTGGAAATAATGCTTGTCGTAAGTTTGGGGATGCTTTTCTTAATGAATATGATCCTTTGATTTCTTCTACTTTCGATAAGAAAATTTATTATGATGATAGCATGCCTCCTATTTATGATGATTACATTGATGGAAGTGGATTTCGAGAGGTCATGACTTTATTTACTGGCACATCCACTATTTTGGAAGAGGATTCAATTGACTATGATAACAAAGTTGCTATCTGTGATGATTATTGTGATGACATGTATGCTATTAAGAATAGTTATAACCATGAAACTTGTCATCATGATTTTCATTTTCACTCTCATGAGAAGAAATTTGCTTATGTGGACAGTAGTAAAATTTCTATGCTTTCGTGTCATGAAAAGAATGATTTATCTTATAGCTATATTGTTGAATTCATTCATGATGCTACTGAAAATTATTATGAGGGAGGAACATATGCTTGTAGGAATTGCAATAATATCAAGTTTCCTCTCTATGTGTTGAAAATTTTGAAGTTATGCTTGTTTTGCCTTCCTATGCTAGTTGATTCTTGCTCCCATAAATTATTTTCTCACAAAATCCCTATCCATAGGAAGAGGGTTAGACTTAAATGTGCTAGTCATATGCTTCATGATGCTCTTGTCATGTTTCAGTTCCTATCTTTTATGCGAGCATCATTGAAATCATCATGCCTAGCTAAAAGGCATTAAAGAAAAGCGCTTGTTGGGAGACAACCCAAAACTTTTACTTACTTCTTTTGTGTGTTCACATTATTATGCTACTGTATTGATAATGTTTTATTGCTTTTGTTTCAATAAAGTGCCAAGTAAAGCCTTTGGGATCATGTTGGGTGATAATTGATTTGATCTTGCTGAAAAACAGAAACTTTTGCACTCACGAAAATAATTCTTATTTGTAACAGAAGAGTGATTTTGAGTTGATTCTTTTTGCAGAAGTTTAATATACAAATTTCTCACGTGGTCCTAATTTGTGCATAATTTTTGGAGTCGCATAAGTATGGTTTGAGTATAGATTACTACAGACTGTTCTGTTTTTGACAGATTCAGTTTTCAATGCATAGTTTGCTTGTTCCCTAGTTTCTATGGCTTATATTGCTCAATATAAATTTTGGAAATGATATGATAAGTAGGCATTGTGTGGAAACAATTATTAAGCTTGTCCTTGACAGTACCAAAGTGAAATAGCTTGTTTTTTATCATACTAATCTATCTCATGAAGTTTTGTTAAGTTTTGTGTCATTGAAGTTTTCAAGTTTTGGGTGAGATATCGATATGAGGAGAATAAGGAGTGATAAGACCCTAAGCTTGGGGATGCCCAAGGCACCACAAGGTAATAATCAAGGAAGATCCAAGCAACTAAGCCTGGGGATGCCCCGGAAGGCATCCCCTCTTCCGTCTCCAACATTATCGGTAACCTCAATTGGAGCTATGTTTTTGTTAGTCACATGATATGAGTTTTTCTTGGAGCGTCATTTTATTTTAGTTGTATTTGCTTGCTGTTATTTATAATAATTTTTTGCATCTTTATTTTCAATAAAAATGTCAAGGACATCATTCACCTTGCTTATTTTACAAGTCTACATGTTGCTGTTTCAAAACAGAAAGTTTATCGATGTTGCAAAAATTCCCTAGAAAAGTCAGAATGTGGTAAAATGTTGGAACTTTTTGCAAAATAAGCTCTGATAAATTTTCTACAGTGTGGTATAATTTCATAATTTTTGGAGTTGAATAAGTATTGATACTCTTGCATTCTTTACAGACTGTACTGTTTTGGCAGATTGCTATTATGTTTGCATTGTTTGCATATGTTTGCTTGTTTAATGGTCCTATTCGAGGATATGAGTATTAAATATTCAGAGGCATTTAGTATGAAATGTTGAACAATAATTTTAGTGATTTGCTACAGTAGAGAATGATAAGGTTTTTGCATTGGTTTATACTAACTTATCTCACGAGTTCTTGTTGAGTTTTGTGTGAATGAAGCTTTTGAGATTTAGGAAAACCGTGATATGAGAAGAATTAAGGAGACACAAAAACTCAATCTTGGGGATGCCCAAGGCATCCCAAGGTAATATTTCAAGGAGTCTCAAAGCATCTAAGCTTGGGGATGCCCCGGTAGGCATCCCACCTTTCTTCACCAACAATTATCGGTTAGTATTGGTTGATCCTAAGTTTATGCTTCTTCACATGATGTGTGCTATCCTTGGATTGTCATTTTATTTTCTTTTTGCTTGTTGTTTTAATAAAATACTTAGATCTCATAGTTTTTAAATAAAATAGAGTCCTAAAATAGTTGCCATGGAGGCTAAGTAAGCGGCATTCACATCCCGTCAATGAAGCTCTTTTATATGTCATTTACTCTTGTGCTTCACTTATATCCTTTGAGTAATTTGTTGAATAAATTGAATGTCATGAAGTTGAAATCATATCATGCCTAGTGGTAGCTTCACATTGGGTTTACAAAGTGAAATCTTTTGAGGCTTGACAATCACAATATTGGTCACACAAGCAATTCACAAATAATTAGTATAATGAAGAGAACTTTCACATGCAAATACACTATCTTGGAAATCTTTTGTGATTGTGAGCCCCCATCAAAATATTATATGCCAAAATTGTTGACGTTGGACAAGGAAGACTATGTAATGTTTGTTCATATTGACATAGAAGTTATATTGTCATACATCCTTCAACATGTGGTGCTTGCCCCCCATCTTTGCTAGCCAAAAATTCCGCACCAAGTAGACTTGTGCATCCAAAAATCCTCAAACCCAAATCTTATTTTCAAGAGTCCACCATACCTACCTCGGGATTGAATAATATCCTTCAAGTAAGTTGTCATCTGTGACGCCCTCGATTCAATCGTACACTAATCATACACGCAAATGTGTACGATCAAGATCAAGGACTCACGGGAAGATATCACAACACAACTCTAGACACAAATTAAAATAATACAAGCTTTATATTACAAGCCAGGGGCCTCGAGGGCTCGAATACATAAGCTTGAAAACACAAGAGTCAGCGGAAGCAACAATATCTGAGTACAGACATGAGTTAAACAAGTTTGCCTTAAGAAGGCTAGCACAAAAGCAAAATTGATTGAAAAGGCAAGGCCTCCTGCCTAGGAGCCTCCTAACTACTCCTGGTCGTCGGTGGTCTCCACGTAGTAGTAGGCACCCTCGGGATAATAGTAGTCGTCGGTTGTGTCGTCTGGATCCTGGGCTCCACCATCTGGTTGCGACATCCGAGAAGAATGGAAAAAGGGGGGAAAGAGGAAGCAAAGCAACCGTGAGTACTCATCCGAAGTACTCAGTAAGAAAGGATCTACACTACATATGCAACATTATCAAAGGAAGGATGTATATGTGGACTGGGCTGCAGAAATGCCAGAATAAGAGGGGGAGAAGCTAGTCCTATCGAAGACTAGCATCTTCTGGAAACCACCATCTTGCAGCAACAGGAGGGAGTAGAGTAGTCTAACATAAGTCATATTTATGTTGTTGTATCAACGCTCCGGGATCCTTTCTCGACTCCTGAAGCAACATATCCAAAACATGCCTCACCATCCAGTTCTAGTTGTGTCGATCGGGATACAACTCCGAGTGTCCGTTACCGTAGGACAGGCTATCGATAGATGTTTTCTTCCCTGCAGGGGTGCACCAACTTACCCACCACGCTCGATTAACTCCGGCCGGACACACTTTCCTAGGTCATGCCCGGCCTCGGCCAAACAATACGCCGCAACCCGACCTAGGCTTAATAGAGAGGTCAGCACGCCGGACTAAACCTATGCCCCCAGGGGTCATGGGCCATCGCCCCGGAACTCCTGCACATTGCGAACGCGGCCGGTGAGCAGACATAGCTACCTCCTTAAAAAAGGCAGGTGCTTACCAGTCCAACCCGGCGCGCGCCGGTCAGTCACTGACGTCTATTAAGCTTCGGCTGATGCATACGATGCAGAACGCCCATACTATGCTCACGTGATGGTTAGTGCTATCAGGCCAGAGGCCCCTCGGATCAAATATCCAAATCATAGTGGATTAGGAACGCGCGGTAACAAGCAGAGACTCACGAAAGATGTGACCCCGTTGCCCCATCTCGAGGACTTGCGGCAAGGGCTAAGAATGCCCGGCCACGCCTCATAATTATCTCGCGGGCACCCTCCAGGTCAACCCGAATCCTCATCACTCGCAAATATGCTCGCGCTGGTACCCCTCAGGGCCGACCCGTCTTTAGTAACAGGGTTCAGTGAAAGTCATAGTAACCACAGTAACCGTGTGTCTAAGACCAAGGGGAAAACCTGAGGAATCACCCTTGACGGATTCCACTCGATGTAATCATCAAGGTGAACGTAAGAGGATCCACCCTCGAGGTTCACACTTGAGGGGTTGCACGACAAAGTCGTATCGGAAGTGGTTATGGCGGAATCACCCTCGATGACGACGACCGAATAGCTACACTATAGGGTTAACATCAGAAGTGCTGATGAGGTCTCACCCTCCACACTCTATAGTAACCCAGTAGTGTCGAGCAACTAAGGCGAAAGTGATGTGCGGTGCCGGGGCCTGGTCTTTGATCCCGTTGATCGGGTCTTCATTGATGAAGCAGGGGCAACAAGGACAAGGTGGGGGTCACTGATGGATCACTAACCAACCTATACTAAGCAGTTTAGGATAAGCAGGTAAGGTACAATGAGCAGGTTACAAAAGCAGGGTATGCATCAGAATATTAGCAAACAATAACAGTAGCAAAAACTAATGCAAACATGAGAGAATGGAATGGGCGATATCGGAATGATCAAAGGGGGGGCTTACCTGGAAGCTCTGTTGAAAAGGAAGAAGTGTCGTTGTCGACGTAGTCAATGATAGGGGCGGCATTGGTCTTGGGGTCTACCGAAGAGAAGAGGGGGGGGAGAAACAGTAAATACATAGCAAGCAAGTGCATAACAGGACAACAGGCAGAGCTAGACGTGTTCTAACGTGGTGCTACACGATACCGGTGAAGGGGGAACTCAACCGAGAATGTTTTTCCGGTTCCGGACCTGTGTCAGACAGATGACCGGAGGGGGAAAGTTCCATGTTCAGCATGATAGGGGTATGTGACAAATGAACGGACCGCATATTCGGATTCGTTGGATTTTTCTGAGCAACTTTCATATAGAAAACATTTTCATCCAAGCTACGGTTTATTTACTACGAATTTCTAAAGGTTTTAGATATTTTTGGAATTTATTAAATAACAGAAAAGAATTACTACGTCGGTATGACAGCAATGTGACATCAGCAGGCAATAGGATGGCTGACCAGGTCAAACTGACCAATGGGTCCCACCTTTCATTGTTAGTGATTTTAACAATGGTTAAGTTAAACTAAGCAGAGCTAAAATAGAGGGTGGGCCCCAGATGTTATTGTCCATACTAATTAAAAGATTAGTTTGAAAACCTAATTAGCATAATTAAACAATGGGACCCGCACGTTAGTGGCTGAGCGTGAACAGTAACCCGCGTTGACCGTGGTCAACGCGGTCAAACAAGCATTGGTGGCCCATCGTCAGTGTCTCTGGGCGGGCCCCACGACGTGCCAGGTCAGCAGAGTCGCCGGAGGAGCTCCGGCGAGCCTCCCGCGGCGGCAAACTTGCCGGAGGGCGTCGAAATCGCGCCACGGGGCTCGGTTCCGAGCGTGCGAGGGCGCCTTCGAATGGTGAGGCTGGGCCGCATCCAACCGTGGTGGCGGCGCGGGCCGAATCGGCCGGAATCTTCGCCGGCGGCGAAGTCAGCGGCGGTCGGCAACGAAAAGCGTGGGCGGCACCGCGGGCGAGCAGCAGCAGGCAACGCGGCGGCTCTAGTAGCGGCAAGCGGCGGCGAGTTGCCGTGCAGAAGCAGGCAACAGAGCAGCGGCACTCAGGGACGGCAGGGGGCGGCTGTGGCGGGAGCACGGGCCAGCGCGGGACCAGGCCGCTGCGGAGATAAGGTGCAGGCGGGCGGCGCAGCACGAGGCAGTCAGCGAGCGTGGGCGGCTCCGCGGCGATGCACCAAGCACGACCGCGTGCTCAGGGGCAGGCTGTGGCTGCTCTGGCCGCAACGGCGAAAGGACAGGCGGTGGCCGGAGTTCGGCAAGTGCGGGCTCGGCACTACAGGTGCATAGAGGAACCAGGGAGTGATGGGAGACGGCGAGGAGCTCACCGAGCGGCTCAAGATGGCCGACGACAGATTAGGAGCAGCAGAGGTGGCGCATTCATCGGAGGATCTCGTCGGAGTCGAGGAAGAAGACGAGCTCGTGGTGCTCGGCACAACGGCTCCCGGCTTGACCTAGCGGTAGCAGGCGATGCGGGAGGCAGTGGCGGAGCGGAGGGACTCGACAAGGAGGCAGGGGGAGCTAGGTGGCCTCCTCTACACCATGGTCATGGCGACGGTGGCGTTCGGCCCCGTTCCAGATCAACGGAGAGGGAGATGTGGAGAGGGGGAGAGATAAAATGATCTGGGGCTGCCCAGGGTTCCGTGGTGGTCTTCTTATCCACCCCGGTGCCCTTTAGCGATGCGAGGAGGCGAGGAGGCGAGCTGGTGCGACTGCGACGGTGAGCCGGTCGTCGGGTGCGCGTTCGTGCAGGAGGGTAGGGGAAGGCCGACCCAAATGGGCCGGCCCACACTGTTGGGTCAACTGGGCCAAGTGCACAGTGCACTTTTCCCACTTTCCTTTTCTTTTACTGCATTGCCATTTTCTTTCTGTTAGCAAATTGTTTGGCCACCAAAACATTTTTGAAAAATGTCCAATCTGGCCAAATAATTATGATGCAATATACTGCACTGTCACAACAAGTTTGGGAGCAATATAATTCCATTTTGAATTTTTGCATTGCATTAAAAGAGTCGAAAAGGTGATGTTGGCTCTGTTTTCAAGATGTTAGAGTCATCCAGGTACTTTAGATGATGTTGCTACCCTGAACATAATTCACAATGGATTATTTACAAAAATTATGAACTTTTTAGTTCCTGGATTTGGACAACTTTTATTTCACATCATATTTGAATTTCAATTTGAGTTGGAATTTGAAATGAGATATGATTCCAATGTGATCAAGCACTGTTCAGGAAAATGGTTAGCTTAATCATAGAGGGTTACTATAGCATGACACTGGGGGTGTTACAAATCTCCTGCACTACAAGAAATCACGTCCCGAGATTTAAGTGGGGAAGTAAAGAGTAAATTCCGGAGAACTGACCTTTATAGGGTTAATTATCTGGTGAACAATTCAGGGAAAGAGGCAGAAGTATCTCTCGAGTTGAAACATAATAAGGCATCGAGAGCAAAGTATGAAGGTACAATAGGAAGTTTCAACCGAATGGACAAATGATTGATACCTGAACAGAGTGTGAGAAAGGGGTTCAGAGCATCGGGAATAGATCATCTCTCGAAAGGTGGCTCGTGACATGATACGAAGCCAAATGCAAGAATATTTCGGAATCAAAGATATACAGGAGAGTCAGATTCCGATCCTGTGGAACTGTGGGTTATGGGCCCACCATGTGGGTTAAAAGTAGAAAGGGCGCCGATAGCAAAGCATGTCAGATGAAAGACTGTCAGTTATGCTGCCAACAACGTTGGTACCAAGGGCGATGGACTAAGAGAACTACTTTTCCTTCTCGTTGAACGAGGCGGACCAATAGGCAAAGTTCTCATCCATCGGTGGCTACCGGAATGTCAACAACAATAGTAACAGGGTTTTACTGTAAGACCAAGATGTTTATTTAAGCAGAAGAATATTACTGCTTAGATCATATAGATCACAAGAAAGGCTTAAACAAAACAAGGGAAAGGAAAAATATGATTATCAGATTAAACACAAGTATTTGGTGTATATCCTTCACAAGAACAAGCAGAGCAGGATATACATGAAAGGGCAGCAAGTAGATAACCACTTTGGTAAAGGGGGCGAGGAAATTCATGATGTTACCCATAGAACAGTGTTTGGATAGGTGATCAAGAAACATTTAGCATTGCGCCTCCAATGTGCTTAATGATGTTCGGAGTACCACAACCATGCTTCGGGATAGCATGGACATGGTCATCAGGTAAAGATCGGACCTTGGGAACACAAAGGATCCATCAGGAATTTCTAGAATATCTCATGCAAAAAAATCAGGAACAAGATGAGGACGTGGCCGATGGGTTAAGCAGCAATCCATCGACATGTCAAAAAGATGTGTTTTCCAAAATTTTATATGAACAAGTTTTTGTTGGGGGGAGGCAAGAATGTTGTCGATGATAACCCAAATCATCGAGGGGCACGGATGGTATTTCTCATCATGAATTCGATTGATATCCTGG
The DNA here is from genome assembly GCF_018294505.1 of Triticum aestivum. NCBI lineage: Eukaryota > Viridiplantae > Streptophyta > Magnoliopsida > Poales > Poaceae > Triticum > Triticum aestivum. The sequence goes on from NC_057796.1 coordinate 174,541,088, forward strand.
AGGAGCATCAGAATGTTGATGATGATCACGACACATTTGTCAAGAGATTTCATGAAGATGTAATCGATGGGCCATGACATCAAATCAAAGGAATGATGAAGCGAAAGGTTATTGGAACCACGGGTACGACAAACTTGAAATCAAGCTTGTTGTTCAAGGAGAAATGATATGACGTGGAAGATCGACGTAAGCTTAGCTCATCGTCGAAAATTGTGCTCCAGGAAGAAGAACCAGGTAGCACAATTAAAATTTGGCACGATAATGATATAGCCGACCAGGCTAGGAATGACTTGAAGGATTATTAAACTCGTAAGCAATGAAAATTACTTAGAGTTATTGAATCAGAGTGCGGAATCGATTCACTTATCGGTGTTCTGAGTTGACAAACAACCCAGAACCCTTGAAGTGACAAAGACAGGGTAAGGTAGTACTCCATCAAAAGTTCATAAGATGTAGTGCAATGGCATGATATCCTCGAGATACCAGGGGTAATACTCGAAGGTAGATCATAAAAGAGGTTGGGCAGGCGTATTGACCTGCAGAAGACAAGTGATTTAACTTGTCCAAGAAATGGGACCAAAGAAGAACAATCATGGTCGGAACCAGGGTAGCGAAGGATCAATTCACCGATACCAGATGAACTTATAACAAGGGGTAATTATTTTTATGAGCAGCTTCCATGATAAGTTCTATGTCGGGTCCATCGGCATGAACACAAAGGTTCAAGGTCGACTCCCACTTCTTCAATGCATAACCTTTCATTCACTCCTCGTTTTCAATGAAGTTGTAGTGTTGAAATTTTATCTGACATAAAAACAGTAGAGTATGACCCGTAGTAGTTTCCGGGTTCACACAGATTAGAAAAGGCGTAGGTTCAATCCATCGGGGAATCTTAGGAACATATACCACCAACTTAAAGAGTAACTAACACAAGTTCAAAGGTAGAGCATGGTTGACCAAAGCAGAGGATACAATTTAACAATGGCATTATGTATTCAGGAAGAACTCACAAGGTGATTAAATACGAGGAGCACTGTCGGGTAATGATCCAACAAAGGATGTGGTGGTCCACAAGGGATCTGATGTGAACATCGATACTCAACCAGAAGAAGAAAGAATGCAAGGATATCAGATTATAGAAACAACTAACTAATTCGAAGCTCAAATGCAAAGGAATTATGATTTCCAAATCAAAGGATCAGAAGCAGACGCTCTGATTAAGGATGGATAAGTAGAATAGACCTAGGGGCACAATCAATGACAAATAGATTGGTCGAGAACCAGCTCATGTTCAAAATGACGTCTGAGCTGGAAAGATAATTTAGAAGGATCAACTGATGATTGCGTGCTTTCACACACATGTTGAATCCATAGGAACAGAATGACAATCACAAAGAATTTTAAAGAATATTGCTAGACATATGGAATTAATCCTCATGCAAGCAGGCAAGGTGAATCAAGAACAATAGGTTGCTGAGGATTTTTGGAAGAACGAATAGTATTTTGAAGGATTTTGCAAAACACATGAACAAGTGGGGATGAACGGATCCCCGGTAAGTGTGAGGAATTATACGTAAGGGATCCCCGGTAAGTGTTGTCTGGATCCTAGGCTCCACCATCTGGTTGCGATATCCGAGAAGAATGGAAAGAGGGGGGTAAGAGGAAGCAAAGCAACCGTGAGTACTCATCCGAAGTACTCAGCAAGCAAGGATCTACACTACATATGTAGCATTATCAAAGGAAGGCTGTATATGTGGACTGGGCTGCAGAAATGCCAGAATAAGAGGGGGAGAAGCTAGTCCTATCGAAGACTAGCATCTTCTGGAAACCACCATCTTGCAGCAACAGGAGGGAGTAGAGTAGTATAACATAAGTCATATTTATGTTGTTGTATCAATGCTCCGAGATCCTTTCTCGACTCCCGAAGCAACATATCCAAAACATGACTCAGCATCCAGTTCTAGTTGTATCGATCGGGATACAACTCCGAGTGTCCGTTACCGTAGGACAGGCTATCGATAGATGTTTTCTTCCCTGCAGGGGTGCACCAACTTACCCACCACGCTCGATTAACTCCAGCTGGTCACACTTTCCTGGGTCATGCCCGGCCTCGGCCAAACAATACGCCGCAACCCGACCTAGGCTTAATAGAGAGGTCAGCACGCCGGACTAAACCTATGCCCCCAGAGGTCATGCGCCATCGCCCCGGGAACTCCTGCATGTTGCGAACACGGCCGGTGAGCAGACCTAGCTACCTCCTTAAAAAAGGCAGGTGCTTACCAGTCCAACCCGGCGCGCGCCGCTCAGTCGCTGACATCTATTAAGCTTCGACTGATGCACACGACGCAAAACGCCCATACTATGCCCACGTGATGGTTAGTGCTATCAGGCCAGAGGCCCCTAGGATCAAATATCCAAATCGTACTGGATTAGGAATGCGCGGTAACAAGCAGAGACTCACGAAAGATGTTACCCCGTCGCCCCATCTTGAGGACTTGCGGCAAGGGCTAAGAATGTCCGGCCACGCCTCGTAATTATCTCGCGGGCACCCTCCAGGTCAACTCGACTCCTCATCACTCGAAAATATGCTCGCGCGGGAACCCCTCAGGGCCGACCCGTCTTTAGTAACAGGGTTCAGTGTAAAGTCATAGTAACCATAGTAACCGTGTGTCTAACACCAAGGGGAAAACCGGAGGAATCACCCTTGACGGATTCCACTCGATGTAATCATCAAGGTGAACGTAAGAGGATCCACCCTCGAGGTTCACACTTGAGGGGTTGCACGACAGAGTTGTATCGGAAGTGGTTAAGGCGGAATCACCCTCGATGACCACGACCGAATAGCTACACTATAGGGTTAACATCCGAAGTGCTGATGAGGTCTCACCCTCGGCACTCGATAGTAACCTGGTAGTGTCGAGAAACTAAGGGGAAAGTGATATGCGGTGCTGGGGCCTGGTCTTCGATCCCGTTGATCGGGTCTTCGATGATGAAGCAGGGGCAACAAGGACAAGGTGGGGGTCACTGATGGATCACTGACCAACCTATACTAAGCAGTTTAGGATAAGCAGGTAAGGTACAATGAGCAGGTTACAAAAGCAGGCCATGCATCAGAATAGGAGAAAACAATAACAGTAGCAAAAACTAATGCAAGCATGAGAGAATGGAATGGGCGATATCGGAATGATCAAAGGGGGGCTTGCCTGGAAGCTCTGCTGAAAAGGAAGAAGTGTTGTTGTCTACGTAGTTGATCACAGGGGCGGCATCGGTCTCGGGGTCTACCGAAGAGAAGAGGGGGGGGGGAGAAACAGTAAATACATAGCAAGCAAGTGCATAACAGGACAACAGGCAGAGCTAGACGTGTTCTAACGCTGTGCTACACGATACCGGCGAAGGGGGAAGTCAACCGGGATTGTTTTTCCGGTTCCTGACCTGTGTCAGACAGATGACCGGAGGGGGAAAGTTCCATGTTCAGCATGCTAGGGGCATATGACAGATGAACGGACCGCATATTCAGATTCGTTGGATTTTTCTGAGCAACTTTCATATAGAAAACATTTTGATCCGAGCTACGGTTTATTTACTACGAATTTCTAAAGGTTTTAGACATTTCTGGAATTTATTAAATTAACAAAAAAGAATTACTACGTCAGTATGACAGCACTATGACGTCAGCAGTCAACAGGACGGCTGACCAGGTCAAACTGACCAGTGTGTCCCACCTGTCATTGTCAGTGATTTTAACAGTGGTTAAGTTAAACTAAGCAGAGCTAAAATAGACGGTGGGCCCCAGGTGTTAGTGTCCATACTAATTAAAAGATTAGTTTGAAAACCTAATTAGCATAATTAAACAATGGGACCCGCACGTTAGTGGCTGAGCGTGAACAGTAACCCACGTTGCCCGTGGTCAACGCGGTCAAACAAGCGCTGGTGGCCCACCATTAGTGTCTCTGGGCGGGCCCCACGACGTGCCAGGTCAGCAGAGTCGCCGGAGGTTCTCCGGCGAGCCTCCCGCGGCGGCGAACTTGCCAGAGGGTGTCGGAATCGCGCCACAGGGCTCGGTTCCGAGCGTGCGAGGGCGCCTTCAAATGGTGAGGCTGGGCCGCATCCAACCATGGTGGTGGCGCGGGCCGAAACGACCGGAATCTTCGCCGGCGGCGAGGTCAGCTGTGGTCGGCGACGAAAAGAGTGGGCGGCACCGCGGGTGAGCAGCAGCATGCAACGCGGCGGCGCTAGCAGCGGCAAGCGGCGGCGAGTTGCCGTGTAGAAGCAGGCAACAGAGCAGCGACACTCGGGGACGGCAGGGGGCGGCTGTGGCGGGAGCGTGGGCCGGCGCGGGACCAGGCGGCTGCGGGGAGAACGTGCAGGTGGGCGGTGCAGCAGCAACGGCAGGGAGGAGGTGTGCAGGCGCAGGAGGTAGCGGGCGCTGGCGGTGCACGACGAGGCAGTCAGCAAGCGTGGGCGGCTCCGCGGCGATGCACCAAGCACGGCAGCGTGCTCAGGGACAGGCTATGGCTGTTGTGGCCGCGACGGCGAAATGACAGGCGGCCGCCGGAGTTCGGCAAGTGCGGGCTCTGTGCTACAGGTGCATAGAGGAACCGGGGAGTGATGGGAGACAGTGAGAGCTCACTGAGCGGCTCAAGATGGCCGGAGACAGATTAGGAGCAGCGGAGGTGGCGCATTCGTCGGAGTATCACGTCGGAGTCGAGGAAGAAGACGAGCTCGGGGCGCTCGGTACAGCGGCTCTCGGCTTGACCCAGCGGTAGCAGGCGATGCGGGAGGCAATGGTGGAGCGGAGGGACTTGACAAGGAGGCAGGGGGAGCTAGGTGGCCTCCTCTATGCCGTGGTCATGGCGATAGCGGCGTTCGGTCCCGTTCCAGATCGACAGAGAGGGAGATGTGGAGAGGGGGAGAGAGAAAAAAGATCTGGGGCGGCCCAGGGTGTCCGCGGTGGTCTTCTTATCCACCCCGGCGCCCTGTAGCGATGCGAGGAGGCGAGCTGGTGCGACTGCGATGGCGAGCCGGTCGTCGGGTGCGCGTGCGTGCAGGGGGTTAGGGAAAGGCCGACCCAAATGGGCCGGGCCACACTGTTGGGTGAACTGGGCCAAGTGCACAGTGCACTTTTCCCATTTTCCTTTTCTTTTACTGCATTGCCATTTTCTTTCTGTTTGCAAATTGTTTGGCCACCAAAACATTTCTGAAAAATGTCCAATCTGGCCAAATAATTATGATGCAATATACTGCACTGCCACAACAAGTTTGGGAGCAATATAATTCCATTTGAATTTTTGCATTGCATTAAAAGAGTCGAAAAGGTGATGTTGGCTCTGTTTTCAAGACGTTAGAGTCATCCAGGTACTTTAGATGATGTTGCTACCCTGAACATAATTCACAATGGATTATTTACAAAAAATATGAACTTTTTAGTTCCTGGATTTGGACAACTTTTATTTCACCTCATATTTGAATTTCAATTTGAGTTGGAATTTGAAATGAGATATGATTCCAATGTGATCAAGCACTGTTCAGGAAAATGATTAGCTTAATCATAGAGGGTTACTGTAGCATGACACTGGGGGTGTTACATCATCGGTGCAATAAGGCAATAAAAATTGCTTCTAAAAATGTTAGATCATTTAGTGTAAGAGAAAATTGAGCATTGTACAAACTTGTGATGGCAAAGAATAAAAGCGACAGACTGCATAATAAAGGTTTCTATCATAAGGGGCAATATAACATGATGTTATTTTTCACTAAGGGGTTGAGCATACAAACAAATAAGCGCATGGCAACCTCTGCTTCCCTCTGCGAAGGGCCTATCTTATACTTTTCAGTATTTACTTTTATGCGAAGAGTCAAAGTTTTTCTCTCTATTCCTTTTTACTTTTCTATTTTGGCAAGCATCATGTGGTGAGGAAAGATCTGGGCACATATATCTGGTAGGATATGGGTAGCATGGGTTATTATTGTTGACATCACCCTTGAGGTGAATGTGTTGGGAGGCAAAACAATAAGCCCCTATCTTTCTATGTGTCCGGTGGAAACGTTTTGCTCATGTGTACGCGGTGAGTGTTAGCAATCATAGAAGACTATATGATGGTTGAGTATGTTGAGCTCTTACTTAAACTCTGTTGAATAAGTTGAATTGCAATTGCTTGGTGACTGAGAACATAGGTTGTTGGGTTTCAAGAGAATTCATTGTTTGAACCTTAACATGTGAATTGGTTGCTACTTTAACATGAGAAGTTTTATAAGAAAGAGTTGTTGTTATGATGCCAGGAAAAGTGATTGAAATTATCTTTGATCAAACTTGTGCACTTTGCTACAATTCACACTTCATAAATTATTTCTTTTATCATTTACCTACTCGAGGACGAGTAGGAATTAAGCTTGGGGATGCTGATACGTCTCCAACGTATCTATAATTTATGAAGTATTCATGCTGTTATTTTATCATTATTGGATGTTTTACAATCATTTTATAGCAACTTTATATCATTTTTTGGGACAAACCTATTGACCCAGTGCCCAGTGCCAGTTGCTGTTTTTTGGTTGTTTTTTACATCACAGGAAATCAATATCAAACGGAGTCCAAACACCGCGAAATTTTTTGGAGATTTTATATGGACCAGAACACCCAGGATGAGGATTTTATATGGCAGCACCACGGGGTGCCCCGAGGGGGGCACAACCCACCCGGGGGCGTCTGGGGCCCCAGGCGCGCCCAGGTGGGTTGTGCCCACCTCGGTGGCCTCTCGCACCCCATCTTTACCCTATAAATTCACAAATATTCGAAAATCCTCGGGGTTAACCTAGATTAGAAGTTCCGCCACCGAAAACCAATTGGGAGCCCGTTTCGGCACCCTGCCGGACGGGGAATCGTCATCGGTGGCCATCTTCATCATCCCGGCGGCCACCACGATGAGGAGGGAGTAGTCCACCCTCGGGGTTGAGGGTTTGTACCAATAGCTATGTGTTTATTCTCTCTCTCTCTCGCGTGATCTATATCATGGGCTTTGTTAACATAGATAGATCATATGATGTTTCTCTCCTCTATACTCTTGTTGTGATGAATTGAATCTTTACCCTTTGAAGTTTTGTTTTGTCGGATTGAATATTCAGATATGAGAACACATGATGTATGTCTTGCGATATGAATACTTGAGGTGACAATGGGGTATTATATTGATTCACTTGATCTATGTTATGGCACTCAACTTCCGGATTCCCGAGGTGACACTGGGGTAATTTATGCATAGGGGTTGATGCACGTTTTATTATCTTTTCTCCGATAGAAATTTGGGGTCTCCTTGTAGTTCTTTGTGTGCATTGAATATTATGATCATGAAGTTGTTTGATGCATATCGTAGAATTAACTCACGGATACTCGTGGTGACATTGGAGTATCTAGGTGACATTAGAGTTGGTTGATGTGTGTCATATATATGGTGTTATTTTAGTACGAACTCTTGATTAGATCGATCGAAAAGAATAGCTTGCGTTATTTTAATACAAACTCTAGGATAGATTGATCGGAAAGAATAGCTTTGAGGTGGTTTCGTACCCTACAAATAATTTCTATCTTTTGTTCTCCGCTAATAGGAACTCGAGAGTGATTCTTTATTGCACTTTGAGGGATAATCATATGATCCAACAATGTTAGCATTGTTGAGAGATTGCACTAGCAAAAGTATGGACCCTAGGCCTTGTTTTCAAGCATTGCAATACCGTTTTCGTGCCCGTTTACTATTTTCTACCTTGCTGTTTTTATTTATTTAGATTATAAAAATATATTTCTACCATCCATATTAAACTTTTATCACCATCTCTTCGCCGAACTAGTGCACCTATACAATTTTCCATTGTATTGGATATGTTGTCGACACAAGATATTTCTTGTATTTGGTTGTAGGGTCGTTTGAGAGAGACCATCTTCATCCTACACCTTTCACGGATTGATAAACCTTAGGTCATCCACTTGAGGGGAAATTGCTACTGTCCTACAAACTCTGCGCTTGGAGGCTCAACACGTGTCTACAAGAATAAAGTTGCGTAGTAGACGTCAGTGCTGGCTGCGCATGGCTCGCGCCTCTTGAAGCTCTCCGATTGCCTTGGTGAGGAACTCCTGAGCGCCTAGCGCCTCGCGCCCTGCTGACGGAAGCGCGCGTTGAAGCATGCCTCCACGTTGTGCCAGAATGCCTCCCTTGTGATGCTGGTCAGGTCAAAGGCCCTCCAGAGGAGAGCCCCCGAGCCCAACCTAAGAGGGGCGCCAGGCGCGCCTTCCTATGCGAGAGAGGAACGCACCCCAGCGGTGGGCCCAGGGCTTGATGCACGATCGTCGGACGCCCCAGCCTCCTAATGTCCCGTGAGGAGGAGCTGCTTCTTCTTATTAGGGACGGCCTCAGGAGGATGGGTGGCACGCTCCTCATCTGAGTTCTCGACTGCTGCGGCCTGGTAGGCGCGCTGGCGACAGTGATGACGCCGCCGCTTCCTGGCATCTTGAGGACATTGTAGCCGTGGTAAGTCACTACCATGAACTTGGCGAGGGTAGGATATCCGAGGATGGCGTTGTACGATAGACAAATGTGGGCGACGTCGAAGTCGATGAGCTTGGTGTGGTAGTTGTCGTGCTTTTGAAGGTGACAGGAAGGCGAATCTGCCCCAGGGGGACGGTGGAGCCGTCAGTCACCCCTGAGAAGGGCTTGGTGGGGAGGAGCTTGTCGTAAGGCACCTGGAACCTCTCGAACGTCTCAGCAGGGAGGACGTTGAGTCCCGTGCCACCGTCAATGAGTGTCTTGCAGACGAGGATGTTGCTGAAGATGGGATGTACAAGGCCGTCGATGGAGCTACGGCGTGGGCCGCAGGCGAGCAAGTCTATGTACCCTGGTTCCTAGAATGCAAAAAACGTGCGAAGCTTGCTCTGCGGCGCGCCATCGATCATGTTGTGCAGCGAGCTGCTGCATCTCAGCGCTGACATGCCAATCTTGATCCGCGGCGCTGAAGCACCATGTGCCAAGGGTCTGCACAACCCTGGCGATGACGCGCATCACAGCGTCGTCCATCGCGTTCTCGTTTTCCTCATCGACGAGCTTGATGGCAGAGGCGGCGCTTTGGTGGGTTGGCATTCTTGGAAAAGGTGGATGTGCTACAGGTCGCACTTGTTGGCTCCGTGCATCGCGGGCCGGCTAGGTTTATGCGCAATATCGCTGGGTGGCGGGAAACTGGCGAGGAAATGGCGGGAAACGGTGGCGTGTTCATAAAACGCCATCAATCAATGGAAACTTAGCATAGAAGGAACATCGAGCTAGCACAAGAAGTAGATGATGATTAGATGATCATTTATCCTAGTTAATTATGCATGTAATAGTATACTTTGGTGTGTGGAAATGTCATGTGTGTACTAGCCACCTATGTAGATGTTTGCCACGTATTATACACATCTTGTTTATGTGAAACATTTATGTTCTCTTGGGTCAACACAAACACTTTATCACAATGAACCGTATGCCGTATATCGCGCACACCTTGATCTGGCTGACCTTTTCTTTTGTGTTGCCTAATCACAAACAGTTCATTCGAGTGAACTGTATGCCGTATATCACACACACTTCATCTGGCTGCCCATTTCTGTTGTTCTGTCTCATCACAACTAGTTCATCCGAGTGAATTGTATGTCGTATATCGCACACGCCATCATCCAGCTGCCCGTTTCTTTTGTTCTGCCTCGTTGCAAACAGTTAATTGAAATGAACTGTATGCCCCGCATCTCGCACGCAACTAAAATCTGAACCGTGTTTGATGTATCCTTCATCACAAATGTTTTGCATCTTTTTTGATGGTTTTTTTACATCAACGTTTGCGATTAATGCATCGCACACAGTTTCGTCAAAGGGTCTCTTATCCTGCAGTTGTGTTTATATGGCCTAAAGCAAGCCCCCAAAGCTTGGTATGACATTTTGAAGAAGTTTTTTGCTCGACAAGGGTTTCAATCCAGGATCCACTGATCCCACACTTTCCACTCGTGCTGTTGATAATGATCTATTCATATGTCAAATCTATGCAGATGATATTATCGTCGGCTGTACTAACAACGCTTGCAGCTTATAGTTCAGGAAAATGATGTCTGATAAATATCAAATGTATATGATGTTTGAACTAAAGTTCTTTCTCGGACTGCAAATTCGTCAACAGGCAAATGGCATTTTCATTTCTCAGGAGAAATATCTGAAAGAATGCCTGAAGAAGTTCAAAATGCAAGATTCCAAAATGAAGGGCTATAAAACTCATATGCCCACGAATGGTAAGCTGGATGCAGAAGTGTATGGTAAGGATTACGATCAGAAAACTTATCATTCGATGATTGGTTCTCTTTGTTATCTATGTGCATCCAGACCTGATATTATGTTGAGTGTTTGCAAGTGTGCCCGCTATCAAGCTGCACGTAAAGAATCGCATCACCAAGCGGTCGAGCAGATTCTGAGATATTTGGCACACACACCCCCACCTTAGGTATATGGTATCGTAAGGGAGCACAGTTTGATCTTGTTGGATATTTAGAACTAGATTGCGCTGGTGACTTGGTTGACAGGAAATCTACTTCGGGGACATGCCATATCCTCGGTAGATCATTAGTCTGTTTGTCATCAAGGAAGCAGAATTGTGTATCTCTTTCTACGGCTGATGTCGAATATATTGTTGCTGGCGCTTGTTGCGCTAAGTTATTGTGGATGAAGCAGACATTGAAGGATTATGGCATCAAGGTCAAGCATATCCCTCTATATTGTGATAATGAGAGTGCCATCAAAAATGCACATAATCCTGTGCAGCATTCTCGCACGAAGCATATTGCCATCAGACATCATTTCATTCGCGATCATGTTGCTCGAGAGGATATTATCATCAATCATGTCAAGACCGAAGATAATCTCGCTGATAGTTTCACCAAGCCTCTCGATGAGAAAATATTATGTGTGTTACGGTGTGAGCTAAATATCTTGGACTTCGCAAACATGCAGTGAGATGGACTCGGCACCCATGCTAACACTTCCACATCTTAGAAGGAATGGGTGCATAACACTCGAGGAGTTTGAAAATTTCGACAAAGTGAAATTTTCTTTTTGATAGTGAATACATTAACGAAGAACTAGACTAACCGGGTGCCATGATAACTGTGCGACACTCGGGGTCATATAGTTCTTATACGGTGGGTCACGCCACACAATTTTCTTTCTTTGAGTTTTCGTTCGATCAAAAGCTTTAGTGTTTGTCCGAGTGCATTTCACTCATAGCTTTTTGCTCCAGTGTTTGTGTTTATCTGCCTGAGTGAAATGCCAAGGACCCTATTTTTCTCTCTAATATATCTCTTCCAGTCCATGTTGTTCCGTTACAAATGCTCAAATTTCATCTGGAACGAAACTTTATCTGGTGTCCATGACCATGATTAAGATTCGGTCCGAACATTAATCCATTTTACGAAAGCTACCCAAAATTTGCTTTCTTCCGCCCAAGTCAGGACCACAATCTTTTATGATGATTTCCACGTGCAATACATCAAATGTCATCCCACCCCGACCGTTGAATCGCAATAGTCTCTAAATAGAGGCCATTCGACCCAAATTGACTGTGTGCGGTTATTTCCTCTCGCATATAAAAGCCGCACCCCTCCTTCTTCCAGTTCCCTTCTTTTTCTCCTCGCCACCACTCCACCGAAACCGTCACTGCCCAGTGCTCCACCTTGAGCTCGACGCCGATGACCCTTCGCGGCTTCATTGTCGGAAAGTCCTCACTAGAGTCTTTCTTCGCCGCTGCAGGACATCTTCTTCCCCGCGCCGCCGTAGTTGCTGCACGTCACCAAGCTAGGGTACATGTAGTTCGAACTCGGGCCTCCATCCTTCACGATTCAAGTTTGTCCGCGGTTATTTTCCTCCGATTTAACGCGTATGTTAGATCTAGATTTTTACCTATACCAGTGAGGATGTGGTTTGTAGTTGTCCCTCGCATCTGAATCAATTCAGAGCTAGGGTTTGCGTTATAATTCGCTTGAATGAAATGCCTAGCATGCTGACTAGTGTATTCTTCGAACCTACTAGCTCGTTCTATACATTTCCTTCATTCGAAACATTTCTCAAAATATGCATCTAATTCTTCTTCAAAACGTTTTTGTTCGAAAAAAATATTCGTTGTGAACATTTGTAACCCTGTCCCCATTTTCCCTCGCATCTATTCCCATTCACAGGTATATGCAGTCAGTTGAGGATTCTGCTAGACCGCTGAGTATGGCTGATGAAGAAGAGGTATTCATGAGAATAGCTGATGAATCCAAAGCTCCAAACGCCAAGGGCCCAACAGTAGGCCGTCATCCACCAAAAGAAAGAGATCCGAACCAAATGAAAATGAGCAAGAAGAAGATGCTCTGATAAAAAAAAGGTGCCAGGTAACATTTCACAAATTCAGCTCAGTATATCTCTCATGACAACTACAACACTGTTCTAGGAGAAAATTCAACAGAGAAAAGAAGGCGTCTACAAAAGATTCGATGTCACTGGGTACAGAAGTGGTTCAACTACAAAATGCTTCATCCTCGATTTGCGAAGAACTTTGCCTTCCATCCTCTTTGGGGCGATTGTCGTGAAATTGGACTCCTACTTGCAAGTGATCCCCAGGAGAGGCCTCCGCCACCTCCTGATGCTGATGAGTCATCACTCAAGACACCTGACTCCTTTCTCGATGAAAAGGCCAAGCGCCTGAAGAATGAAGAAAAGAGAGCCAAGAAGGTTGAAAAGGAAAGATCTAGAGAAGAAGAAAATCATTGTCTTATCAAATCAGATGTCAAAATGAAAAAGGCTGAAGGAAAATCAGAAGGGCATTCAAAGCACAAACATGATCCGAGATCAGCCACCCTAAAGAAAAAGAGCGCGCTGAAGAGAAGGCCAGCTAAACCAGTTGAGAAAAAATGATGAAAGTAATTCCTCCGATCAATATGATCCTCCACTCACAAGAGAAGAAGTTGATGCAACTCTTTCCCAGCAAGTGAACATCACAACTTCCACCATACTGCCTGATCTTCGAGCTCCTGTCTTCCCAATAGCACCTCCAAAGAAGAACTCCTTGAAGAGAAAAACACCTCCTACCACTGTCACTATGGTTGACCACGTGGGTACAACCCCTCATCCTGATGCAATAGATTTAGAAGATTCGGTTGTTGATGCCCCAGCAGGCATAGCTAAGCCAAGAGATAATTCCGAAGCAAAAGGTGAAGACAATCACAACTCCTTCTGCTGAGCAAAGTGTTCCATGAGCAAATGTTGTGAAAGAGAAGGCTGCTCAATTTGCTCCAACATTGACACAACCATTGGCTTCTATGGCTCCAACCGAGCAACATCCAGTGCAAATTGCTCCTGTTGCACAGACTGATGACAACTCTAGTGCCCCTCATTACTTTAATCAAGTGTTCATCATGGAGCAGCTTGACAGATTTGTGGAAAACCCATTTTATGGAGAAGTGGCATCTTTGCCCATTCCCTCTGAACTGATAGCTCAAGCCGATGATCTTATCCGGGAGATGAGAGAGGACTCCGTTGAGATCAACAACCTCACTGCTCAAATTAATGATCTAGACCACTGAATGAAATATGCTATCTCCGGGTTTGTTATCAAACAACTTGAGGAATCATACATGGATGTCAATCAAGCCTCGACTATCTTTCGAAATAGGCAATTGGGATTTCACTCTGACCTCGATTAAATTGTTCGCAAGATTATCTCGATCATCAAGCTCCGTCCACTAGGTATAATTGTCTCGTCAAAGGGCATATTGATCCATCTTCTCAGCTGAAGTAAAAGAAGAAGAAGAAAATTGTGAAGAAGAATGTTCCTCCTGCTCCTCCTTTGAAGGAAAAGTGTCCAGAAGTAGTGCCACAAAAAGAAAATTCTCCGGAGCATGCAATTCCCTCGCCAGCTCCTGAACCAGCTACATACGCTCCAACTACGCCAAGGCCAACTGAACCTGTGCCTGTGGCCTCCCCTGTTCATGAAGCAGATCATTCTCAGCCAATTGTATCAGAAGAAGGTTAAATTCCTCAGTCCGAGCATCAAGCATCTCCAGCTCGTGTCAAACCAAATGAATCGGTTGCTCCCTCTGCAGCTCAACCGTGTACCAAAGTATATCCTCATCAGTCCCATGTGCCTGATAAGGTTACAATATCACTTGCTCAGGTGTCTGCTCCCTCTCCACTGTGAATTTCCCTCGACACTGCGAAAAGAAATCAGATGTTGATCCTTCTACAGTGAAATATGTTTCTGCTCATCATTCAGACTCTGTAGTTTATGGCGATGAAGTGATTTCCGTTGATGATGAGCTAAAATATCCATATCCGCGTGAACAACTGTAGTTATTCTATTCAGGGGGTTGGTGTCAAAGGGCCTCTTTTCAATCAGAACACTCATCCACTTTTCTTTCAAGAAAGTCCGTACAGCAAGCCTCGCACCTTTGAATCTCCTCGGTTCTAGACTCAAGAACACGCTATATTTTACTATCGAATCCTTTATGAGAGCCGCAAGATTTTTCCTCATGAGTTCCCGGATATCACTTCTATGAAGAACATTGGTTGCTTCAATCAAGTCTTGCAAGATATCGAAGATTTTGGCCTCACACATGTCTTTGAATTTCAGCATCCATGGAACACATAAATAATACTCCAATTCTATGCCACTTTGTATATCTCTGGTGATGAATCTGGTAGCACCAAGTGGATCATGGAATGGATGACCGAAGGGAAACATATCAAAAGCTCTGCAATGGACTTTGTCTCACACTTTAATTTCCCTCGGTTCGAGCATGGCAAGACTGAAATTCGAGTTCATAGCATTGATGCCATTTTCCATAAATATTTCCATTGCACAATGGATCAACAGAAAATTCGTGACTACAATGGTCCTCCCTTGCCCGAGCATTTGACTTTTGACAATCAGACTCTATACCACATGCTCACTTATACCATCTGTCCTCTGGCTAGGATGAATTCCGACAATGCTATATCTGATGTTCTCCTCAACACCATTCATGCTATCTCCCAAGGATATATCTTTGATGTCGAAGACATGTTTCTGCGCCTACTTAAGGACTCTGCTCATCATCCGAAAACGATTAAAGTCTTTGCTCCTTGGATTCAGAAAATGGTTTATTATGCAATGTACACCGAATGTTTGGCCAAAGTCAGTCACAAAAGCTTCATTCCTGCTGTGCGTGATACGCTGCGAGTCATGGAAGATCTTTCTTCTAGCAAAGTGCCAGTGTCAAGCCCTCCAGACTATCACAATACATTTTACGGGCCATGGCTACCTCAGCATGATCGACAACCAAATACTCAACCTCCTTCACACCTTCAAGTGAGCTTGCACACTCAACAACTGCTGTTGCATCATATGGCTGACGATCACTGAGAGAAAGAACATCTGGCTGCTAAATTAAATGCCATCAACGACCGTACAAAAGTTATGCACATGATTACGGCTGAAAATAAGAAGCACCTATGGAAATTGCTTCGGAAGTTCTTCTCCAAGAAACAATTGAGCAACTCCGATCTTAAAGAACTCTATGAGTATATTCATCAACGGTTCTCTGCTGAAGATTTTCAAGATCGTATCACTTCTCCTTTGCCAGCTCGTGAGCCAACAACTGATTTACTTCGGTTTTAGCAGCGCAAGTTTCTCGACGAATCAGAAGCCACCTCGCCAATTGAGAAACCTGCTGAAGAAAATGTGTTGTCTCACAAGAATCAACAAGCCGATCCCAATGTGCCATCATCTTCTCAGCCCCAAGCCAGTCTTGAAGGAGCATATGCTGCTACTGACGATGAAACTTTTCCAGCCACCTCTGAACCAGAAACATCTTCGGGCAGTTCTTCGGGCGATGCCTCTGAGTGAATCAAGTTCACCTCTTTTGCACTCATGTTCTTCGTCACCTTTTTGACACTAGTAAAAGGGGGAAATTACATCGAGTACCGATAGATTTCCTCTGATGGATTTGATCTCTGTGTTTACTTGGTTTGGTTTCTGAGCTCTATACCTAAAAGACTATTTGTGCTCTAATGTAAAACTAAACTTCTGTGATGTCAAATTAATAACCCCGCCTGCTACACTATTTCTCTCAAAGCATTTGTTTTGAAGATGGAATTCAGAAGTTAAGAATGATTGCACTATATACTCGATGGATTACATATCATCAGTGCGAATCATTACCTCGAATGATTGGAAAATCCTCCACATGCTTCAATGAATTACAGGGAATTTTATTTCATATCATCAACCTTGCATACATCAAGGGGGAGTATATTTCATCATTGAGTCAACTAACGCAAGTTCACTCTTGTTCGATTGACATTTCACTTATCTATCTTCACTTCGATGATGATTTGTTTTGTCAACAACCGTCCAAAAAGGGAGAGATTGTTGGTGCAATGATAGGCCCCTTGTGTTTTGGAGTTTGTTGACATAAACAGTATGGGACTTATGTGTTTTCTAGTGCACACAGAGTAACAGGTCCCTGAGATGGAGTTTGCTGCAAACGACAAAGATAATCTCCCTGTGTTGCAGCGAAGGTTATCACCGAAGATGATGCTAACAAGAGTGACCCCTAAAAATTGCTGAAGTTCAAGCAATTGGTTCGGTGTTTGTTCAAACAAGATGACTGCGTTCGAAGAAGAATGAAGACGAAGTGAAGACGTAGCATTTATTTCATTCTTCTTCTTCTTCTTCTTCTTCTTTCATTGAGTCATAGGACCACCGTACTATCAAGAGGGGTGTAGCCTTCGAAACTTTGATTCTCTGATGCTAAACCCAAATCCATGAAAGTTGTGAGAGAAATATCTTTGTGTTCCGAGCAAATACTGGCCAGCAAGTGACTGTGATCTTCTCCGCTGCGAGAGATTTGTCTCGGACCGAGGAGTTAGCATTACTTGTTCGTCAAGTAATGTTACCATTGCTCCAAAATCCGACCGTTTCAAATGTGTGGGTTGGCCATTGGCTGGACCGCATGACCAAAATTGTCATTTCCCATCTGGGAAGGCTGCGGCTATAAATAGAAATAGCCACCCCGCGCCGGCTTTGTCCGGCGGCTACTCTGTTTTGATTCTGAGAAGATTGTTGACCAACCCATTCTCTGAGAGATTTGAGTTTATAATCCACTAAGAGAAAAAACCCTAGAGCCAAAAGAATTAGATAGTGGTTAGCATCACTAGAATCTAAGTCCAGTACGCTCCGCCTATTACTCTTGAGAGCTGTAAACTCTCTAGACGGTTAGGTGTCAATTTCTTCAGAGACTATGAGTGATTGTGGTTCTCGAAGAAGAAGTCTTTAAATGTTCGGAGATCGCCTTCAAGTATCTACCACGAGTAATCGGCATCGGTTGGCCAATCGATTGTCGAGGAGAATGGGGTGAAGAGCATCTATCTTCCGTGTTAAGTCACAGCCCCATGATACGTCTCCAACGTATCTATAATTTTTGATTGCTTCATGCTATATTATATTCTATTTTGAATGATTAATGGGCTTTGTTATACACTTCTATATTATTTTTGGGACTAACCTATTAACCGGAGGCCCAACCCAAATTGCTGTTTTTTTGCCTATTTCAGAGTTTCGCAGAAAAAGAATATCAAACGAGTCCAAACGGAATGAAACCTTCGGGAACGTGATTTTTGGAACAAACGTAATCCAGAGGACTTGGAGTCTACGTCAAGAAATCAACCAGGAGAGCACGAGGCAATGGGGTGCGCCTACCCCCCTGGGCGCGCCCTCCACCCTCGTGGGGCCCACGTTGCTCCACTGACGTACTTCATCCTCCTATATATACCTACGTACCCCCAAACCAACAGAGGCATCCATGAAAACCTAATTCCACCGCCGCAACCTTCTGTACCCGTGAGATTCCATCTTGGGGCCTTGTCCGGCGTCCTGCCGGAGGGGGCACTGATCACGGAGGGCTTCTACATCAATACCATAGCCTCTCCGATGATGTGTGAGTAGTTTACCTCAGACCTTCGGGTCCATAGTTATTAGCTAGATGGCTTCTTCTCTCTCTTTGGATCTCAATACAAAGTTCTCCACGATTCTCGTGGAGATCTATTCGATGTAATCTTCTTTTGCGGTGTGTTTGTTGAGACCCATGAATTGTGGGTTTATGATCAAGTTTATCTATGGACAATATGTGAATCTTCTCTGAATTATTTTATGTATGATTGGTTATCTTTGCAAGTCTCTTCGAATTAGCAGTTTGGTTTGGCCTACTAGATTGATCTTTCTTGCAATGGGAGAAGTGCTTAGCTTTGGGTTCAATCTTGCGGTGTCCTTTCCCAGTGACAGCAGGGGCAGCAAGGCACGTATTGTATTGTTGCCATCGAGGATAACAAGATGGGGTTTATATCATATTGCATGAGTTTATCCCTCTACATCATGTCAACTTACTTAAAGCATTACTCTGTTCTTTTGAACTTAATACTCTAGATGCATGCTGGATAGCGGTCAATGTGTGGAGTAATAGTAGTAGATGCAGGCAGGAGTCGGTCTACTTTTCACGGACGTGATGCCTATATACATGATCATACCTAGATATTCTCATAACTATGCTCAATTCTATCAATTGCTCAACAGTAATTTGTTCACCCACCGTAATACTTATGCTCTTGAGAGAAGCCACTAGTGAAACCTATGGCCCCCGGGTCTATTTTCCATCATATTAATCTTCCAACACTTAGCTATTTTTATTGCCTTTTATTTTACTTTGCATCTTTATTATACAAATACCAAAAATATTATCTTATCATATCTATCAGATCTCACTTTCGTAAGTGACCGTGAAGGGATTGACAACCCCTTTATTGTGTTGGTTGCGAGGTTTTTATTTGTTTGTGTAGGTGTGAGGGACTTGAGCGTGGCCTCCTACTGGATTGATACCTTGGTTCTCAAAAACTGAGGGAAATACTTACGCTACTTTAGTGCATCACCCTTTCCTCTTCGAGGGAAAACCAACGTAGTGCTCAAGAGGTAGCAAGAAGGATTTCTGTCGCCGTTGTCGGGGAGTCTACGCACAAGTCAAGACATACCAAGTACCCATCAGAAACCCTTATCCCTCGCATTACATTATTTGCCATTTGCCTCTCGTTTTCCTCTCACCCCACTTCACCTTTGCCGTTTTATTCGCCTTCTTTTTCGTTTGCCTTCTTCTCGCCAGATCTATTGTTTGCTTGTGTTACCATGTGCCTTTTTTTGCTTGCATATTGGCTTGCTAAAAATCTATTGATATGGATCCACTTAAAGTGTTCTACTTGGATCATCTTCAATCCTTATGCGCTCGTGCTGAAACCCCAACTAGCCTAGTTGATGGGAAATCTTTAGATGAGCATGCTCATTTTGTGCGTCACCGTTTGTCTAAAAAAGGGAATCTCTTATGGAATCAAATAAACAAATTGTTGTGTTATGCTTGGAATCTTTGTGAAATTTGTGATATTACTTGTTGCTCTAAGAACCCTAAAAAACACCTCCCCTACCTATGTGAGTTTAATAAAAATGAAATCTTATCTTCTTATGCAAAAGGTGTTTATAGCTACTATGATATCGAACAAATTGAACAATTTGTTTCTTTTAAGGGTTCTTATGAAGTTGCTTCTTTGATTGAAAAGTATGATATTACTCTTTACGAATCTGAAAATTTTGACATACTTGAATATTGCTATGAAAATTATGCTCATAATGTCTATGTCAAAGAATTTATGGAAAGAATGACCGTTGCTTCTAAAGAAAATAATGATATGCACGAATCTATAGATAATTATGATTCCGATGATTTGATTGAAATATCCCTTGATGAACATGACGCTTGCTATCCTTGAGGCCATGATGCCAATATTTATGAAGATGAATTTGCTATAGTTCCTTACGTTAAACATGAGATCGTTGCTATTGCACCCATACTTGGTAGTTCCTTCGATAAAAAGCATGATTGCAATGATTTTACTATAAGTTCTCTTGATGTCAATTATGCTAATAATATGCAAAACCCTAAGCTTGGGGTGCTAGTTTTGCTATGACTACTATTTGTTGCAATGATCATGATTGGGGTGATTCTTCTTATGATCTTGAAAATTTATTTAAGCCCCATGATGAATATGAGATTGATAGTAGTGTTTGCAATATTATTGAAAGTGGGTTTGGAAGAGTCTCAACTTTAGATCCCACATATTTGGATAGTGTTCAATCTTATGAAGGTTTTGATAAAAATGGGTTTGGAGAGGTCATAACTTTAGTTAATGTTAATCCCACTATTTTGGAAGAGTGTCGTGTTGAGAATGTGTTATGTGATAGCTATTTTGTTGAATTTGCTTATGATCCTACATGTAATTATTATGAGGGAGGAAAATATGGTTGTAGAAATTTTCATGTTACTAAATTACCTCTCTTCATGTTGAGATTGCTATCGTCACTTTCTTCTTCCTTGCTTAAGCTAGTTTTTGTTTGCCTTGCAAATTTGTTTGCTTATTAAATGCCTATGCATAGGAAGTATGTTAGACTTAGATGTGTTTGTCACGTGTTTTATGATGCTCTGTTTGCGCTTCAATTCTTGTCTTCCATGTGAGCATCATTAAAATTATCAATGCCTAGCTAAAAGGCTTTAAAGAAAAGCGCTTGTTGGGAGGCAACCCAATTTTATTTTAGTTTTTTTTCTTCTGTTTAGGAATAAATCTTTGATCTAGCCTCTGGTTAGATTTTTTTTTATGTTTTAATTAGTGTTTGTGCCAAGTTAAACCTATAGGATCTTCTTGGATGATAGTTATTTGATCTTGCTGAAAATTCCAGAAACTTTCTGTTCACGAAAACAATTATTACAAATCACCAGAACGTGATAAAATAATTATTCCAATTGCAGCAGATCAATAAACAAATTATCTAGGTCTTCCTGTTTTGGTAGATTGTTTGTAGTTCTAGAAGTTTGCGTTAGTTACAGATTACTACAGACTGTTCTATTTTTGACAGATTCTGTTTTTCGTGTGCTGTTTGCTTATTTTGATGAATCTATGGCTAGTAAAATAGTTTACAAACCATAGAGAAGTTGGAATACAGTAGGTTTAACACCAATATAAAGAATGAGTTCATTACAGTACCTTGAAGTGGTGTTTTGTTTTCTTTCGCTAACGGAGCTCACGAGATTTTCTGTTAAGTTTTGTGTTGTGAAGTTTTCAAGTTTTGGGTAAAAGATTTGATGGATTATGGAACAAGGAGTGGCAAGAGCCTAAGCTTGGGGATGCCCATGGCACCCAAGATAATCTAAGGAGACCAAAAATTCAAAGCTTGGGGATGCCCCGGAAGGCATCCCCTCTTTCGTCTACTTCCATCGGTAACTTTACTTGGAGCTATATTTTTATTCACCACATGATATGTGTTTTGCTTGGAGCGTCTTGTATGATTTGAGTCTTTGCTTTTTAGTTTACCACAATCATATTTGCTGTACACACCTTTTGAGAGAGACACACATGATTCGGAATTTATTAGAATACTCTATGCGCTTCGCTTATATCTTTTGAGATATATAGTTTTTGCTCTAGTGCTTCACTTATATCTTTTAGAGCACGGCGGTGGTTTTGTTTTATAGAAACTATTATTCTCTCATGCTTCACTTATATTATTTTGAGAGTCTTAAACAGCATGGTAATTTGCTTAAATAGGGAAATTAATCCTAATATGCTAAGTATTCAAGACTAGTAAAAACTTTCTTATGAGTGTGCTGAATACTAAGAGAAGTTTGATGCTTGATGATTGTTTTGAGATATGGAGGTAGTGATATTAAAGTTGTGCTAGTTGAGTAGTTGTGAAATTGAGAAATACTTGCGTTGAAGTTTGCAAGTCCCGTAGCATGCACGTATAGTAAACGTTATGTAACAAATTTGAAACATGAGGTGTTCTTTGATTGTCTTCCTTATGAGTGGCGGTTGGGGACGAGCAATGGTATTTTCCTACCAATCTATCCCCCTAGGAGCATGCGCATAGTGCTTGGTTTTTGATGACTTGTAGGTTTTTGCAATAAGTATGTGAGTTCTTTATGACTAATGTTGAGTCCATGGATTATATGCACTCTTACCCTTCCATCATTGCTAGCCTCTTCGGTACCGTGCATTTCCCTTTCTCACATTGAGAGTTGGTGCAAACTTCGCCGGTGCATCCAAACCCCATGATATGATATGCTCTGTCACACATAAACCTCCTTATATCTTCCTCAAACACAACCACCATACCTACCTATTATGGCATTTCCATAGCCATTCCGAGATATATTGCCATGCAACTTTCCACCGTTCCGTTTATCATGACACGTTCATCATTGTCATATTGCTTTGCATGATCATGTAGTTGGCATCGTATTTGTGGCAAAGCCACCGTTCATAATTTTTCATACATGTCAGTCTTGATTCATTGCCTATCCCGCTATACCGCCGGAGGCATTCATATAGAGTCATACTTTGTTCTAGTATCGAGTTGTAAATAAATAGAAGTGTGATGATCATCATTCATAGAGCATTGTCCCAATAAAAATAAAAAAAAGAAAGGCCAAATAAAAAAAGGGAGGCCCAAAAAAAGAGAGAAAATAAAAAGGGACAATGCTACTATCCTTTTTTCCACACTTGTGCTTCAAAGTAGCACCATGATTTTCATGATAGAGAGTCTCTTGTTTTGTCACTTTCATATACTAGTGTGAATTTTTCATTATAGAACTTGGCTTGTATATTCCAACAATGGGCTTCCTCAAATGCCCTAGGTCTCCGTGAGCAAGCAAGTTGGATGCACACCCACTTAGTTTCTTTTGTTGAGCTTTCATGCATTTATAGCTCTAGTGCATCCGTTGCATGGCAATCCCTACTCCTTGCATTAACATCAATCGATGGGCATCTCCATAGCCCGTTGATTAGCCGCGTTGATGTGAGACTTTCTCCTTTTTTGTCTTCTCCACATAACCCCCATCATTATATTCTATTCCACCCATAGTGCTATATCCATGGCTCACGCTCATGTATTGCGTGAAGGTTGAAAAAGTTTGAGATTACTAAAGTATGAAACAATTGCTTGGCTTGTCATCGGGGTTGTGCATGATGAGAGCATTCTTGTGTGACGAAAATGGAGCATGACTAAACTATATGATTTTGTAGGGATGAACTTTCTTTGGCCATGTTATTTTGAGAAGACATAATTGCTTAGTTAGTATGCTTGAAGTATTATTGCTTTTATGTCAACATTAAACTTTTATCTTGAATCTTTCGGATCTGAATATTCATACCACAATTAAGAGGGTTACATTAAAAAATTATGCCAAGTAGCATTCCGCATCAAAAATTCTGTTTTTATCATTTACCTACTCGAGGACGAGCAGGAATTAAGCTTGGGGATGCTTGATACGTCTCCAACGTATCTATAATTTTTGATTGCTTCATGCTATATTATATTCTGTTTTGGATGATTAATGGGCTTTGTTATACACTTTTATATTATTTTTGGGACTAACCTATTAACCGGAGGCCCAACCCAAATTGCTGTTTTTTTGCCTATTTCAGAGTTTCGCAGAAAAAGAATATCAAGCGGAGTCCAAACGGAATGAAACCTTCGGGAACGTGATTTTCGGAACAAACGTGATCCAGAGGACTTGGAGTCTACGTCAAGAAATCAACCAGGAGAGCACGAGGCAGGGGGGCGCGCCTACCCCCCTGGGCGCGCCCTCCACCCTCGTGGGGCCCACGTTGCTCCACCGACGTACTTCTTCCTCCTATATATACCTACGCACCCCCAAACCAACAGAGCCATCCACGAAAACCTAATTCCACCGCCACAACCTTCTGTACCCGTGAGATCCCATCTTGGGGCCTTTTCCGGCGTCCTTCCGTAGGGGGCATTGATCACGGAGGGCTTCTACATCAACACCATAGCCTCTCCAATGATGTGTGAGTAGTTTACCTCAGACCTTCGGGTCCATAGTTATTAGGTAGATGGCTTCTTCTCTCTCTTTGGATCTCAATACAAAGTTCTCCACGATTCTCGTGGAGATCTATTCGATGTAATCTTCTTTTGCGGTGTGTTTGTTGAGACCGATGAATTGTGGGTTTATGATCAAGTTTATCTATGAACAATATTTGAATCTTCTCTGAATTCTTTTATGTATGATTGCTTATCTTTGCAAGTTTCTTCGAATTATCAGTTTGGTTTGGCCTACTAGATTGATCTTTCTTGCAATGGGAGAAGTGCTTAGCTTTGGGTTCAATCTTGCGGTGTCCTTTCCCAGTGACAGCAGGGGCAGCAAGGCACGTATTGTATTGTTGCCATCGAGGATAACAAGATGGGGTTTATATCATATTGCATGAGTTTATCCCTCTACATCATGTCATCTTACTTAAAGCATTACTCTGTTCTTTTGAACTTAATACTCTAGATGCATGCTGGATAGCGGTCGATGTGTGGAGTAATAGTAGTAGATGCAGGCAGGAGTCGGTCTACTTGTCACGGACGTGATGCCTATATACATGATCATACCTAGATATTCTCATAACTATGCTCAATTCTATCAATTGCTCAACAGTAATTTGTTCACCCACCGTAATACTTATGCTCTTGAGAGAAGCCACTAGTGAAACCTATGGCCCCCGGGTCTATTTTCCATCATATTAATCTTCCAACACTTAGCTATTTTTATTGCCTTTTATTTTACTTTGCATCTTTATTATGAAAATACCAAAAATATTATCTTATCATATCTATCAGATCTCACTTTCGTAAGTGACCGTGAAGGGATTGACAACCCCTTTATTGCGTTGGTTGCGAGGTTTTTATTTGTTTGTGTAGGTGCGAGGGACTTGAGCGTGGCCTCCTACTGGATTGATACCTTGGTTCTCAAAAACTGAGGGAAATACTTACGCTACTTTACTGCATCACCCTTTCCTCTTCAAGGGAAAACCAACGCAGTGCTCAAGAGGTAGCACCCCTTCAACAAGACGTGGTCCTTGTGGAGAAGGACGAACTGGTCGAACAAATTCCCTGTCGCCATCGAGCACCACTGATTATCTCCGTTACTCATGATCTCATTCGATATGTTTTCCATCATGTGACTCGTTTCGATGCATGCTTAATTAGTTTACCTTCGATACTTAGTTTTAGCTCGCTATAATTTGGTTTTCATTCGTTTCCGCTGCTGGTTTCTGAGAGTTTTGAGTTTTCCGAAGAAAATTTAAAACTCCCATTCACCCCCATCTGGTAGACATACTTCATTCCTACAGTATCCACTACACAAATTAACTATGGAGAAAATTGTAGAGCCACTCAATTCATCAAGCATATGTTCTAGCCTAGGAATAGGAGGATGATAACGAATAGTAATATTATTAATGCCTCTACAATCAACACACAAACATGATGTACCATCCTTTTTTGGCGCTAGTATTATAGGAACAACACAAGGACTAAGAGATTCACGTATATAACCTTTGTGGAGCAGCTCCTGTACTTGACGCATAATCTCCTTTGTCTCCTCTGGAGTGGTACGGTATGGCGCATGGTTTGGCAGCGAAGCACCGGGAATTAAGTCAGTCTGATGCTCAATCCCTTGAATAGGCGGTAATCCTGATGGCACGTCTTGTGGAATGACGTCATCGAACTCCTGCAAAATGTTAGTGACAGCAGGATGCAAAGAGGAAGGGACGTCCTCGAATGAAAATACTTCCTCTGTGCACACAAAAGCATAGCAAACAAATTTGATGTAATCTAGGTCATCAATATCAGATATGGTGGTTACTAAATATCCACTCTTCAATTTAATTTCAGAAGCAGCACTAGATGGTTTGTTATTAGGTTTCATGTGTTGCTCAAATTCCTTTGCCACAATCTGATTTTCACTCTTATTGTGCTCCGGTTTTGCTTTACTAGTTCTATTAATATCATCTTTCAAAATAGAATCAGGAGACATAGGAAGCAAAGTAATATGTGTATCCTTATGAACAAGAGTATACTGATTGTTTCTACCATGATGTATAGAAATTTTATCAAATTGCCATGCTCTACCAAGTAATAATGAACAAGCTTGCATGGGTACCACATCACAATCAACATAATCGGCATATGTAGCTATACTAAAATGCACACGAACAGTACGTTTTACCTTAACCTTGTTGCTGTTGTTGAACCATTGAATGTAGTAATGATGCCGATGTGGTCGGGTGGGGAGAGACAACTTCTCCACCATCTCCATGCTAGCAAAGTTGTTGCAGCTCCCTCCATCTATGATGACGCGAATATAACGTTCCTTCACAACTCCCTTTGTATGGAACAAATTATGCCTCTGATTTTGCTCAGCTTGCACGACCTGCACACTCAAAACACGTTTAGCAACTAAACTTGCATACTTGTCAGCGTCTTTGGTGGCCATGTATTGCGTCTCTTGTTCCGTGATGATACGTGTTTGTCACAGTAGGTCACGTTTTCTGTCATGCATGTACATCCATGACGATTTTATGATAGAATCAAGATAGTCATACTTGTGTTGTCGTAGAAGTGTTCCATGACATTACCGAAATTATCATCACGGAAGTGTCCACTTCCATGACGATAAATCGCGCGTCATAGAAGTTCTTGCGTCAAGGGTGACCGACACGTGGCATCCACCGTAACGGGTCGCCGTTAAGCTATCGGGTTCCGGTTTGGATCCAATAACCCGTTAACATCCCGGACCAATGGGGATTTTCCACGTGTAAAATTCTCATTGGCCGGAGGAAACACGTGTTGGCTCAACAGTAGGACAGATGTCATCCATTCATTGGACAGGAGGCGCCTATGATACGTCGACACGTGGCACGAACCAACAGTGGCCCATTCTGGTGAAAAGGCCGGCCCGTTTGACTTGGTCAAAAGGTAATAGGACGGCCCACGGAAAGCCTGTTAACAACTTGTTTGTATATAGCCCATTTACGGCCCGCTAACTCACGGCCTGTTACGACCTGTCGAAATTAAGCCCAATAGCTTCATCTGTGACGACCAATATGATTCCAGCCCGTTGTAACTTAGGGCGCATGTATGGCCCATGATGTCTTTCGGCCCATATGAGGCCCTTTTGTAACTCTTGGCCCATTAACGACCCGTGGTGAAATTGGCCTGTAATGAACAGTGCACCGCTTTATACCCATTAACGGAACGGCACATTATTCCATTGGGCCGTTTCTAACCCATGTTATCTTTCGGCCTTCCCATGGCCCATTTATTCTTGGGCTCATTTCCAGCATTTTGATACTTATGGCCCGTTACTCGCCTTTTCTGCTGGAGGACCAAATTCAGCCCGTGGTTACAATCGGCCCGTTTGCGGATAGTTAATCTGTTGGGCCGTTTTCATAGCATCATCAAATACGGCCGATTAATGACGGCCCATCTTGGTCGGCCCATGAACGGACGATTCCAACACTAGCCCATTTACGGCCCATAATGCGGTCTGTTATTGGCCCTTGTTTGGCCGATTGATCATACGGCCCGTAGAACGCCTATTGATGCTACAGTCCGTAGAAGGCCCATTGTTTCTATGGCCCGTAGAAGGCCCATTGTTTCTATGACTAGTAGGAGGCCCAGGGTCACTACAGTAAATATGTAGCCCATGGTTATTGTGGCCTTGTTTTAAAAAATAGGTTATTGCGGCCACTAGCAAACCGCAGAAAAAGAACTACACTGACTACAAGCAAACAAATAAACAAGACTACAAGGAAATAAATAAGCAAGCAACTTACGCTAGGCTATCATGACTATTACACATATTACATCCATTGGGCATCAAAGTTTGCCACCAGTGCAAATATAGGGAACAAAGCAGCATATCACATACACTGGTTGTCAAAGTTGGCAACCAGTGCAAATAAACGCCGCAACAAAACAAGTCCAGAACTGAAACCACTTCAGAAGAGCTCAAAAACAATATCCTGGGTTCCCATAATGCTGGCAAGATGCTTAGCAAGCTTATTAACTTTCTCTTGTTTGGTGCTTAAATCCTCCAGCACTTGCTGTTGAACCAAAAAGTATGTATCTGAATTCTGCAGGGACTTCCTCAGTCCTTCGGATTCCTGTTGGATAACATCTGATCGATGTCTTTCTACTTGAAGTTGAGACTCAAGAAGCCAAACTGATTCAGGCAGCAAGTTCGAAGAGCTGGTGCCAGCAGTAGTAGCCAGTAACTCGAACACTACATCAGGACAGGACTTTGGGGTTGTCTCAGTGTCTTCAATATAGTTTTTATCAGCTTTCTTGGAGACGAACAGGGATGTCTCACTGTCTTGAACCTTATCTGCATTGCTTCCTTTACCATTGCATAATATGGTACTCTTCTCCAATATTTCATCCGCGTTCTAAAAGAGAAACAAATCACAGGTTTACCATGTTGTATATGAAACTCATTTTGGTAAACTAGTTTAGTAGTAAGGTGGACATGATAACAACATGAAACAAACATATATCTATGTAGTACGGTCACTGTATGGTCTATATCATTCTAGTTTATGTTGCCAAATCAAGATAGAGACAGTTCAAATCATATCTATTTAAGACAAAGCAGCATAGACAGAATATAAGTGTGGGAAACTACATAGCAATAACAAAACTTATAATGTGCATGGCATGAGAACATAACTGTTTATTCAATTGAAACTGAAATCCACATAGAGCAAGTTACCACAACAAACACATTAAAGAAACAGGCTTAAAACATACCTGTTGCACCATTGGAGTTTCAATTGCATCCTTCAAATTTGAAATTAGTTGGCATGAATAAATACAGTGATGCAAGAGCAAAGGAGTATGAACCATAGCTATGAAACCTGACCTGAGAACAATTCTTCTTCTGCTTTAAGCGTTGACTTGGGGTTCGGAGTGGTGGTCCTTGTGCTTTGGGCACTGCAGTTGCCTTACTAACTGCTCGTGTTTGGGTGCTCTGTGGTGGAGACGATGATGTGTCAACTGGAACTGGGTTAGTATCTGCTGGGGTTGGGGTTAGAAGGGGTGTAGCGGGTTCTCTATCCAACTGGGTAGGGGTACAATCTGCGTGAGTCTAGGTTATGTGTGGTGGGGCTGGTTCTTGGGCAAGTACAACCTTGGTTCTATCTGCATTGACAGGTAGCCCGATGTTTTCTAAAGACCGTGTTTTTACTCCCACAGATACTGCCATCACCCCCTCCAATTCAAATGGCTGATAAATAAGAAAAGTAATTGAATGTACAAATGTTGTAAGATAGACAGGTGCAATGGATAGGAGGGAAGAAAACAGGGCATGAAATAATTCACATTTATGTTGTCTAACCAAACAGAATAGCATGACATAATTTCACAAATATGATGGCTAATTAAACAGGATAGCATGACACAATTTCACATGTATGGTGGCTAACTAAACATGATAGAATGACATACTTCAAAATATGATGACTATGTAAACAGGATGACATGATATAACTATACGATGTGTCTATTAAAGTGGTTGGCATGCCATAATTCACAAACATGCCGTCGATGGAAACATGATGACATGATATAATTCACGGATAGAATGACATAATTCAAAATATGATGACTATGTAAATAGGATGAAATGATATAACTATATTATGTCTTTAGAAAATGGGTTGGCGTGCCATAATTCAGACACATGCTGTCTATGTAAACATCATGGCATGATATAATTCAAATATGATTTATATACTAAGCAACTGAGCAGAGGGAATTGCATATATGATGTGTCAACTAAGGAGATGACATTCAATATTGTGTATATGATGTAAAAACTAAGCATTACAATACAACATATGCATGATATGAGTAATATAACACTGCCAAGTTTGAGCTTACAACTCAGGGGGATAATAGGACTGGTCATCTGCCTCTGAATCCTCCTCTGAGGGGCTATCTATAACTAGCAAATATCTGCTTCAGCAGATAGCATTATCTTCTCTGAAGACCTTGTTTTCACTCTAAATTTCTCCATCACCAATTCAAATGGCTGATGCACAGGAAGAGCAGTTGAATATTTGTCGACAAATGTAATGAGAAATACAAAAAAAGGATGGCATGATATAAGTCACATATATGACGCTTGGCTAAACAACATGGCATTGCATAATTCACATATATAATGCCTTGCAACAATGATAGCATTGCATAATTCACATATATAACGTCTTGAAACGGGATGGCATTGCATTATTCACATATATGGTAATTAGACACTAAACATGTGGCATTCACACAAAGCATGTCTAAACTAAGCAAATGACATAGCAATGCAAGACACCATACACACGATATGAGCAACATAACCCTGCCAAGTTAGAGCATGCACCTCAGGGGAGGCCTAGCATTAGTCATCTGTCTCTCAATCCTCCTCTGAGGAGCTATCCGTAACCAGCAAGGCACACGCTTCGTCAGATAGCATTGTCTGCTCTGAAGACCTTGTTCCCACTCCAGATTTTTCCATGACCGTGTCCAATGGCTGATGCACAAGAAGAGTAATTGAATGTACTAAAATTGTTGACAAATTTAATACGTAATAAAAAAATGATGGCATGATATAATTCATATATAAGATGACTGGCTAACCAGGGTGGCATTGCAAAATTCACATATATGATGCCTGGCTAAACAAGATGGCATTGCATGATTCACATATACAATAAAGAAACTAAACAGATGGCATTCACACAAAGCATGTCTAAACTAAGCAGATGACATCTTTGATGTATAAAGTAAGCAATGCAAGGCACCATATGCATGATATTACCAACATCAGCATGCCAAGTTAGAGCAAAGACCTCAGGGGGTAAGTAGGACTGGTCTTCTCCTTTTGGATCCCCCTCAGAACAGTTATCTTCCTCTTGATTACAATCCGAAATGGGTGGAGGGGGGCTGCCTTTGTGCCCACCATGGAGCGACGTCTGCATGAAAAGGCTCGTCTCTTTTGCTCTACATGTTCATTTCCATTGTGTACAATAACTGACATGCATGGGAATAAAACATAGTGAGATTATGTAAGGAGTGCATGCACAAATCTAGAGTGATTGTAGCAAACTGTGGATAGACCCAAAACCAATTATAGCAGGTAGATAATAGCTTTAGTTAGAAAATACAGATAATGGCTCCTTTAATGTTTGTTTGCACCCCACATGAAACTCATAGTAGACACCCGAGATTAACCAGATAGTAGACAGATACTACTAATTTCTGCCCCAATATGTACCCCACAACCATTTAAAAACTCAAGTTTTAGCATTAGTTTGTATTTGACTCGGAGTCTAATAGGTGAACATGACGATAAAGTAGCTTGTCATCATATTAAGCGATGCATAACGTAAGCAGACACGGAAGAGTGCGACCTCTCATGCGGACCCGTGTAGTCCTCAAGGTCATCTGCTCAGTTGATGATGGTAATGCAGTTGTCGTGGTTGCCGGCGGCAGGGAAGAAGATTTGAGGCAGCGAAAGACAGTCTGGAGAGCGGATCCCTGCTGTGGTGAACCCTTCCGTCGTCGGAGCAGCTGAGCTGCAGTGGAACACAGCATAGCAGGAGCGGGACAAACCACACAATGTTTTCTTTGACACATCGCGGTTGAGTAAGGGATTGTTTGAATCTGAGGATTCTAACAACGCTGGGATAGGAAATAAACAGGAATAGAATAGGAATGCACGTGCAAAACAGGCAAAACAGAGAATTTAAAAACACAGGATTTCTGCCAATCTGGGTGTTTGGTTCACAAGAATTGGAAGATCACAGGATGCAAAGAAGCATGGTGAAATTAAGTCAAACCACAAGAAAATGTACGGTTATAATGCTATTACGCTACTATCTCTTAGTCCTGTGCTTCATGAATAGGAATTTGAAAAGGAGGACAAGTGGATATTAAAATTCCTACAATTTTTCTTTCAAGGAGACACTAAGGGCCTGTTTGGAATAGAGTCTTGTAAAATAGAGGAAAGAAAAAAAGTAGAGGAACGTGATTAGTAGCTAGTGGCAAAACAATGGAAAGAAACGAAGGTCGCATGTTCAGTTATGCATGGAAACTTTTCCAGTGAGAGATATCTTCTACAATATTTTACTGTGAGGTAAGTTGTTGCCTTTTCTCACCAACATCCCACTTCTCTACCAATTTGCAGAAAAACCCATAATTAGTATCTTAAAACCAACCACAACCCTCCCTCACCTCTCCAAAACAACCCAATGAATATTTTCTGATTGAAACATAATATATCTCTAGTGATATATGTATATCAAAATTAGAGTATTTTGTATCAAGTTTGTGAATAAGTATTATTCTAATTATGATCCATTGCAATGCACGTGAACATTGCTAGTATTTCCAACCATGCAAAAAATGCTAGTATTTCCATAGTTTCGAGTTTTCCATCAAGATATTAGTCACTCATGGTTGATATTTACTTTCAATCACGTACACATAGGCACTGTGTAACTAGCCTTGCTTATTGGCTTCCAAAGGTTAACTTTCACTCCTACTTACAATATGTAGAGTATTTAATAAAAAAACTACCAATTTCAACCAGCCATAGGAAGAAACTATTGTACATAAAATAGCAAAAACCTACCCAAAATTTCTTAATCCGTGCAAAAAACTACTACCCAGTGCTGATTAGGTTCGTTTAAACCCGTTTATGACAGGGTTCGCCCACACGTCTGTTCTGATGAGGCAGCTTAAACCAACACATTTTGTTTGACCGTTGACATAAGGGACCCATATCTGACCTTCTATCCTGTTATATTCCCCCTCAAATCATTATTTTTCCTGAACATTACTTCAAATAGTACTGATGCGTGTTCGTCGATGCCGCCGGTGATGAGCGAGTTGGCCGCCGCTTCGCCGGACGGGCCGGACGCCGCGCTGGCCTCTGCACGGGTTGGCAGGCTGGCTCGAGCGTGACTCACGCACGAGCAAGCCGCCGTGCTGGCCTTCGCTCGAACCAGATGGCTGGCCTTAGCGCGGCGTGTGCGAGCAAGCCGCCGTGCCAATCTAGCTAGCAAACCTTGCAGACAAGCAGCTGGATGGAGCTATCTGGGCTAGCTAGCGGCCGCGACATCGGACGGAGCTGGCATCCGGGCTACCGCAAGATGGGTGATGACCCACAAGTATAGGGGATCTATCGTAGTCCTTTCGATAAGTAAGAGCGTTGAACCCAACGAGGAGTAGAAGGAAATGACAAGCGGTTTTCAGTAAGATATTCTCTGCAGGCACTGAAATTATCGGTAACAGATAGTTTTGTGATGAGGTAATTTTTAACGGGAAATAAGTAACAAAAGTAAACAAAGTGTAGCAAGGTGGCCCAATCCTTTTTGTAGCAAAGGACAAGCCTGGACAAACTCCTATATAAAGGAAAACACTCCCGAGGACACATGGGAATTATTGTCAAGCTAGTTTTCATCACGCTCATATGATTCGCGTTCGTTACTTTGATAATTTGATATGTGGGTGGACCGGTGCATGGGTACTGCCCTTCCTTGGACAAGCATCCCACTTATGATTAACCCCTCTTGCAAGTATCCGCAACTACAAAAGAAGTATTAAGGTAAACCTAACCATAGCATGAAACATATGGATCCAAATCAGCTCCTTAGGAAGCAACACATAAACTAGGGTTTAAGCTTCTGTCACTCTAGCAACCCATCATATACTTATTACTTCCCAATCCCTTCCTCTAGGCCCAAATAATGGTGAAGTGTCATGTAGTCGACGTTCACATAACACCACTACAGGAAAGACAACATACATCTCTTCAAAATATCGAACGAATACCAAATTCACATGACTACTTATAGCAAGAATTCTCCCATGTCCTCAGGAACATACGTAACTACTCACAAATCATATTCATGTTCATAATTAGAGGGTTATTAATATGCATAAAGGATCTGAACATATGATCTTCCACCAAATAAACCAACTAGCATCAACTACAAGGAGTAATCAACACTACTAGCAACCCACAGGTACCAATCTGAGGTTTTGAGACAAAGATTGTGTCGGGGGAAATCGACACCTATGGAATCACTGGGATTCCTTCTATGGTTGGCGAGTGCGAGGTTGTGCAAAGAGCGAGTCTGACAGGAAGCACACGGATCGTTACCCGGGTTCGGGCCGCGAAGATGCGTAATACCCTAGTCCTGCTTTGGTGGCTGTATTAGAGTGTTCTTGTGTTCTTGAGCTAGCTACGGGGTGTAACTTGCCCAAAAGATCCGAATCCTTCTATTGGTCGCCTCGGGCCTCCTTTTATAGGAAAAAGGGGTTGCCACAGTGGCACACAGGAGGTGGAAAGGTCTACAGTTGATAAGCCTATTCTCTGGTACCGTCGGACAAACGCATTTAATGCGTTGTCGACGTGCCCCTCTCACTTTATCGAGGACGGCAAGGAAGCACGTCCCAGCTATCGCCGCCTCGCCTGGCTTTGACATGCGTCCGAGCTGACGAGGCGTTGCTGCGCACGTTGGCTGGCGCGGTGGTGGAGCCTTCACGAAGGGTCGCATGCCACCACGCAGGTGCTTGCTGAGTCGGTGTAGAGGCCGCCCGTCGCCACGCAGGTGCCTGCCCAGCTGGTTGAGCTAGCAGCTGCTTGGGGATGGTGGTGGAGTCATGGCAGGCGCGGGCCTGGCTGTGGCCCCGCTGATGCCCTCGGCAAGGGTCTTGCCGGGGGCCCGACAAGGGTCTTGCCGTGGTGTTGCAGTCGTCCCCGGCAAGGCGCTTGCCGGGGGTCTTGTGGATTTCCACGGCTAGGATCCCACCTCGCCCCTTTGTTCTTAGTGTTTCTGGTCTTGGCGTTGCCTCGGTTGTCTTGTGCTTCGGCTTCTCTCAGGCTTCCCTCCTCTGCCTTGCTAAGTGCGGCCGCGGCGCGCGGCTCTGACTGCCCGTGCACAAGTAAAGGGGTCAAAAGGAGAGCCCCTACTTTTGTACACCGACAAATTGGATACAAGAGATGAACTAGGGTTTGAGATGAGATGGTGCTGGTGAAGATGTTGATGGAGATTGACACCCTCCCAATGAGAGGATCGATGGTGATGACGATGGTGATGATTTCCCCCTCTCAGAGGGATATTTCCCCAACAGAACAACTCCGCCGGAGCCCTAGATTGGTTTCGCCAGGTTCCGCCTCGAGACGGCGGCGCTTCGTCCCGAAAGCTTCCTTCTAATTTTCCTTCCAGGGCGAAAAACTTCATATAGCAAAAGATGGGCACCGGAGGCCTGCCAGGGTGCCCACGAGGCACGGGGGCACGCCCAGAGGGGTAGGGCGCGCCCCCCCACCCTCGTGGATAGGGTGTGGCCCCCCTCTGGTGCTTTCTTCGCCCAATATTTTTAATATATTCCAAAACTAACTTCTGTGGAGTTTCAGGACGTTTGGAGTTGTGTAGAATAGGTCTCTAATATTTGCTCCTTTTCAGCCCAGAATTCCAGCTGCCGGTATTCTCCCTCTTCATGTAAATCTTGTAAAATAAGAGAGAAAAGGCATAAGTATTGTGACATAATGTGTAATAACAGCCCATAATGCAATAAATATCGATATAAAAGCATGATGCAAAATGGACGTATCAACTCCCCCAAGCTTAGACCTCGCTTGTACTCAAGCGGAAGCCGATAACGAAAATATGTCCACATGTTTAGAGACAGAGGTGTCGATAGAATAGAATACGGACATGAGGGCATCATGATCATTCTTATAATAGCAACATATATATATATATATATATATATATATATATATATATACATATTGTCATGTGATTTATTATGCTAAAGTAACAATCTATTCACAATGTCAAGTATGAATCAGAAACTTCATTGAAAACTAACAAACTATGATCTCGGTCATTGAAGCAATTGCAATTTATCATAACATCGGAAAGAGCCAATATAAGAGCTTTTCAGCAAGTCCACATACTCAACTATCATTTAGTCTTTCACAATTGCTAACACTCACGCAATACTTATGGGTATGGAGTTTTAATCAGACACAGAGAAAGATAGGGGCTTATAGTGTTGGCTCCCAACCTTTTACCTCAAGGGTAATGTCAACAATAATAGTTCATGATAACTTACATCCAATTGGATATATATATATATATATATCAGGATCTTTCCAACACAATGTGCTTGCCAAAGGATAAAGTGTAAAAAGGAAAGGTGAAGATCACCGCGACTCTTGCATAAGACATAAAGCAAAAATGAAAGATAGGCCCTTCGCAGAGGGAAGCAGAGGTTGTCATGTGCTTTTATGGTTGGATGCACAAAATCTTAATGCGAAATAATGTCACTTTATATTGCCACTTGTGACAGGGTCCTTTATTATGCAGTCCGTTGCTTTTATTGCTTCCATATCACAAGATCGTATAAAGCTTATTTTCTCCACACTAATAGATCATACATATTTAGAGAGCAATTTCTATTGCATGCAACAATGACAACTTACTTGAAGGATCTTACTCAATCCATAGGTAGATATGGTGGACTCTCATGGCAAAACTAGGTTTAAGGATATTCGGAAGCACAAGTAGTATCTCTACTTGGTGCAAAGAATTTGGCTAGCATGAGGGGGAAAGGCTAGCCCAACATGTTGGATGATCCATGAAAATATACTTTATTTCGGATATAAGAAAACATAACCCATTACGTTGTCTTCCTTGTCCAATGTCAACTTTTTATCATGTCATATTTTAATGAGTGCTCACAATCATAAAAGATGTCCAAGATAGTATATTTATATGTGAAAACCTATCTTTCTTTTTTACTTCCTATTAATTGCAACGATGACCAAAACTATGTTTGTCAACTCTCAACAACTTTTATTCATCATACTCTTTATATGTGAAGTCATTACTCTCCATAAGATCAATATGATCTCTTTAATTCTTTTTATTCTTTCTTTTATTCCTTCAAGATCATAGCAAGATAACCAAGTCCTCGACTCAAAACTAATCTTTATTATATATAGCTCACGGACTCGATTACATAAAAGGATCATAAAGCAAAACTCAAAACTAAATCATACTAAAACTTTATTCTACTAGATCAAGATATTACCAAAAGGATCGAACTAAGAAAAACCATAAAGATAGGAGTGTGATGGTGATACGATACCGAGGCACCTCCCCCAAGCTTGGAAGTTGCCAAGGGGAGTGCCCATACCCATGTGTTTATGTCTCTTTCTTCGGAGGCGGTGATGTGATATTCTTGGCGATGATGCCCCTCAAGATACGATTCTCTTCCTCGAGCTTATCGACTTGCTGCTTAAGGTCCATTATTTCCTTACGGAGCTTGGCCGTGACGGCTAAAGCTCCTTTCACCCATGGATGTTGCATGGCTGCGGGAGAACAAGTAACACTCTTTTTCATATTTCCATAAGAAAGAGGTCTAACATTGGAGGGGATGACTGAGTTTGGAATAGCTGAGCTCTGTAGTTCCCCCATCATGAATCCGGCTCGGAAACGAGAGGTAACTTCTTGATGCTCTTCCATGGAATCTATCCTTTTCAAGTCGGCCTCCATCTCTTCCTCCGTTGATGGCCCAAATTGGTCAGCATCACTGTTTGCTCCTGGTCCAGGTGTCGGATGAGACACCCGACTCTCCCCGACTGACTCTTGAGAAGACATCTTGCTCTAATCTGCGGTAGAAACAACTCAAAATGAAAAACATAGGATATTTGCGTGGTATGGTGGTCAAAACCTTCGGGAGATTATATAATGATTTTTTCCCGACCAAAAGAAGTATCATGCAAGAAAACGGAGTCCGGAGGGCACACGAGGTGCCCACGAGGCAGGGGGCGCGCCCAGGGGGGTAGGGCGCGCCCTCCACCCTCGTGGATGCCTTGTGTCCCTTTCGGACTACTTCTTATTTTCCTATTTTCTTAAATATTCCAAAACAGAGAAAAATTGCAATTAGAACTGTTTTGGAGTCGGTTACTTACCGTACCACATACCTATTCCTTTTCGGAGTCTGAAACATTCTGGAAAGTGTCCCTTATGTATTCCTCTAGGGTTACAATTTCAATTACATTAGTTTCAACATTTATTGGATTACCTGAGATATAATGTTGGATCCTTTGACCGTTCACCACCTTCGGATTTGTGCCTTGCGAAGTTGTTGATTTTTATGGCACCGGAGCGATAGACCTCCTCGATAACGTAAGGACCTTCCTATTTAGAGAGGAGTTTTCCTGCAAAAAATCTTAAACGAGAGTTGTACAGCAAAACATAGTAACCTACATTAAACTCACGCTTTTGTATCCTTTTTTCATGCCATATTGTAACTTTTTCTTTGAACAGTTTGGCATTCTCATAGGCTTGGGTTCTCCATTCATCAAGTGAGCTAATGTCAAATAGTCTCTTCTCACCGGCAAGTTTGAAATCATAATTGAGCTCTTTAATGGCCCAATATGCCTTATGTTCTAGTTCGAGAGGTAAGTGACATGCTTTTCCATAAACCATTTTATATGGAGACATAACCATAGGATTTTTATATGCAGTTCTATAGGACCATAATGGATCATCAAGTTTCTTGGACCAATTCTTTCTAGATCTATTAACAGTCTTTTGCAAAATTAATTTAGTCTCTCTATTACTCAGTTCTACTTGACCACTAGATTGTGGATGGTATGGAGATGCCATTCTATGATTAACATCATACTTAGCAAGCATTTTACGAAAAGCACCATGAATAAAATGTGAACCACCATCAGTCATTAAATATCCAGGGACTCCAAACCTCAGGAAAATAACTTCTTTAAGCATATTAATAGAGGTGTTATGATCAGCACTACTAGTTGGAATAGCTTCTACCCACTTAGTAACATAATCAACAGCAACTAAAATATGTGTATACCCATTAGAGGAAGGAAACGGTCCCATATAATCAAAGCCCCAAACATCAAATGGTTCAATAACAAGTGAATAGTTCATAGGCATTTCTTGACGTCTACTAATGTTACCAATTCTTTGACATTCATCACAAGACGAGAAAAACTTACGGGCATCTTTGAAGAGAGTAGGCCAATAAAAGCCGGATTGCAATACCTTATGTGCAGTTCTATCTCCAGTGTTGTGTCCTCCATAAGCCTCAGAGTGACACTTGCATAGGATTTGTTCCTGTTCATGCTCAGGTACACAACGTCTAATAACACCATCTACTCCTTCTTTATAAAGGTGTGGGTCATCCCAGAAGTAATGTCTTAAATCATAGAAAAACATTTTCTTTTGCTGGTATGTTAAACTAGGTGGTATAAATTTAGCAACAATGTAATTAGCATAATCAGCATACCATGGAGTAGTACGAGAAGCATTTATGACAGCTAATTGTTCATCGGGAAAGCTATCATCAATACATAGTGGGTCATCAAGAACATTCTCTAACCTAGGTAAGTTGTCTGCAACGGGGTTCTCGGCTCCCTTTCTATCTATAATATGCAAATCAAATTCTTGTAGTAGGAGAACCCATCTAATAAGTCTAGGCTGAGCATCTTCCTTTTCCATAAGATATTTAATAGTAGCATGATCAGTGTGAACAGTTACTTTAGAATCAACAATATAAGGTCTGAACTTACCACTAGAAAATACAACTGCTAAAAATTCTTTTTCAGTACTAGCATAATTTCTCTAGGCACTATCTAGAGTTTTACTAGCATATTGGATAAAATATAATTTCTTATCAACTCTTTGTCCTAGAACAGCGCCTACAGCATAATCACTAGCATCACACATAATTTCAAAGGGTAAATTCCAATCAGGTGGCTGAACAATAGGTGCAGAAATCAAGGCTTTCTTAAGTATTTCAAATGCTTCTACACAATGATCATCAAAGACAAAAGGAACATCTTTTTGTAAGAGATTAGTCAGAGGCCTAGAAATTTTTGAGAAGTCTTTAATGAACCTCCTGTAAAAACCAGCGTGACCAAGGAAACTTCTTATACCTTTAATGTCCTTAGGACACGGCATCTTTTTAATAGCATCAACTTTAGCTTTATCAACTTCAATACCTCTTTCAGAAATTTTATGCCCCAGGACAATACCTTCATTAACCATAAAGTGGCACTTCTCCCAATTCAAGACAAGATTAGTTTCTTCACATCTCTGCAAAACTCGATCAAGGTTGCTTAAGCAATCATCAAAAGAAGTTCCATACACGTAGAAATCATCCATGAAAACCTTAACAATCTTTTCACAAAAGTCAGAGAATATAGCAGTCATACATCTTTGAAAGGTAGCAGGTGCATTGCATAAACCAAAAGGCATACGTCTATAAGCAAAGGTACAGAAAGGGCAAGTAAAAGTGGTCTTTTCTTGATCCCCTTTTGACACACGTATTTGAGAGAAACCAGAATAACCGTCTAGAAAGCAAAAATGTGTATGTTTGGATAATCTTTCTAGCATTTGATCAATACGAGGTAAAAGGTAATGATCCTTTTTAGTAGCTTTATTTAGTTTGCGGAAATCAATTACCATTCTATAACCTGTAACAATTCTTTGTGGAATCAATTCATCTTTATCATTAGGAACAACAGTAATACCTCCCTTCTTAGGGACACAATGGACAGGACTTACCCACTGACTATCAGCGACAGGATAAATTATACCTGCCTCCAGAAGCTTTAGTATTTCCTTCCTTACCACTTCTTTCATCTTAGGATTTAACCGTCGTTGGTGATAAACAAACGGTTTAGCGTCTTTCTCCGATTTTATTTTGTGCTGATATAGAGTGGGACTAATGCCCTTAAGATCATCTAGAGTATATCCAATAGCAGCATGGTGCTTCTTCAGAGTTTTGAATAATTTCTCTTCTTCCTTCTCTGAAAGGTTAGAACTAATAATAATAGGATATATCTTCTTTTCGTCAAGATAAGCATATTTAAGAGTATCAGGTAATGGTTTAAGCTCAAACACGGGATGACCCTTGGGTGGAGGAGGATCCCCTAGAATTTCAACAAGCAAGTTGTGTTTCAAAATGGGCCCCTGTTTAAAGAATACTTCATCTATTTCCCTTCTTTCATTCATAAACATATCATTTTCATGGTCTAGCAAATATTGTTCTAAAGGATCATTACGAGGCACGGCAATAGAAGCAAGACCAATAATTTCATCTTTACTAGGCAATTCTTTATCATGTGGTTGTCTACGAAATTTAGCAAAACTAAAATCATGAGACATATCCCCTAAACCAATAGTAACAATATCCTTTTTGCACTCTATCTTAGCATTAACAGTATTCAAGAAGGGTCTACCCAATATAATGGGACAAAAGTCATCTTGTGGGGAACCAAGAACAAGAGAATCAGTAGGATATTTAACTTTCCCACACAATACTTCAACATCTCTAACAATCCCAACTGGTGAAATAGTATCTCTATTGGCAAGCTTAATTGTAACATCTATACCTTCTAGCTCAGCATGATGAGGACATCAATACCATTGTTACACCCACAGGCCCTGCTGCTATACATACTGGACCAATTACTAGAGCTCGCGCACGCCAATTAAATTACCAGGTACTTTCGTTTCTTGCTAATGATTCTAATGTTCATGAGAATATGATGCTGCCTAAATTGGATACATTTGTTTTGCTTACAAATGAAGGGCCTAGCTTTGAGAAGGATGAACATTGGAGCAAGAACAAGCATGGAGATGATGGCATGCGCATGGGGAACAAGAACGGAGTTACAAGTGATGATTTCAGGATGTTGAAGCCACCATAATGCGTGCATGAAGCCTTGGACGAAATATACAAGATGCTACTTCATAACTTTCGTCCAGAGGCTATTCTAGGTGCTGCGTCACCTTATTATTGGGCCAGGCCCATGTAATTTCGAAATACATAAGTATAGGCTGTTTTTAGAGTCCGTATGTGTGGGGAAACAAGAGATAGGGTTGGTTTCGGACCCCTTCCTCAAGGGCCACGAAATTCCCCCCCTCTTCCTCCATATATACAGCCCTTAGGGCGTCGTTTAGACTTTGGGTTTTGTTTAGATTAAAAGTTCGCCCTAGCTGCAACTTCGCGTACTTCGTTTGTGTTCAGCGACCAGACAAAGGCGTCACAGAACCCCACCTTGATCAATAAAGCTTTCATCTTATATTCGCAATATCCGGATTGCAATCTCAGTTTCTTGCTTGTTCTTCGTTTGCTCGCAGGAAACAGACCCTCGTGGTCAGGTTGATCGTGCTCCGGCGTGGTCGATAACCTCTCGGAGTTGGTTTAGCGATTGCTAAGGCGCGACGTCCTCGCACGTTCGTAGTCGGATCGTCAAAGT
This sequence comes from Triticum aestivum, assembly GCF_018294505.1. NCBI lineage: Eukaryota > Viridiplantae > Streptophyta > Magnoliopsida > Poales > Poaceae > Triticum > Triticum aestivum. The sequence continues at coordinate 174,583,413 of NC_057796.1, forward strand.
CGACTTCCACCAAAGCGATATCCATCATCTCATCGAAAGACGGGACACCTTTGCCTCTATCACAGCAGGTGCAATATCATGCATAATTTCTTCGTATAAAGAATGAGGTATTGCACGCGCTCTAGCACCCATATCACATAAGCTATGATAGCAATGATCTCCTATTTTAACAGAAATAACAGGCATGCCTACAACAGGTCTATGTTTATTTTTAGTATCGGGTCTAGCAATTCTAGCAGCTTCATCAGAGAAGTAAATAACATGCCCATCAATATTATCGACCAAGAGATCTTTAACCATAGAAATACTAGGTTCAACTTTAATTTCATCAGGGGGTGTAGGTGTTCTAGTATTACTCTTATGAACCACAGTTGAAGCTTTAGCATGATCCATTATTCTAGCAGGGAAAGGTGGTTTCTCAATATAAGCGGTAGGAACAATAGGATCAACATTATAAGTGATAGTCTTTTCTTCAACTTTAATAGGTTCAACTACTTTTACTTCAATGGGAGGATGATATTTAAACCACTTCTCCTTAGGGAGATCAACATGAGTAGCAAAGGATTCACAGAAAGAAGCAACTATCTCAGAGTCAAGTCCATATTTAGTGCTAAATTCACGAAAAGCATCGGTATCCATAGAAGATTTAACACAATCAAACTTAGGTGGTATACCTGACTCCTTACCTTCATCGAGTTCCCAATCTTCAGAGTTGCGTTTAATTCTTTCCAATAAATCCCATTTGAATTCAATAGTCTTCATCATAAAAGAAGCAGTACAAGAAGTATCGAGCATGGAGCGATTATTGAGAGAAAGCCGAGTATAAATTTTTTGAATAATAATTTCTCTTGAGAGCTCATGATTGGCGCATGAATATAACATTGACTTAAGCCTCCGCCAAGCTTGAGCGATGCTTTCTAATTCGCGAGGCCAAAAATTATATATATAATTACGATCATGATGAACCAGATGCATAGGATAAAACTTCTGATGAAATTCCAATTTCAATCGGTTGTAGTTCCATGATCCAATATCATCGCATAGCCTAAACCATGTCAATGCCTTTCCCTTCAAAGATAAAGGGAAAGCCTTCTTATTGATAACAACCTCGGGCATACCTGCAAGCTTAAATAATCCACAAACTTCATCCACATAGATTAGGTGCAAATCGGGATGTAATGTTCCATCTCCTGTAAAAGGATTAGCTAGCAGTTTCTCTATCATACCCGAAGGAATTTCAAAGTAAACAATTTCAGTTGGTTCAGAAGGTTGAGGAGCAACTCTTTGCTCTACTGGTCGGGGTGAAGAGATCCCGAACAAGCCCCTGAAAGGATTACTTTCCATAGTAACAAGTGACAGTAAATTTCAGCACTCTATATACATTTTTCCTTACCAAATTCCACTTACCAAAGGCGCTTCACTCCCTGGCAACGGCCCCAGAAAAGATTCTTGATGACCCACAAGTATAGGGGATCTATCATAGTCCTTTCGATAAGTAAGAGTGTCGAACCCAACGAGGAGCAGAAGGAAATGACAAGCGGTTTTTAGTAAGGTATTCTCTGCAGGCACTGAAATTATCGGTAACAGATAGTTTTGTCATAAGGTAACTTGTAACGGGTAACAAGTAAAAAAATTAAACAAGGTGCAGCAAGGTGGACCAATCCTTTTTGTAGCAAAGGACAAGCCTGGAAAAACTCTTATATAAAGGAAAATGCTCCCGAGGACACATGGGAATTATCGTCAAGCTAGTTTTCATCACGCTCATATGATTCGCGTTTGTTACTTTGATATGTGGGTGGACCGGTGCTTGGGTGCTGCCCTTCCTTGGACAAGCATCCCACTTATGATTAACCCATCTTGCAAGCATCCACAACTACAAAAGAAGTATTAAGGTAAACCTAACCATAGCATGAAACATATGGATCCAAATCAGCCCCTTACGAAGCAACACATAAACTAGGGTTTAAGCTTCTGTCACTCTAGAAACCCATCATCTACTTATTACTTCCCAATGCCTTCCTCTAGGCCCAAATAATGGTGAAGTGTCAAGTAGTTGATGTTCACATAACACCACTAGAGGAAAGACAACATACATCTCATCAAAATATCGAACGAATACCAAATTCACATGACTACTTATAGCAAGACTTCTCCCATGTCCTCAGGAACAAACATAACTACTCACAAACCATATTCATGTTCATAATCAGAGGGGTATTAATATGCATAAAGGATATGAACATATGATCTTCCACCAAATAAACCAACTAGCATCAACGACAAGGAGTAATCAACACTACTAGCAACCCACAGGTACCAATCTGAGGTTTTGAGGCAAAGATTGGATACAAGAGATGAACTAGGGTTTGAGATGAGATGGTGCTGGTGAAGATGTTGATGGAGATTGACCCCCTCCCGATGAGAGGAACGATGGTGAGGATTTCCCCCTCCCGGAGGGATGTTTCCCCGGCAGAACAGCTCCGCCGGAGCCCTATATTGGTTTCGCTAGGTTCCGCCTCGAGACGTCGGCGCTTTGTCCCGAAAGCTTCCTTCTGATTTTTTTCCAAGGCGAAGACTTCATATAGCAAAAGATGGGCACCGGAGGCCTGCCAGGGGGCCCACGAGGAAGGGGGCACGCCCGCCACCCTCGTGGACAGGGTGTGGCCCCCCTCTGGTGTTTTCTTCGCCCAATATTTTTAATATATTCCAAAACTGACTTCCATGGAGTTTCAGTACTTTTGGAGTTGTGCAGAATAGGTCTCTAATATTTGCTCCTTTTCAGCCCAAAATTCCAGCTGCCGGTATTCTCCCTCTTCATGTAAATCTTGTAAAATAAGAGAGAAAATGCATAAGTATTGTGACATAATGTGTAATAACAGCCCATAATGCAATAAATATTAATATAAAAGCATGATGCAAAATGGACGTATCAATGGGCTCCACACCGCCGGCGGTTTTGACCTCGCCTTCTGCCGGCGGCGGTAGCTGCGTCCCATGGCCGAGGATGACTAGGTGGACGGGCCGGAGGTAGGAAGTCACTCGGGGATTTTTGTGCAGACTGATATGTAGGTCCCACAAGTCATAATGCCTAACTTGCCGGTCGAATAGAAGGTGTTGACTTAAGGGGTACCATGGGTTGAAACGTGCCTATAACGACACTTTGTAGAGTAGTCGTTTCTTGGTAGGGCTGGTTGGTAAGGGCATGTACAATGGTTGATAAGGTAGTCTTATCTTAAGTCTGCCACGTATGCAAGTGTTAGTAGTTTCTTGGCATTATTAGTGGTTTCTTGGCATTATTAGTGGTTTCCTGTAAGGAACAATGTACTACTAGCGACAAAAGGCAATTCTAGGTTGCGCCGTACTGCAACAAGTACTACTAGTGGTCGCAAGACTGTATACCTCGTTTTGTGGGTTCGATCCCGGCTGAACGCACGATGGCCTTTTTTCTAAATAGTACTCCACAAAATGAGGTAGTTTGAGTTTTCAAGTCGAACGGACGTGTCGCACCACAATCGGGGTGCACTAGATAGCCCAACTATGTGAATGGGTTTTCCTTCCCATCATCTCGTGGCTCGCGTGCTCGCCCTAGCCGCACCTCGCTTGCAGCTTCCTCATCAGCTAGTACTAGCATATTTAAACTAGTGCCTCCCAATTAAGCTCGAGGAGCCGGAAAAGCCTGGCGTGGAATTGAGAACTATGCAATATGGCTCTATACGTAAGGTGCTAGTACTCTACTACTCTGTAGCTTGTGGCGTTGCACGCATGGACTTCACTCCATTATCGGCCCTATAAAATAAATTCCTCTTGACGTGAATTTTTTTGTTTTGAAAAGGAGGCAAAAGCTTTGCCTCATCTCATTCATAAAGAAGGAACTACTAACAAAGTTCGACGAGATCCATTACACCTCCACAAATGGAAGCGAACAGCCTAGTCTCCTTGTATCAAATAACTCAAATGTTCTTCCCCCACAGTAACCGTCGCTGATAAACAGGCTGCTAGTGGGTACGTGAGAGGAGTGGCTGAGTAGGCCAGCTACGCGCTTGAATAGAGCACCGAGAGTACCCACTACGTAGGTGTACTTTCCCTGCATTGATAGTACAACGATGGTTCTAGAGAACAGTACTACCCTCCACTTCCTACTGTAGCTCCTTGGCCCTGAGATTCAAGAGTTCAAAACTGGTGCACTATACTCGAAGTACAGTACATCACACTACTAGTTGAGAAAGTAGTACTAGTACTGCTACAGTACGAGTACGTAGTAAATAATAGCCTCACCCCTTTGCTAAGGAACGATCGAGGAGCTACAGTTGGGAGGAACGAAGCCCTGCGGTTACTACGCTCTTATCTCCTCCTCGCCAGTTCCCCTCCCCCTGAAGAGAAGGCAGTTCGTCGCTGCTCCCATGGATTCGCCAGGTGGTTCTCCTCGTCGGGGCTGGGAGACCTTGGATGATGATCCTCTGGGAGAAATCGCACGCCGCTCCGACGTCTTCACCGCCGCAAGACTCGGTGCTTCCTGCACCAACTTTTTCAAGACGATGCTTAAATAGGCTTGGGAAAAGGCCATGCTTGTTCGTCTTCCATGCGTCCTCGAGTAGAACGTTCTTCTATGGGACAATCCTTTGAACAGTCAACCGCTCCCTGGTCATGGTTGCACATTGACTCTGCTAGAGTTGCTGACATTGGGAGGTAGTAGGATTTTGTCCGATGAGCAGGTCAGTCATGCAGTTTGATCATGTAGTACTTAGTTATTCCATTTCCATCCCGTAATTTCTCCGCTCCCCACCGTCTTATATATAGGTCTGGGTCGGTGCCAATGAGGATTGTCTTGCATACCTTCGGCCGGATACCACCATCAGTTTGTACAACATCCACAGCAGTGCAGCCATTCCAGTAGACCCTTTCTCCACCATTCGGATCGGCCTTCCGGACTGGTTGGGCTTGAATACGTATGATGATGCCAACATGAGATTGAAGAAGATAGCAATTGCGGACCCGCCGACAAACCGACGCGGCTATGATGATTACTATCTCATCGCGGTGTTCGACATAAGGATTGCCATCAATACAAGAGGTAGTAACGGCAGACAGGGCAGAGGCTGGCGCATGTTGGCCGCGACAGATTTGTACCCCTACACGTTCAAAGAAGCCGTGTTCCATCTAGGCCGCATCTTCATGGTGACAAGCCAGGGGACTTGTTTCATCTGGTTGCCATCCTACGGTACAGGAGATTACAAACGGAATGCACAAACCATCATTTGCATCCCTAATGGTACTCCATTATTTTGCAGGGACCAGTCATCCCCTGATCAAAATAAGATCGCCGATCATGGATGTGCATTTACATTCGTGATTCGGTCTAACCTGGAACCTTGTAGCTGACTTTGGCATATTGGGAACAACTATCTTAGCAGTCATTACCCATGGTACCACTGATGTGCAACATGGTCACACAATCTACCATGATCGGGCCGTCACCATCTACCCAGGTATTCC